>NC_134591.1:41371943-41686693 GCF_037038515.1 Microtus pennsylvanicus
ACTGAAATTCTCCCTTTCCATGCTTAGTATTTCAAAAAACATTTTATTTTTAAATGGGAAAATAATGTGTGTGTATGATTAAAGAATGCAAACGATACAGAAGAAGTAGAAAATAAAAAGATGTGTCTAATGTCACCCTCCTTTCTCATTCCTAGTCCCATAAGAACAACTTATTTGTGTGTGTGGTGATTACTCCGAGAGCTTAAAGATGGTTTAAAAAAAACCTTGTTGTGGGCTGGAGAGGCGGGTTATGGGGTAAAAAGCACTGACTGTGGAAGCCTGATAGCCCAGGTTCAAACCCTGCAGCTCTGTACAAATCCAGATGTGGTTAGCATCTGTAATCCTAGCAGTCCTACCCCAAGATGGAGGCAGAGACAGTAGGATGCACCCAGCCTCAAGGGCCAACCATACAGCAGCCAAGAGGTATACAAGAACGCATGCACACACACACTTTTCTTGCAGCAATACTCACATAACTCCAAACTTCCTAGTCTAGCCATTTTTAACCGTGCTGTTCAGTGGCATCAGGATGTTGGCATTGCTGTACAGCCAGCATCTTCCACCCCAGGACTGTTTCACCTTCCCACCTCGCCACCATCACAATTCTGTCTCTGTGAGTGCGACTGTTCAAGACACTACAGGAAAGGAGAATCTTAAAATATTTGTACTTTCATGATTGGCTTTTTGTGCAATTTTGTTTTTGACTTTCTCATTTTAGTAGGTTACTCTCATAGGTCTAGTTTATACGTTTATATGGATAATTTAATCTCTCAATTTTTATCAATTTTTTGTGATGAAGTTTTGGGTAACTGCCTTTCTTCTATAACCTCTTTACTTTCTCCATAGTCCATGTGATTTATTATTACTTTTAGACTTTTTCAGATTTATTTATTTGTATGTATATGGGTGTTTGGTCCTCATGTGTGTCTGTATACTACACAGATGTAACTAGCACCTGAGGAAGACAAAGAGGACTCGGATTCTCTAGGACAGGAGTTACGGATGGTTGTAGCTACCCCATGGGTTCTGGAAATGGAATGGGAGCCCCAGTTGTCTGAAAGAGCAGCAAGTGCTCAACTCACAAGGCATGTCTCTAGCCCCAGATTTATTTTGCTTTATGTATAGGAGGACTTTGCCTGAATGTTTCTATGTGTGTACCATGTGCATGCCTGGTGCTCATAGAGGCCAGAAGAGAGCATCGGATCCTCCAGAAACAGAATTAGAAGTGGTTGTGAGCACATGTAGGAGCTGGTAGCCCAGCCTGGGTCTTCTGCGAGCACGATCATTGTTCTCAGTTGCTGAGCCATCTCCCTGGCACCCTTTGACTGGCACTCGTTCTTTCTACTAAACTCTTGACCCATGCCCTCCACTTGGTGTCTGACAGGCTTCTCAGATGTGTAGAGCGCTCCACACTGACAGCTCTATTCCCTTTGGCCGTCTCCATCTGTTCCCCCACAGACTTCTCCACTCAGCTAACTGCAACCTCCATCAGGTCTCAAACCGTGTACTTCTCTAGCCCTTGATGTCTCCCTCAGCATCACACCCAAATGGAAGGAAACTCCAGTTGGCTCTCCTTCAGACCGCATCCAGATGTTGACCAGTGCTTGCCAACTTGCTTCCCTCCAAATCCACATCACCTTCAAGTGGATTACTGGAGGCTTCCATCGCCTCAAAGCCTTCTCCTTGCCCTCCTGCAGAGAAGTCACAAAATAATGGTCCAATTCATTCTTTCAAATCAGCCAGCCAGTCACTCAATCAAATCAGCTTTCTACCTGCCCCAGGCAAAAGGTTAAAGGGCTTCAGATGCCCAGGAGGCTTTATACCAGTTTCAATCCTTAGTCTGCACAGGATCTGCTTCGGGATCTTGCTGGAGCCTGACCCTGGGGCTTCTAATTCATTGGTTAGAGTACCACTTTCCTCTCCAGACCCACATCCCCACCTCACCCTGGGCCTGCTCCCATCCCCTGCTCTCTGGCTTCCTGCTCCAGCCTTCCCACCCCTTATTGCATGCCATCCCTCTTGCTTTTCCTGTTCTCTGCACTTTTCTCCAAGACCTAAGATTTCCAAGACTCACTTCTGCCTCTTCAACAACCTGCCCATATTGATTTCTCCAGAGGTTTTCTCTCTTCCTCTACTTTAAAGAAGCAACTCTTCGCTCTGCTCTTAGGTCCGTTTGGGCCAATCACCCAATAAATAGAGTTTTACTCAGATAGTCACGTGCCCTCATATATGTGTTCCTTATTCCTACATTCCTATTACGATGGCACAGTTAAATATCAAGACAGAAGCCTATGGGCTGCAAAATCTAAGACACATGCTCTCTGTGTCCTCGCCACAGCAACAGTGTTCTGGTCTCTGCTGTGTAGCACTGGTCACCACCTCATTTACTAGGTAAGGAAAGCGCTCGTTTCCCTGTAGTCTGCTTTGCGCCGTGAGAGTGTTAAGACTCTGGGATTAAAAGGGCTGTGGTTAATTTGTTCATTTCATATTCCCAGTACCTGCCAGGATGCCAAGCACAGCCTCTAATTAATATTTGCTACATGAATGACTCTGCGTGAAAATATTCATATTTAAATTTCATTCTGTCACTTGTTTAGACAGATTCTTTTTGTCTTCTCAGAAGACTCCACTGAACTATGTTTTCCTCCTTCCCGTCTTCTCTGATGGTCAACATGTGTATCCCATTGTCAGTGTTGATAGTTCTTACGTTCTGCACCTAACTGTTAATAAATACTAATTGTACTATCTATAAGTTAATTCAGAAGATGACCAAACACCCATAAGGAGATATCTAAGATATTTTAATTGGGCAGCAGTATTTCCTGTAGACACTAGGCTTGTGATTGAACATAGGGAGAAGTGGTGATTCCAAGTATGGCTCGCAAAGGGAAATGGCCCTTCAATCAGCAGCCAGTAGGTTCGTCTTTCTCATCCATTTTCTACCAACTGCTTAGAGATGTATGCATTTAGGCTATGACTTTTGTATATAGCTTCTAAGTTCTCTCCGAGTTCCTAATGCTTAACCTCTTAAAAATACACGGAGCTGTGGCTTCAGTCAATATTTAAGGTCACCAAACCTCTCAACCCTGGAAGTTCTGCAATAGGAATTACTTCGTCCTTTAGGATGTTCTCACTGGTTTTCCAAAGTTTTCTCTTCTGATCTTAGCAGGGGTCCTGCGGGATGCTTTGATTGGCAGCCGACCTCCACTCACGTTTTGTTTCTGGATGACGTTCCTTGTATCCGGGATGTTTCTCTTCCCTAGCATCTGCCGTCCTTTTGCTAGCCCGCAGCCTCCAGTAATTGCTTTCAGAAGAGGGTCGTCGGACTTCACTGTCTAGCCGCTTGTCATTGCTGTAATGTATCACTGCTGAATGAGCAGCCTGGGACAGCACAGGTTTCTTATCTTCCAGGTCTGAAGGTAAGATGTCCCACACAGGCTAAAGTAGGGGCAGTGGCCCAGCTGGCTCCTTTCCCAGTGGCTCTTAGGCAAGTCTCTGCTATGTCTTCCGGCTTCTGGAGATTGTTCACAGTCCTTGGGTAAAGGTCTCACTCCTGCACCTTCAAATTCAGCATTCATGCCACTCTGTTCGCTTGCAGGAACACCCTCTAATCACAAAGGGGAAACTGGCCATTTTCTTTTAAAAATGTATTTTATATTTTTAATGAACTAAATCTGTATATATTTGTGCTGCGTAGCATACATTGAAATGTGTATGCAATATTGAAGGTCTAAATCAAGCGATTTACATTCATATTAAGGTTTCTCATTCTTAGTGATATCCAGCATGGCCTCCAAGGAAGGACCTGACTAGTGTGTTGAAGGGATAAAGAAAAAGAGAGACACACAGCCAAAAAGCTGGGATAAGTATATTCTGGGCTCTCTGTTGGAGAAGCTGCAGCATCCCGGAATCTCAGCGTGTTTATTACATAAACTGGACAGAGCTGAAGAGAGATGCAGGGCTGCTGCAAACAGCTAAACAAGGAGGCGGGGTTTGTGGTATACAGCTGGATCAAGGAGCCAGGTTTAGCTAATTTTGATGGAGCAGTCTCTGTAGGGAGCAGTCTTCAGGCCTTAAGCATCCACGGGTAGAAAGCTCTGGTGGACACTTGATGCACACCCTGTCAGCAACCACATTTAGTTCAGAAGAAGACTTCGCCATGACTCTGAGCCTTACCCCGGGGAAAGCCTTTGCTATTCTTCTTTGGGCCTGAGTCTCTGGGGTTCTTGATATGGCCAGCTCATGTCAACAACACACATTGACTAAGGACTTAATTCACCAAGGGCCTCCATCTACAAAGTTTGCATGTACCCTAAAGAGGATGTTCTGAAATCAAGGTGTGGACACTTTGGGTGGGGCACTGTATGAGGGTATCATTCTTATGCCTATCACACAGTTTCTTTTCATTTTTTCTTGAGTTCCAGAATTTCTTAGCTTTCCACTGCTCATAGAAGTTCAGACTCAACACCACTCACTCAGGGGACTTTGCTCCACTGTCATTGGGAGCCAAGGTCCGAGTGCTGCCTGAGTTTTACCTGTACAGATCCATGCAGTGCCATGTCCCCTGGGCACTTTCAGGACCGCCTCCTTGAAACCACACCAGAGTATGTCTGAGACTCTTGCTTTGTTTGCTTGTGTCTGACATGAGGCACATTGAGGTGGCCCCTCCAGCCTACACAAGCCCACCTCTATTTAGGGTATTTCTTCCTTTTTTTTTCTTTTCAACTGTATTTACATCCCTGAGATCTTCACAAACTTCTGCATCTATTTGTTTTTTTATATCTGAAGCTCTCCTCAGAGCACTAGTGAACCTTCTGACTGTATTCTCCATTTAGGTTAGCTTAGTTTTCTCATCCTTTCCTTCCCTTCACCTTTAAAGAAGAGAGTGTTTTTATTAACTCTTTGAGAACTTCATGCAAAGTGTGTTGATTATAGTCATCCCAGCTCCTCCTAACATCCCTTCTTCCCACCCCCACCCCCAGCGTTGTGTCCCCTTTAAAAAAATAACCCACGGAGGCCAATTCATACTTTCCATAAGCATGGGTGTGAGGCCATGCCCTGGAACAAGGCTGACCTACCAGTAGCCCCAGGGTCCTCCATGCTGGCCTATTGTCTGGTTTGGTCTTGTACAGGTCTTATACAGGCAGCCACTGTTGCTGTGAGCTTATGCATGCCATAGTCTGGTCATGCCATAAAGATACTGCCCTCCCTGACCTCTGGGTCTTCCTTCTCCCTCTTCTGTGGTGGTTCCTGAGCCTTGTGGGATGTATGTGCGTGGTATAGATGTGTCATGTGTGGCTGAGCACACCACCAATACTTACTCTTGGCACCGAATCAGTGGTGAGCTTCTGCCTTAACCACTGTCCGCTGCATATAGAAACTTCTCCGATGAGCCCTGGTGGATGCACTAATCTACAGGTATAGAAATACACATGTGGGGTTGATTTAGCACTATGTCTTCTTAATTAAATAATAGTACGTTCCTGGGGCCTGTGAGTTCCCAGACATGGGATCTTGAGGAGGTTTCTAGTACCATACATGTGTTTGCTCCTGTGCAGCAGGCCTTAAGTCCAATAAAAAAAAGGAGTTGATTACCTCTTTAACATTCGTGCCGTTATTGTATCCATGGCTTATCTTGGCCACACTAGTCGTTATTGTAGTTTGTAGTTCACAAGGTTCAAAGTTGTGTGAGACGGTTGAAGGCGTGTCCTCTACACCTGCCAGGTGCCTACAGAGCCCCTTTCAGTGCTATGAAAGCTAGTTAGTACTCCCATCTGCTCTTCCTACGTGTCATTTGTCTTATTTTCTATTGTCATGACAAAGTACTGTAACCAAGGCAACTTATAAGTGAAAGCATTTAACTTGAGAGTTTGTGGTTCCAGAAGGTTAGAGTCATGAAAGAGAGTGTGACAACGTGCAGGTTGTCCCAGGGCTGGGGCATTAGCTAAGAGCTTGCATCTGATCTACAAGCACCAGAGAGAGGGAGAAGGAAAGGGAGAGGGAAGGAGAGAGAGAGAGAGAAAGAGAGAGAGAGCTAACTTTGTATGGTGTGGTCTTTTGAAGCCTCAAAGCCTACCCCCAGTGAAACACGTCCTCCAACAAGGCCACACTTCCGAATCTTTCCCAAACAATTCAAGTTATTGCAGTTGGAAGATTCAAATATCTGGCTTGTGGAGACCATTCTCACTCAAACCACCACACCATGAGATTTTCTTGCCTTAATGTTCCAGGCTACTTACTTGTTTTCTCCCACGACCCAGGCATTATTTGTCTCTTCTATTGATTGTTTAAAAAAATGTCTACAAATATAGGTTATACTCCCAAAGATGCTTGACTATTTGTTTTTCAAAGAAGCAGTAACCTCTTGAATTTCTCAGAGGTGACTGATCAAATAGAATTTGAAAATTCTACCCATGCTTGCTTATTTCTCTCCCTTCTTAACCTTTGTTATTACTCTTCATTGGCTTTCTTATGTGTGTTTTTCTTTCTCCTCAGTTTTCCTTAAATGTTGACCAAATTTTACTCTTATTAATGACTCTTGTGCAATAAGCATAGGTAACAGGTATGGCTTCCTTGGTAACCAAAAAGACTGATTTTCCCAACAAGCCCGTTCTCCAGATGGGAGAGCTGCTTAGGGAGATTTATGTGGGGGAATGGGTCTTACTGAATGCTAAGTTTGTCTTAGCTATGAATGGGGGAGCATACTAGTTTGCTTGCATGCCCAGGTTCTTCAGTGAGTAGACCTTTGGCATGGGAGACTGTGGCACCTTTTCCTCTGGATCCAAGTATCTGTTCTCGATTTCCATCTGTGGATTCACCTTGAACTCTGTCTCTGTCCTCAGCTGCCACACAGATTGGGCCTCCCCAGTCTGGCCTTGATTCCCTCTCTATGGCCACCTTGAGCCTTCTGTAGCAGCCCATCCAGAGGTTTTCCCAGACCACCAGTCCAGCGAGTGAAACTGTTGACATGCTCGCCCTGTTCTATTAATTAACACTTGAGTTCTCCTGCTCTACCCGTATCTCAGCAATACCATTTGCTTTGCACTCTCCAGGAATCTATGACTCTCTAGTGTTCGGAGACAACTCTCTTTCCTAAAAATGAAAGCTTCCAAGATTTATGTAGTCTGTTTTGAGATCTTATAGGAATTTCGGATGCCCTGTCTGCCACCTCAACAACCCTGAAATTCTGGGTCTAAATCTAATTCAAATCTAAAGGAAATTTGTATCTACTGTGTTTGGAAGCTTGTCTCTCCCGGTCCTGCCCATCCATGTCAGTAGGGACCGCTCCTTAGGACTCCAGTAGAAGCATCTTACGCACTGTCTCCTGTCCTGCTGTGTAATCTCCGTTCCCCAGTCTTTGAGCTGTGCCTGTAGTAGATGCATTGTGACTACTCTGGACTATGAATCCGTGCATGCCCACTCGGAGACCACGGGAATCCAAGGTGATCTGATGCAACTCTAGCTTTCTGGGAATTAAAACATAGTGATGAAAGCAGACACGCACAAGATATTTCTAGAAGGGTGTAAGCAGAGTGAGTACAGATGGGGAAAGTCACCCTAATGGCAGATTATTTTATGTCAGCCCCGAAGGGCAAACAGGGGCTCTCAGGAAATACCAGGCATATAAGAGCGTTCTAGAAAGGAAGGACAGTCATAGAAGCAGAATGCCCGGAGAAAGGAAGTGGGCAGAACACACTCAGAGTGCCAGCAGCCTAGTTAAACACTTCACAATTCATTCTGAGATGAAGCCCTGGAAGGTTCAACCACTGCGTGCTGGATCCTCCAGGCAGTCTACAGATTTTGACTGTGCTGGAGAGGGAAAGGTCTTACGATCTGGGACATGAGTACAGTGTTCTAAGGTATAATCAGGAAGGTTCAATAGGAGTAAAAGCTGCGAGGAAGAGACCGTGTCATGGTGGTATTATTTTTTTTTATCTTTATTTTTTGTGAAGGTAACACAAGGTAGAGTTGTCTGGGAAGAGAACCCAGTGGAGAGAATGCCTTCATCGGACTGCCTGTAGGCAACTCTGGAGGACATCTTCTTGACTACTGATTGATATGGGAGGGACCAGCCCTCTGTAAATGGTGCCATCTCTGGCCAGTTGGTTCCGGGTAATTGAAGAAAGCAGGCAGAACAAGCCATGGAGAGCAAGCCAGCAAGAAGCACTCTCCCATGGTTTCTTCTTCAGTTACCCTCAGATGGACTGTGTTGTGAAGGTGTGAGCCAGGTTAGCCTTTTCCTTCCGTCTCTGTCTTTGGTTATGGTGTTTCTTGCAGTAATAGAATACACTCTAGAACAGAAATACTTAATAAATACTGAAAAGATAGGACAGACTATGGCGACTGCTTGATGGGAAGGAAAAAGAAAGTTTGCCGAGGGCCCTTTCAGTGCTGGGGCTTTAGAATCTAAAAGGACATGAGCAAAACGTGTGCAGTTTCAGGGAGCCATTGATACCAGCTTCCTTCTCAGGAAATCACTGGGAAGAGAATGTTCTGGAAAGATGCATGAGGTCAGCTTCTTGTCGTGTTTGGATTAATTTTTAAAAATTGGATTAGCATCCAACTGAAATGAATGTCAGCCGTTAGGAATGCATCTTTGGATCTGAGTGATTTTGATAGGAACCAAATGTGATCATCTTGTAGCTTTTATTTATGCAGAACCATCTTAACTTTAACTCTTAGGAGCCCTCCAGAGTAAGGCACGCGCCTCACTTGCTTTGTCTTTGTGTTTTTCTGGTCTCTGCTTCAGTTATTGCCTCAACTTCCTGCAGGAACTGTTCCTGTTCCTAACTTAATTGGGGCTTTGTAAACACACACACACACACACACACAGAGGAATAAAGTGGGATACACCCCCGCCTATCCTGAGTACCTTTTCTGTGTTAGGCATGTCCCACTAACGTTACTTGCTGCCTAGACTCTACTATCAGGGTAAGAATCTTCACCTCTTTTTGAAAGGCTTAGAAGTTAGTTTCCAAAGGGGTCTCTAACATTAAACAGAAGCTGTGGGTTCAAATCTAGACCCATACGATGTATTGAGTGCCTTCTACATATGACCTGACACTATACCTTGTCATTTCACTGAACTCCCTAAGCAAAGCCTTAGATGGCATAAACAAAAGCCTTAGCAAGATGAAGCAATGCCCATGAAGTGCTCACTAGAGATACCTACAGTTCTTTTCCTTTTTTATTTGCTTCATTATATTTGTAGAAGATGTTAAGAAGTTTATGATGACATTAGAGAATGTCAGCTCTATAGGATGTTATTTGGATAAAGAAGGAGAAGCCTTTTAAGCTCAGGAGCAAAGACCCCTGTTTACCTGAGGCCCTGTGAAAGTGACCACAGGAAGGTAGACACCAACCAAGGCTCTTTACTATATGTTGTATATAACCGTTATATTAAACCACCAGTTTGGTTGGATGACTATTCCTGCTTCCCAAATGGCTAATCCGAACTTCAAAAGAGATGATTATAAAGGCCTCTAGCTGGGTCTGCCTGTCCCAGGGCCATGGTTTTTCAGGACAGGGCTGACACTTGAAGAACAGCTCTTTGGAAGCGGGCTCTGCCATTGGTATTTCACTTGGCCCATAGCGTTTCCCCGGGTAGGTGGTGAATAACTGCCCTTTGATGAAATTTACAGCTGAATCTAAATCGAGTCCTCAGTAAACACTAGCAACATAAAAACAGTGATATAAATGATCCTAAATGAGGGAGGTTAGAAGTGCAGACAGGAAATAACATGATGAGCCTGATTACCACACGGGAAATTCTGGATTAAAACATCTGGGCAGGCCGCCGTGAAACAGGCTCTAACATAAGCCCCTTTTCAGAAGCCCCAAACTCTGCAGCGGGGCAGGAATGGCCACTGCAACCAATTCCTCCATGGACAGATGAGGAGGTTCAGGCCAGGGCAGGAAATTATCTAAGGCCACAGTCAAATTACAGCAGGGCTGGATAAAACCCATGTCTCCTGCCTACCAATTGATGTCGTCTTTCATTATAGCTCATGGGTTTGGGAATCAAAGGGACTCAAGTCTAACTTCACCATGGAGATGCTGGCCTGTCTGGGTATACTTATCCTGTGTGGCAGCCAGTTTTCTTATCTGGAGAAGTGGCAAATGAATACCTGTTCTATTTTGGAAAATTGTTGCCATCAGGATCAGCAGACGGCATGTGGGGGTTCAGGAAAGATCGAGCTCCTTAGTCAGTAAGAGCAGAGGAACGCCTTGCCTCCTGCCGCGATGGCTCAGGTCACGGATACCCATAATTCCATGCGTGAATACATGCTGCTGGCTCCTGGAGGAAGATCAGCAGTGGATGTAATGGGGTTGGCTGGAAGGATGCAGTTGCGTTTGACATTGTTTTCAAATCCACGGACCACAGATAAACAAAAGAGGACCTACTACAAGAAAGGTAGACTTTCTGTCACCGACACGGATCAGACCACAAAGGATTCGGGAGGGAGGAGCAGAGTGATGTCACTTTCCACTGAGGCCAACTGGGAAGGGACTCTGAATGAAACAGGACAAGATCTGGGAAGAGTCCTTCTCCGAAGAGAGACTAGGGAATCATTTCTGCATTGAGAGTTGTCTAATGTGGAAATGGGCCACACTTAACTTGTTCATGTGACAAGATGCTTATATGAAGCATTGGCTAAGACGACCATAATTTACAGAAGAGACAGCTTCCAAATGATTCTTTAGTTCTTGGGTCCTATATCCACATCCAGAAGCTAAAATATTGGAGATTGATTGAGAGATAAAAGTACAACTGAGAATTTGTGGGCTGGTGACATGGCTCAGTGGGTAAAGGTTCTGGCTGCCAAACCTGATGACCTGAGCTTGATTCCAGGACCCATATGGTGGAAGGAGAAAACTCTTTCTTACACACACACACACACACACACACACACACACACACGCACACACGCACACACACGTACGCGCACACACACATGTGCGCGCACATACAAATGTAATAAATCGTTTTCCAAAACAGGACTTGTCTAGGCTGTGTTGCTGAGGTGAGGAGTAGTTAGCATCCCTCCCTAGAGGGGAGGATGTGGGATCAGGTCAGGCCCTCATTTCTTCAAAACAAGAGTAAGGGTTTCCATGGAGCCAGAGGTTCATCTGGGCCTCTGAAGTGGGCTGCCATAGTGGACTGGCTCTGACCCTGCCTGGGTGGACAGCCAGCAGATGGAGCCTGGCTGTGTGACAGCAGAAAAGGAGAGGCACAGCATTTGTGACAAATGGCAGAATTTCTTTCTCTTTTAAGGAAGAAGGTAACTCATTGTGTATATATTCACATGATTATATATATATATACACACATAATATATATGTATTATTCAGTCATATATATTTCTTTATCCATGTATTTGTTGAATAGAGTCTCAAATAAGGCCAGATTCAATATTTTATTTATTTATTTATTTATATTTCTAATGTGTGCATGTGTGTATGTGTCTGTCTTTGTGGGTATGTGCACGTGAGTGCTGGTTCCCAGAAGAAAGGCAGAGAGAACTGGATCCCCTGGATCTAGAGGTACAGGCAGTAGTAAGCCACTCTATGTATATGCTGGTACCTGAACTCAGATCCCCTGCAAAAGAAGTATGTTCTCTTAAGCACTGAGCCCCTAGATTCAACATCTTGGCTATCACAAAGAAAGCTGTAATAAACCTAGAAGTGATCAACATAACGCTTCCTCTCCCTATGTCCTGGTTTGGAACTTCTATTGAATTATTTCCATAGGGCTTTCCACAATTAACGGCTAAGATAATTTAGATAATTTATATTCTCATTGAGTTGCCTGTTCTTTTGTTACAATCCATGAGTCTCTGCCGTGGTTTAGATACAGTTAAAGCATGTTCCTCAAAGTTTTGTAAGTTGGAAGCTTGGTCTTGGTGTGAAGTTGTGGTGGCTGATAGAACCTCCAAGAGGTGAGACTTAATGAGAGGCCCTTAGGTCATTGGGAGCTGATGAGGTGGTTTCCATGAGTTAGCTGCATGGAAACGCATGGGCATCCTCTCCTTTTGTGTTAGCATGATATCTTCTAGTGTTACCATGCTATCTCTACCCCATGCATTCCTGCTATAATGCCATTCACCAAGGCCCAACAACTAGTAAGGCCCTTGTTGAAGCCAGTGCCATGTTGTTTTTTTGACTTTCTTCCTTTTAAATTGGGAGTTATATAAATGCATTTTCTTTATAAATACCCACTCTCTAGTGTTTTATTAAAGTAGTGGAAAACAGAATAATATGGAAAATTGGTACCAAGACGCGGGCCGACACTAAGAATGAACACCTGGAGATGTGTCAGTGGCTTTGGCAGTGGGTAACAGACATAGATTGGAAGAATGTGGAGGATGAAGCTAGGAAGTGCCTGGACTACTATAAGCAGATTGTGATGGCAAATCTGGGGTAGGCTCAGAAGACAAGAAGACCAGAGAAAAGCGGACATATCTCGGGGGTTATTGCTGAGAAGACCAGGACATTGATGAAGCTGAGAAATATTCTACTTGGAAGGTAGAGGTAAGGCCATCACTGCAAAGAATTTGACTGAACTGTGCTCATACGCTAGGGCTACATTTAGAAGTGATAAACTGGAGAGCTGGAGAGATAGTTCAGAGGTTGGGAGCATTTCTTGCTCTTGCAGAGGACCCGGGTTCAGTTCTCGGCGACCACAAGGTGGTTCACAACCGTCATAACTCCAGCTCCAGGAATTGGATGCCCTGTTCTGACCTTTAGGGGCATGCGGTGCACATACATGCAGTCAAAACACTCATGCGTGTACAATTAAAAATAGAAAGAAATAACAGAAGTGATAAGGGAGAGAGTGGTAGAGGACACATCCAAACAACACGACACGGGGCTGCTGTGTGACTACTTTTGATTGTAGATCGTAGCATTTATAGCAAGGGCATGGCCCAAGTTTGGAATGTATAATTGGGAAGGAAGCACAGCAGAAAGCTCTGCTATACTTATAGCCTGACCGGGAGAGAAAAAGGATGTACAGGTTTGCAGTAACAAATACTTGCTAGGGGAGATTATCATGGATATAAGAAGCATCTTTACGTGAATTTCAGATTATGAACTATGAATAAAAAAGAAGAGCCTAAGTCCTAGATTCTTTAACTACTTTTGAAATCCGTAATTCTGTTTGTATGACTTGATTTTCAAGGACTAAGAACGAGGACCATGATATTCATGAAATGTTGTATATGAAGGCTGGGGAGATGGCTCAGCAGCTAGCCCTTGCTGTACAAGCAGCAGGTTTAACAACAGGAGTCTAGGTCCCCAGAAGCCACATTAAAGCAGAATGGGCATGGTGACCCATGGGTGATTCTTGCTTGGAAGGTAGCAAGAGGAAACCCTGGAATAAGATAAGACTGCACTAGTGTTGTCAGAGAACTGGATTAAATGGAAAGAAGGAGGTAGAAACGAATTAAGAAAGACCGCAGACGTCAGCCTTGGGCCTTCACACACAAGCTCCCACACACGTTTGCACCGTACACAAGCAACAGGAACACAAGCACCCCACACAAGGAAAAGACAAAACATTACGAAGTTTCTAGAAAAGGTATCTTAAATTAGTCTTCCTTCCTTCCTTCCTTCCTTCCTTCCTTCCTTCCTTCCTTCCTTCCTTCCTTCCTTCCTTCCTTCCCTCCCTCCCTCCCTCCCTCCCTCCCTCCCTCCCCCCTTCCTTCCTTCCTTCCTTCCTTCCTTCCTTCCTTCCTTCCTTCCTTCCTTCCTTCATTCCATCTTTCCTTCTCCCTCTCCCCCCTCTTTCTTTTCCCCTTGTGAACAAAGAACTCAGATATGTAATCATGTTGAGGGTTGCTGAAATAAAGCAGTATTATCTGAGCGGTGATGCCAAGAACTTGGGGCTTGGCGTCAGATGTGTGTTTGTCTGTCGTATACCATCTGACACCCTTTGGATGCCAACGGACTTTCAGGACTGCCTCTCATTTCCATTTAATTAGGCTAACAAGACGCCCAAGCCCATCTTGAAGCAGGTATGTCTTTTTCTTATCAATGTCCTTAACATCTGTGAGAGCATTTGGCTGCCAGCAATGCTGGTGATAGAAATCACAAAAGACAGCTTTCTCTGAAAGCTTTAGATGCACTAATTTACTTAACCCTTAAAGCACCGCTGTGCGGTAGGCACGCTCAAGTTTTAATAAGTACCTGGGATTATACAAGCCATGGCTCTTTATGCCATTTCACTGAGGCCTTTGAGGAAGCTATCAAATTTTACAGATTTGGAAACAAAGGCTCAGATAAGTTACATAATTTAGTAACTTTTTGGCAATGGTTCCCAACTATGGAGCGGCAAAGTGCCGATCATAGTTAAACTCAGGAGTCTCTAAAGCCCTGATGTTCCATGTCTGGCTAGGAAGGGAGGAATGGAGAAAAGAATGAAAAGGTCTTTGTGAGCTAGTTTTAGGGCTCCAGGGTGAGCCAACTAGGGGGTTAAAATGTCAGAAGGGCTGGAGTCTCTCAGCTGTCTACTGGAGCACTGAGTACCATTTAAATGCTTCTTATCTGGGCCTTCAAAGCAGATGTCCCCAAGTACCTTTGTTACAAGGAAAAGGCCAGCAGTGACTGCTAAGAACAGTTAAGAACAATAAGAATACTTAATTATTTTCCAAGAAATCCAAGAGGACAGGCGGAGGGCTAAAGGAAGACACAACGCCTATGAACTCTGTCACTATGATCGCAGTGCTCAGCTCACAGTTTGGGTTCTTTACCGGAGAACTAGAATGTTAGCACTGTGCAGGGGGTGGGGATGGGAGGGAGAATACAGGTTTGGAGCTTAGGTAGCAGCATGTATAGTCAAACTATATATATATATATATATATATATATATACACATACATACTGTGGACAGTGTCTCATGTAGGTGACATTGACCCCAAACAGATGCAGGTGGGCTTGAACATCTGAGCCTCCTGCCTTCCTGAGCCTCCTGCCTTCATACGTCATGAGCTGGGATTATAAGTATACACTAGTAAGTCTCTCTGTTACCATAAGAAATAACTGAAAAACTGTTTTGAAAAGAGGAATAATTCCTTTTTTCTTTTTGTTTTTAGACATTGTAGCACAACTAATAAAAACCCAGAGTCAGATATTGGGGTTCAACTTGAAGATCAGAAAAGCAAAGCAGCCAAACCAGTAGAGAGCTCTTACCTCTATGAAATCTTCAGGCTCAAAGAGAGCGAGTTCCTGTCTCATCTCACCTTATCTTCCTCTCTAGTGCTGGGATTAAAGGCGTGCACCACCACTGCCTGGCCTCTATGGCCAGCTAGTGTAGCTGCTGGGATTAAAGGTGTGTGCACCACTGCCTGGCCTGTATGGCTGACTAGTGTGGCTTCAGCAAGCTTTATTTATTAAAACACAAATAATATACTACTATAAGAGGTTTCAGAGAATCTGCCGGTTTCATTGTGTGGGCCTGAGGTGAGGCTGAAGTTGATGGCAGGAGCAAATTAGTATACTGCTTGGTGAACAGGAAGTAAACAAATGGTGAGGGAGAAGAAGAAGGTGAGGAAGAGGGAGAAAGGGAAGGAGGAAGAGAAAGAGACAGAAGTCAAGACACATTTTTTATTGTTTTTATTGAGCTATACATTTTTTCTCTATTCCCCTCCCCTCCTCCCCTCTCTCCTACTCTCTCTCTCCTACTCAGGAGATCTTGTCTTTTTCACCTTCCTAGGTAGATCCATGTATGTCTCTCTTAGGGTCCTCCTTGTTATCTAGGTTCTCTAGGGTTGTGAATTGTAGGTTGGTTTTTCTTTTCTTTATTCTAAAAGCCACTTATGAGTGAATACATTTATATTTGTCCTTCTTGGTCTAGGTCACCTCACTCAATATGTTTTTTTTTCTAGATCCATTTATTTGCCTGCAAATTTCAAGATGTCATTATTTTTTGCCTCTGTGTAGTACTCCATTGTATAAATGTACCACATTTTCTTTATTCATTCTTTGGTTGAGGGGCATCTAGGTTGTTTCCAGGTTCTGGCTATTCCAAATAATGCTGCTATGAACATAGTTGAGCACATGTCCTTGTGGTATAATTGTCTTTGGGTATATATCCAACAGCAGAATTGCTGAGTCTTGAGGTAGATTGTTTCCTAATTTTCTGGGAAATCACCATACTGATTTCCAAAGTAAGTGTACAAGTTTGCACTTCCACCAGCAATGCAGAAGTGTTCCCTTTACCCCACATCCTCTCCAGTATAAATTGTCATCAGTGTTTTTGATCTTGACCATTCTCTGATGGAATCTCAGAGCTGTTTTGATTTGCATTTCTCTGATGGTCATGGATGTTGAGCATTTCCTTAAGTGCCTTTCAGCCCTTTGAGATTTGTCTGTTGAGAGTTCTCTGTTTAGGTCTGTACCCCATTTTTTATTGGATTATTTGTTCTTTTGATGTCAAGTTTTGTGAATTCTTTCTATATTTTGGAGATCATTCCTCTATATGATTTGGGGCTGGTGAAGATATTTTTCCAATCTCTAGGCTGCTATTTTGTCTTGTTGACCACGTCCTTTGCTTTAGAGAAGCTTCTCAGTTTCAGGAGGTCCTATTTATTAATTGTTGCTCTCAGTGTCTGTGTTACTGGGGTTATATTTAGGAAGTGGTCTCCTGTGCCAAAGTGTTCAAGTATACTTCCCACTTTTTCTTCTATGAAGTTCAATGTAGTTGGGTTTATGTTGAGGTCTTTGATCCATTTGGACCTAAGTTTTGTGCATCATGATAGATATAGATTTATTTGCTTTCTTCTAGATGTTTATATCCAGTTATGACAGCACCATTTGTTGAATATGCTTTTTTTTTCAAGTTTATATTTTTAACTTCTTTAGCAAAAAATCAGGTGTTCGTAGGTGTGTGGATTGATATCTGGGTCTTCTATTCAACTCCATTGGTCCTCCTGCCTGTTTTTATGCCAACACCAGGCTGTTTTTAGTACTGTAGCTCTGTAGTAGAGTTTGAAGTCAGGGATTGTGATGCCTCCAGAAATTCTTTTATTGTACAGGATTGTTTTGGCTCCCCTGGGTTTTTTTTTTGTTTTGTTTTTCTATATGAAGTTGAGCATTGTTTTTTTGAGGTCTGTGAAGAATTTTGCTGGGATTTTGCTGGGCATTGCATTAAATCTGTAGATTGCTTTTGGTAAGATTGCTATCTTTACTAGGTTAATTCTACCTATCCAAATGCATGGGAGATCCTTCCATTTTCTGGTGTCTTCTTCAATTTCTTTCTTCAAAGTTCTTAAGTTTTTGTCATACAGGTCTTTCATTTGTGTGGTTAATGTTACCCCAAGACATTTTATGTTATTTGTAGCTATTGTGAAGGGTGATGTTTCTCTGATTTCTTTCTTGGCCTGTTTATCATCTGTATAAAGTAGAGCTACTGCTTTTTTGAGTTAATCTTTTATCCTGCTATATTACTGAAGGTGTTTATGAGTTGTTGGAGTTCCCTGGTAGAATTTTTGGGGTCTCATATATTTTACTAGTATATCTTCTGCAAATAGTAGGAGTTTGACCTCTTTTCCAATTTGTATCCCCTTAATCTCCTTTTGTTGTCTTATTGCTATAGCCAGAACCTCAAGTATTATATTGAATAGATCTGGAGACAGTGGACAACCTTTTCTTGTTCCTGATTTTAGGGGAATCGCTTCAAGATTCTCTCCATTTAGTTTGATGTTGGCTGTTGGCTTGCTGTATATTGCCTTTATTATGTTTAGGTGTGTTCCTTGTATCCCTGCCCTCTCCAAGTCTTTTATCATGAAGCCGTGTTGAATTTTGTTGAAAGCTTTTTCAGCATATAATGAGATGATCATGTGTGGCTTTTTTTTCCTTTCACTTTGTTTATATGGCGGATTACATTGACAGATTTTCGTATGTTGAACCATCTCTTAATCTCTGAATGAAGCCTACTTGTGATCATGGTGGATGATGGTTCTGATTGTTCTTGGATTTGATTTGCCAGTATTTTATTGAATATTTTTGCATCACTGTTCATGAGTGAGATTGGTCTATAATTCTCTTTCTTAGTAATGTCTTTATGTGGTTTGGGTATCAGGGTAACTGTAGCCTTGTAAGAATAGTTTGACAATGTTTCTTCTGTTTCTATTGTGTGGAACAATTTGAGGAGTATTGATATTAGTTCTTTTTTGAAAATCTTGTAGAATTCTGAGCTGAAACCATCTGGTCCTGGGCTCTTTTTTTGTTGGGAGACTTTTGATGACTGTTTCTATTTCTTTAGCAGTTATAGGTCTAGTTAATTTGCTTATCTGGTCTTCATTTAATTTTGGCAAGTGATATTTATGCAGAAAGTTGTTCCTTTTCTTTAAGTTTTCCTATTTGGTGGAGTACAGGTTTTTGGAGTATGACCTGATGATGATTTCCTCCAAAGACATATATTTCTATGGCACATCTTCTAACCATGCCCCATGTCCTACACTTCACCACTTCCTGATATCGCCTTGTTTCCATGACGATCCTGAGGGACTAACCCTGAACATGTTAGGACTCTTAAATCCAATCACTTCCCCAGACCCACTGCAATTCATGATCTCTATGAGACCATTTCATATTCAAACCTAACACGGCATGTGGGGACCAGAACTGAACTCCGACTTGCTCTCAGACCATGGCCTATCCCAAATCCTTCCTTCCAGACTTTTATGTTCTCAACCTTCCTAACACTGTGACCCTTTAGTATAGTCCCTCATGGTGTGGTTACCCCAACCATAAAAATTATTTTCTTTGCTCCTTCATATCTGTAATTTTGCTACTCTTTTGAATCGTAATGTAAATATTTTTGGAGATGGAGGTTTGCTACAGGGGTCACAACCCAGAGGTTGAGAATGGCTGCTCCAGAGGATCTCATTTTCCTTAAACGACTTAAGGTTGGCTGGGCCAATGGGTGCACTCAGGCCCTACCAGCTCTGTAGTCTAAAGCTGCTGTTGTTTGTTAACCCTAACTTCCCACACATTAGGGACAGTGGCTCGGGTCCAAATTTGGGACACACTCCTGACAATTTGAAAGTATATATTTATTCATGCCAGATAGCCAAGTGCTACTGCACGCTTCTGTATGCTGCTGCAGGCCTTGTGCTAACTGCTCCAGATGTCTGTCTTGTGTGATTAGGTGTATGGGAGCAGGGCAGATGGCGGTGAGCGGTAGTGGTAGTGGTGGTGATGGTGATAGAAAGATGGACCTTTGCTTGCAGTTATTCACTTCTCTAAAGTGATCAACTTCTGCCCTCTGTGAAGAAGGCACCTACAGGATTGGGTTGCTACCTGGAAGAAACCTGTCAGTTTCTCTAAGTACCTGGGCTGTCTGACAAGGGTAAACACCAAGTGAATTAAGTTCCTCGCTTTGCAGACCAGGCTGGCCTAAACTCACAGAGCTCCACCTGCCTCTGCTTCCCAAGTGTTGGAATTAAAGGTGTGCGCCACCAATGCTGGCCCAGGAGCTGGCTCTTAAGGATAGTTCTCGAACCAATTCGAGTGTGTCTCTTAGGTAGCCAGTCTCCTCACCGTCAGCTGACGTTTTATTTTCCTGTTAGGGGCCGGGAAACTGTTGAGCCGAGAGCAGAAGCACCAGCAGTCAGAAGAGCAGTCCTGAAGTGGCAGCTGTTATTGCATGTGGTAATAGTCAGGCACTTCGCACACTGGCCCTATTGTCATAATTCAGTATTGTTACCCAGGGTTTGTGACTCATCCTCGTGTGTTTTGGGAACTTTCTCTATACCATAGTCTAATCTGAAAGTAGTCTGTTCCCCTCCCTTCAGTCTTTCTTGTTAAGACAGATTAAAAACTTATTTAGACCATTTTACTTTTAATTTCTATGTAATTATGGCCATCATGATGCATTGATTTTATTGGAAATGGCAAACTATCCCTGGGATACCTTGAATGCTGATGAGCCCTTATCACAAAGTCAAGCTGACAACGACTCAAACCACATCCTCCAGTCTTCGCTATTGACCGCTCTTTTGGCAAAAAAACGTGGTGAAATAATCAGAGTTTCCTATTAAAATCAGATCTGTACTGTTTGATGTGAGAAATTATATTTTATGTAATGGTTACAAAATAAAATCCCAAGTGAAGCTGTGGTTAATAAAATGGGGGGAGGCCGGAAATGAGCTTAACCTGTCAAGCTTCTAGATGATGGACATTGTGGAGAATTCATCTTGAGCCACATAAAGTGGGGGAAATTAAGTGTGAATGGAGACTATTACCCAAATTACCCATAACACAATGGTGATTTGAGTATCTGCATTCGTAAATAAGTCAATAACATAGCTTTTGGCAAAGACTGTCTAGAAGAGCTGATGAAACAAAGGCCCAACGTCAGGTCAAGTTTTGAGTTTGCAAGTTTCTCTCACTTAGATCAATACAGTGTTGTGTGGGAGAGTTTTCTGGACAATCTAATGGTAATTGTACCATTTGACGTCAATTGTGTTCCATATGCTGCTCATAACTCATCCTTGGCTAAACAGGATTGGCTCTATTTTTTGAAATTGCAAAGGCCTTTCAATCCATCCTATTAGCAGCAAATAAAGAAAGTAGATGCAAAATGGATGCAGGTTTGTTATACACTCAATCCCAGGATGCTGGCAAGCCATTCTTCCTTAGGTCAAAGGTAGGTTAATAAAAACAAAACAAAGGATACCCTCAACAGCGGATGCTAAAAGTCACTCAAGTCCTTACATAAAATTGTCCATAAAATTTCCCTCCAGAAAACACTTTCTTTGAATGTGTTTTGTGACTTTCGTCATTTGCCAATCATTGACAAAGTGAGACAGCAGGTGCATGAGACACAGCTCACACCTTCCACCAAGGCAGGACACACACGCTAAGTTGAACAATAGGCTTTCTCTATTGTTATATAAGCAGAGGAAACGACAAGATTTTGCTTTTCCAGGATCAATCTTGGATTTGGTTGACGCTCAAGCTTGCCAGTCCATACCTCACAGAAGGGGATGAGATGAGGAAAAAGCTCTGGGTGGCTGGTGGCTGCAAACTTAAAGCAGGTTTGGGGTCACCTTTATCTGTTCCCATGTTTATAGAAGCGGCAAGCTCAGAGTGGATGTTAATCAGAAACTGTGTTCAGCCCTAATTTTAGCCCGAGTTACTACAAAATTGGTGGAAACTGGTTTGTTGAGTCATTAACTCATTCAACAGATGTCTTCCTAATTCATTCAACAAATGTTTTATCAAGCTCCATATTAGGCGCTGTCTGGGGGACCTGGATTTGAAGAGGCACATAAAACATTCTCCATGTCCTCAAATAGCTCAATGACCAGAAGAATAACTAGGCTCACTGATGGCCAGACTGACCTCTGGTCATTCCGTGACCCTCACTCATCTGGAGACTTCCCAAAGCAGGCGGTGCGTCATCCACGCATGGACTCCACACTCAAATGTGTCTTGCTTTGGAACAGGGAGTAGGCTAATCCTCACCTGGCTCAAAAACACCCTTTTACCTCTGGCCTCTTTGTGCCTTCCCTATCCATCCCACCTAGAGCTCTCTGTCTCCAGGCATTGGCTGAGGGCTTTCCGTGTCCCCAAGATAGTGTCTTCCTTTGTTTAGGTCAGTACCTCCTTGGTCTTCAGTTATTCACTGAGATGTCAGTGATGCTTATTAACCTAAGCAGCCATCCCAATGTCCACTGTGACTTCCCCATTACTCCGTCTTGTCTCTGTCTGGTTTGTTTCATGACTTTTTGCTGAGTCTGATTTGAACTGATGACCTATGTTTCATCATGGCATTCCTCTGAGTTCCAATATGATACTCTTTGAAGGTGCCTTCTACTTGTCTGGGCCATTGTCATGTATTCTAGAAGGATGATCAGACAGTCAACACACAGCAGCACAAATAGGGTGCACTGAGAAATCTCTAGCCTAACATGGTAACAACAACAACAACAAAGTCCTTTTTCAGCCCAGTGAGCGCAAGTGACCCTCTTAGGGTACCGTATGATTTCCTTGTAACTCGAGACATTTGGGAGTTAGGATCACCTGATCTATTCAACCTTGGGGGAATTTTTTCCTAGAACGTTCTTTACAAATTGGAACCTCAGAGTTATTAATTATCCCACTGGAAGCCGAGGAGGAGAAATCCAAGAAAGGAATTCTTATCATAAGCACCCTCTCGAATTTGGGGAAACCGAAATTCCTGTATGTTTTCTCAATAAGCATAAGCACTCCATCAGAAGCCTGCTTATCCTGACAGGCTTTGCTCTTTCATGAGAGCAGCAAGAGCAACCTCCGGACGCTGGCCTGCCATAGTCAAGAATGAAAATGCCAATTCCACGGGTCACTGTTTTTGCAGCCGCCAGATGTGGATGAAAGAGGAAGGGTGTTTTATTGTGTTTTTTCAAGAAACAGAGAAGGGTCTGTCCCTAAATGGGCCTGCTTCCCTTCCACACAAGTGGCCACCATGTGGCCTGAGGACAGCGAGCTAATTTGCAAGATTAAGCCTTTCTAAATATTTGGAATTGGTCTCTTCTGTCTTCAGCTAATAAAACAGATTTTTGCTCCAAAATGGATTTAGGAAGCAGGCACAAGAGCTTCTAAGGGCTTGTTGGCAAGTTACCTGTTAACAAGGTCCATCTGTCAAATGGATGTCCGCAGGGCAGGCGTTATTCAGATCATCTCATGCTCGACCTCCCAAAATGTCTGTCGTCCGTCCGAGGTTCTGCCTCGGGAAGATGGTGCCCATGCTGGCCTGTGCTGGAATACTCAGGACATAGCTGACTCTGCTCCAAAACCATGAGCTAGAAGTGCGTAAAGAGTAACGACAGACTGAAAGCAAAATCACGCGCAAAAGGAAATCCCTATTAGCTGCAAATACCTATTCAATCCAGCGATTCACCCTTCAATTTAGCGCGGCATTTCTGTCACGTGCCAAAAACTCCGCTGGGCTCCGGGGGAGATAGATGAAGCAAGACACAGTCTCTGCTGTAAAGAAGTCGGTGATTTATTTGTGGAGGCAGACCTATAAACATCTGTAATATAAAATGTCACACGATAGAAGCCGCAAAGGAGCTTTGAAGAAAGAAGCCAGGCTCTGTTTGGGGGAAGCACGGAAAGCCTTCCAGTGGCAGCAGCCTGAGCTCCAAAGAGCGAGAGCAGGAAGTTTCCAGGGCGCGCGAGCACGTGCATGCATGCTCAGGGGTGAAGTACGGCGCTTTGGAAGAGGATGCGCTGTTGAGAGAACCCAAATTGTCCACATGACTAGGTGGTGAAGCAGCAGAATAGGGTGAGGGGCCACAAGAAAGTACGCTAGACTAAGAAAGGCCTGTTCGTAGTTCTAATGCATTGAATTGGCATCTGTGAGGAGTGCAGGGGACAGAGCAGCGCAGCGTCATAGTCAGGCCATGGTGCAGAAAGCTTTGAGTGGGGTAAGACTCAGTGCCGCCTGCTTGCATAGACAACCAAGAGGAGCGAGCTTTGCTGTGGTGAACGGACTCACGCTCTGTCCGACACGTCTACCTGCAACCCTTCTCCACCAGCCTCTGTCCCTGGAGGAGGATACCTAGGGCTTCCTCTCTGGCTGGATAAAGTTGGGCTCTACTAAAGGAAGACTAGGCAGGGGATAAAGAGGGGGACGTGATGTCAAGATATTTGCTCTCCTGAGTTCCTCCCTGTGGGCTTAGTTGGGTTCATTTTGCCCTTCGATGGAGTCTGTCTTCTCCAGGTGGGCCTCTCTGTTAGACTCCATCTGAATTCCAGCAAACCCTCCTGTCCCTGCTCCCTCAGGCACAGGATAGTAAGAACTTTGACAGTTCTTGGACACTGTTATTTCTCACACGCTTCTAGGGACTGGCCATGTCTTCATGAATCAGCTTTTTTATTCAGTTCTCCTGGAGTCAGTCAAACACAAGTGAGCCACCATTCTGTGGTTTCCTGGCTGCTACTGCACAAGCAGGCACAGAGGTCAAGTGTACCTACCAGCTGCTCGGTCTTGGGCAAGAAGAAAGGAATGAAGAAGGCCATAGGGAAACAACAGCACTTGAGACCTGTATTCAAAGAGGTGACCCAGTTCCTCAGGACCCAGAATGTCCAAGATACTGGTGTAGTATACATATCCAAAGGTTAACAATAAAGGCTAAGATGCCCTTCTCTGTGCTTTGGGGTGATATTAGAACCCTTAGGAAGGGGGCTCAATAGCATTTGGGTCAGTGGCCATTGTACCTGGAGGAGAGATTGAGCCTCTGTTCCTTCTCTTTCCTTTGGCTTGCCAGTAACTGCTCGGCAAGCAGCTTTTTCGGGACAGACTTCTGCTATGATGTGCTGTCTTGTCACAAGCCCCCAAACAGTGAGCCAACTGCCGATGGACCCATACCTCCATAACCAGAAATCCAAACAAAGATTTCCTCTTTTGGGGGCTGATTGTCTCAGGTATTTTGTCGCAGAGGCAGAAAACTGACCGACATAGATATCCTGCACTGACGTAGCAGAATGACTGATGGGTAGGAATGACTGATGGGTGGGTGAGTGACGTCACCGTCACCGTGTGCATCCTGGGAGCAGCAGCTGAGGGGAGGGAAGGTGGCCGGCGAGAGGCAAGGGGAAGCAGGAGAGAGGAGCATGAAGATGAACTCAGGTTGGGTTGTGAGAGCTTTGATACCCGCTTATGGATCTCTGTTGAACTCTATATATCAGGGGCAAAGACAATGCCAGTACCGGAGAGGTGATGGCAACAGAGGCTGCGAGGATCTGAAGGCATTCAGCTTGGAGGAAAGACTGGGAAGTGCAGTCATTGGCTTCAAAGATGTGAAGGATCTGGACAGCACTATGGCAATATGCATTGTGAGCTCATGGGTTCTGGCTCAGAAATTCTGTCTAGGAATTTAGTTCAAGGAAATAATCCAAAATGAGGACAAAACCTTCTGGACCAAAACATTCATTATTGTGTTACTTAGAATAACCCTGAGTTAGAAACAAGCTAACTGCCCAGCACCAGGACAGTGGTGAAAGAAATTATAACAGGTCTTTACTGCAGAACGTTCTGTGGTTACTAAAGTATAAAAACTTTAAGGGTGTGAGAACATACTTATAATATCATGACCAGTGGAAAAGTAGGGTATAAAATACCTTATACAGAAATGATCTCAATGACATAAAATAATACGAACTAAACATAAATGTTCAAGTCTCACATGCTTATTGCTCCTGACATGTTTCTGGGTGACCTTGAAATGGGCAGGCTGTTATAGAGGTCACTGGCACAGAATTGGGAGCTGGCAGTATCAACGCATACTCTAAGGACCAGCCCTAAGGATGAAAGATGATGCTCTGGATGCCGACCACGCAAGTGCCTGTGTTTGCTGCTTGGACACTATTGAGTGCACGCAATGTACAAGATACGTTCCCCTGTAGTTTATATTCCTTAATTCTTTAACCCATTTAGTGGATTTTAGTTTTAATTGAGTTTATAAGAGAAGGAAGCGACAGGTCTGAGAGCTACAGAGCAGTTGTCCAAGATCACACTGCAGATGGGTTCCAGGGTTGGGGCTGAGACTCAGGTATGAGTTTCAAAACCGATTGTATGCTTGCAGCTTGTTGCTGCTGTGTTGCCGTATCCAGACTCTAGTTACATAGAACCACCTGGAAGTGTCTCCAGAATAGAGAGCCCCATGGCCAAAATGGCATGCCTTCTTTCCCTGTCTTACTGACTGCATGGTGAGGCAACTGGAATGGTATGAATCCCGTGCTTAGAAGAGGCCATCATAGCAAATGCAGTGAAGTCTTTAGTAAGCTTGAATGATAAGTATTTGCAAAGCCTTATGCCATGTGAAAAAAAATATGAGTTTGTTACATCCATTAACAAATTTAATTCCTCATTTGTTTGCTTTGATTTTGAAAACAGGATCTTCCTATGTAGCATAGGCTAGCCTTGAACTCACGATCCTCCTGGCTTTAGTTCCTGAGTGCTGAGATTCCAAGTATGTACCACCAGACCCAGCTTTAGCTAATATAATTCCTTTAACATGCTGCAAGCCTAATAACATTATAATCCTCAGTTTTCACATAGGAAAATAGTGAATTTAAATAAATATTTTTCTGAAGTAAACTAAACAAGGTATACATCACCATACCATTTCTTACTGCTCTGAAGCATAGCCTCTGTATATATGTATAATAAAATGAAAACAAAACAAAAACAAATCTAAAAGTCGTCTCTATAGCAGCACCATAAATCTCAGGGAGATTACTATTTTTCTTTACTGAAACACCTGATAAACAGTTTGTGAATACAAGAGCTTGTGAGAACGTTGGAAATAAAAGAATAGTCATGATTCCTCCAGGCAGAAGTGAGAAGAATGTGCTTTTTGTCCTAGAAGAGGAGAAGGGTCAGCACAGAGTGAGTAATGGGTAGAAAAAACCAGAAATGTTAGTCTAGGACACTGTCATGGGTTGAGAGAGTCCAAAGGGGATCAGTGAGTGTTGGGTCTGGCCCGACAGGTCAGTACATTCCTGAGAAGGGGGTGTGGATTGAGGAAAGAAATAGATGAGAAGCAGAAGATAAGAGTTGGGAGGGCATCCAGTGAGTACTGTGATTAGCCCCAAGTTTATTACTCAAAGTCTTATACACCCCAAACAAAAAAGTAGGGCCCAAGACTTCCCTGATATAAAGAACAAGCAAGCATGATTACCTCCTTTCATCTCAAAACACCTGATAATCAAGTTCTAAGTCAAAACATCCTGTTGACTGGCCTTGGAGGAGGAAGGCATCCGGTAGCCACACTTGAGGTCAAACATCTTGTTGTTTAACCTTGAAGGAGTAAGAATAGGTCTGAACTCTCTGACCTTTAGTCAAGATGGAAGGGATCTGCTCCTGTGGGCCTCCACAGGGAGTAGGTCACACCTTCAATTAGCAGCTACTCGTGTTTACGATAGGAATCTCTCCCTCTGTAATGTCAGTAAGTACTAATGTGGCCTATACACGATTAACTGCATTGCCTCTAGTTGCTATGGAATAATCCTTTTGTTCACTTTGAAGATGGGTCATACTCACTGGTTAATAAAAACCGACTGGCCTATCACTGGGCAGGAAGAGATTGGGCAGGGAAAAGTGGGGAGTCATGAGATACTTGAGAGAAACAAAATGAACTTGGCATGCTGAAAGAAAGTACTTCCACATGGCAGATGGTAGATAAGAATTACGGGTTAATTTAAAAAGCAAGAGATAGCTGTTAATAAGGCTGAGCTATCAGCCAAACATTTATAATTAACATTAATCTCTATGTGGTTATTTGGGGACTGGTTGGCAGAAATAGAAAAGTCTGCCTACAACTGGTGTTACTATTGCTTGAAACTGTTGAAGACTTGAAGGGGTTGGGACTCTAGCTCAGTGGCACAGCACATAGAGCCCATGTCTAGCATACACATGGCTCTGGGTTTGATTCCTACCAGTGAAAGGAACCCAAGTTCTGAATTTCATGTCTGGGTCAACGCCATACTAAATAGAATTAGTAGTTTTAGAATACATGTTGAGAATCACATGCGTCTGAGGCAGAAGTGCCCTCCCTCTGAGTCTGCAGAAGTGGCATCACATTTTCACAGTCTGGGATTATGGACTCTATCTCAATCTTTCCAGGAATAAAAGCCCCATGGTCCATAACAGCACAGTTAACCATTTCATCTCGTCTTCCCCATACCCTTGAATCTCTCACTCTGTCCACTCCCTTTCAAAAGAAGTGGTTCAGAGAAGAAACAGACTCAAGTCCATGGCAGTGATGGGGAGAGCTAAGCTTCCAAGCCAAGGCCATGATCCTCTCTGTACTGACTGCTGTCTCCTCTTCCCTGGTCTCTCTTCTCTGTTGGACCTTTTATTGGATGCCCTCACTTCAGCAGTGCAGACTCTGTTTTGCTAGGGGTTGGCATAGCTTATGTTTTTGTTCCCTGGTCAGCTTTGGCAATAAGTCAATAGCTTAGGTGAACTTACCTGCTTGGTTATACAAAAGAAAAAGGCCACTGCCTAGAGTTTGGTAAAGATGCTTCTCTCTCTCCTTTATTAAAATGAGCCCCACCCTTGCTTGTCTTCCTCTATAGTAAAGATTTTTGAAGCAACACTTTTCTAGCCTTAAAAAAATATAAAAATCCCATTTTGTTTTCACTTTGCAAATCATTAGCAAGGTATGGGGGCCTTGAAGAGGGATTGTGCTGAGCTTGAAAGTGGATTTTTTTTTTAATTTAAAAATTCTATGTGTTGATTGACTAACATCGAGGAAATACAGAAAGAAATTAAGGCACCCAGTCTTCAGGAATTTTAGCACCACTGAAAACATCTTTCTTTGATGATTACGGTCTTGCATTGCTTAACACTCAGTGAGAGCCCATTCCTTCACTGACCATTTGCTACTTTTTCATGACCATTTTCTCTTCATTTCACCCGCCTCCTTTCTTTAATAGCATTCTTTTTTAGGTGGAAAGAGAGCTCTCTTACAAACTGTGAAACATGCGACAATCCAAGGAGCTTTGGCTTCTTCACGTAAAGTGTATGTGTGTGTGTGTGTGTGTGTGGAGAACACAGTGAGTAGTCACTGTGGAGAACAGGGCATGCACACCGGTTATAGTGGTCAATCTCAGCTGTCAGCTGTTAAAATTTACAAACATCTTACAGACAAGCCTGTGGGTGTGACCGTGATAGGCTTAACCCCCACTGTAAATGTGGGCAACACCATTCTTTGGGTTGGGGCTCTGGCTGAATAAAAAGGAGAAAGCCAATGGAGTGTGAGCATCCATCTCACGGCCGCCTGATTTTGGAGCTGAGGGGACTAGTTTGCTCACACTCCCACTGCCCTGATTTCCCACCATGGTTTGCTCACCCTCCTCCCTCTACCCCCTGCCACTATGCTCTCCCACCGTGGTGGGCTGTACCTTCTAAACTGTGAACCTGATTAAGACCTTGCCTCTTCAAGCTGCCCCGTCGGGCAAGCAAAGTGGCTGATGTGGGTGTTCAGGAAGAAAGGCTCAAATTTGCTGCAAATGATTCGTAAAACAAAAATCAATTGGTTTCTAAACTACAGCTGAATTGTAGGGTTTTCTATAGCCACTTGGCTTCCAGGCATTACGATCTGTTTAGTTTAATGCTCAGGCTTATTACTAACTAGCTCTTTTTTTTAAACATGTAAGCAGCCAAAGGCAGGCAAAGGCAAAAAGCATCCCTTGTTCTCCAGAGACCTCACGCATGCCAGACTTGCTTCCAAATTGCTATGTTCCTGAAAGGGGCACTAGTCAGTCCCTTCGAGAGAGACTCACCTTGGTCTACTTACTAGCTCTTGCTACTTAAAGTAACCTATAATTCTTACCATGCTTAGCTTCCTCTGCATCTGGCTGGTGACCATGTCTCTGCCTTTCCTCTTCCCAGAATTATCCTAGTCTAATCACCCTGCCTATACTTCCTGCCAGCCTACTGGCCAATCAGTGTACAAGAGCATTTTCCCACAGCAGAAGCAAGAACATATTTGTGCTGCTAATTGTGAAATAAGTGCCCATTTTTCTCTGTGATAGTTTTTTTCTTTTCTTTTCTTTCTATTTTTTGTTGAGACAAGATCTCAGTTAAAATTTTCTTGTTTGACAGTTTTATACACTTGGAGAGCTAATTGTCATCATTTTCACCTCTATTTTTCCCTCTCATTCCCTTCCCTCTCCCACTGAAACACTTCTTAGCAATCCCCCTCCTGCTTTGATGTCTTCTTTTTGTTTCTGACTCACTGGGTTTAGAGTTTCTTGCCTGAGTGAGGCTGGGAGACTATTTACTGGAGCAAAGACAACTTTACAGCTACAGCACTCAGGAAAATGACACCTTTCCCCTCCAGCAACTGGCAATTGCCAATAAACCATAAGGGAGAGGTGAGGATTCAGGGAACCTCTGCCAGCCATGGTGAAGTGTTGACAGGCTTAATCTTGCACAGGTCTTGCACATTTTACCACAGCTGCAGTGACTCCAAGGACGCAATGGCTGTCATGACCAAAAGGCTCTTTTTGTTCCAGGTCTCGCCATCGCTGGCTCTTTGGTTCTTTCTGCCTCGTCTTCTGTGGTGTTTCCTGGGTCCTGAAGGGGGTGAAATAATTGTCTCACTTAAGGCTGAGCACCCCACCATCACTACTCTCAGCACTTTGACCGGTTATGAGTTTCTGACTTAACTGCTGCCTACTGCAGTCAAGTGTCCCTGATGAAGGTTGGGTATTGCACTAACTTCAGCTGGACTGGGAAATGGGAGCAATATGTGGGTGTGCTCATCAACCTCAAATGTCTAGAACCTCAGTTGTTTTGAGACAGGGTCACTCTGTAGCTCAGGATGGCCTTGACCTTACTCTGTACTTCAGACTGACCTTGCACTCAGGGGCATCCTCCTACCTCAGCCTTGGAATGCTGGGATTACAAGGGTGAGTCACCATTCCCAGCCCACATTTAAAAATAAAATACCTTGAATTCTGGAGTATATTTACAGTAGAATTAGTTCAAGCTTCCCTAGCATCCTCCTGTATATAACACAACCTTGGAGCCATAAAAATGAATAAGAGGTATCTGAGATCCAGGAGTTGCCAGTTTGCAGGGAGACTGACCATAGGCCGGTGGGAGATGGTGATTGTTTTCCCTGGAACTGTTGGTTTCTATGGTAAAGCAGCTACAGATCTTAGATAAGGGAATGATGGTCTCATTGAGGGAGCTGTAGAGGGCTTCACAATCACGATCTCATTCCTGAACGCTCAGTAGGGCTTTCTCCTCTAAAGGAAAGGCTTAAGTCATTGCTTGCAGGAAGCCTTCTCCAACTCCAGAACTGTATCCATATCTTCTGCTACTGTGCTCACAAACAACGCTCCTTCCATGTCTTTCTCTCCATTACTAGCTCACGTCAGTAACTGGCGTAGGTAATGCTAGACTGTGTTTGAGGAGCAAAGCCAAGTCTCTCCTTCCTTAACCAGAACTCAGGTGAGAGAGGAGCTGAGCAAGTGCTTGCTGAATAGATGAACAGCACAGAAGAAGATGGGAAGGAGGAAGGGGCATTCGGGGAACTCTGAACAATAGTGTGGGTGGAGGAGGTCCTAAGACTGGAAAAACTCCTTCCCTTCCCTTCCCTTCCCTTCCCTTCCCTTCCCTTCCCTTCCCTTCCCTTCCCTTCCCTTCCCTTCCCTTCCCTTCCCTTCCCTTCCCTTCCCTTCCCTGCCCTTCCCTGCCCTTCCCTGCCCTTCCCTGCCCTTCCCTGCCCTTCCCTCCCCTCTCCTCCCCTTTCCTCCCCTCTCCTCCCCTCCACTCCTTTTCCCTCCCCTTCTTCCTTCCTTGGATAGGGTGTCCCACTCCACCACTCAATGTCTTATTATTTTGAGTCAGGGTCTCTCAACGAAACTGAAGCTAGGCTGGTGACTAATAAGGCCCAGGGAACTTATCTCTCCCAAGCCGAGCTCTGGAGTTATAGAAGGGCTTGTGGCCATGCCTGGCTCTTTACATGGGAGCTGAGGATTTGAACTCAGGCTCCCATGCTTGCACAACAAATGCTTGTGTCTGATGAGCCATGTTTCCCGTCAATGCTAAGTGTTGTAAAAGTATAATTCTGTGTTGTGGGTATGTGAGCTGTGAGCTCTTCTTTGAGGAATTGTTACCTGAAGAATAAATTGGCTGTGGGTGTGGGAAAAGCATGCTGAGAAGGCCTGGAAACATGGAGGAGCTGAGTAACCATGAGATGAGCGCTATAGCTGGGGTGTGGCAGAGAAGGTCTCCATAGCCAGAGTGTGGCAGAGAAGGTCTCCATAGCCAGAGTGTGGCAGAGAAGGTCTCCATAGCCAGAGTGTGGCAGAGAAGGTCTCCATAGCCAGAGTGTGGCAGAGAAGGTCTCTGTAGCTGGGATGTGGAAGAGAAGGTCTCTGTAGCTGGAGTGTGGCAGAGAAGGTCTCCGTAGCTGGAGTGTGGCAGAGAAGGTCTCCATAGCCAGAGTGTAGCAGAGAAGGTCTCCATAGCTGGGGTGTGGCAGAGAAGGTCTCCATAGCTGGAGTGTGGCAGAGAAGGTCTCTGTAGCTGGAGTGTGGCAGAGAAGAACTCCGTAGCTGGGATGTGGCAAAGAAGAACTCCGTAGCTGGGGTGTGGCAGAGAAGGCTTGGTTGTGATAATGAAGGCCTGATGTAGGTGGGTTCATCATTATGGAGGACTATGCTGTAAATCATGCTTGGAAACATTATTCTGACTGTGTTAAGGACAAAACAGAGGACAGAAAATCAGAACTAAGAAAACAGGTCGCATGCTGATGTCAAGGGAAAGATGCTGGTGGCATAATGTCTGGGTGATATGGAGTGGATGCTGCTCAGACCCAGAGGGAGAGGAGGGCAGTGCCAAAGACGATTCCAGGATTCTGGCCTGAGCAGTCATTGTGTCAGGAAGCATAAAAGGATGAGACTGGGGAGTGAAGATAATTGGTTCAGTCTTAATCATGCTGGACTTTCAAAGTCTGTGGACTGTCCTGCTTCGTGCAGGGATGACAAATAGGCTTCTGGTCAAAGGTCAGGATTAGGGAAAGGCAAAGTGGTCACACAGAGAGCAAAATTGAAGGATTCTCTCAGGATCCCTTAAGTAAAAAGTCAGCATATGAGACCCTGTCTCCTTAAATTTTATACCTTAGACAGCTTGCTTACCTCTTTAGTCTCAGCCCTGTCAGTTAGGGGACAGCATTTTTGGCTGAAGTAGATAGATATCTGCCATTGTTTAGCTTCCCAGTATTGATTCCTACTTCCTAGCGGGACTCAGTTTCATTCTGGGGATCTGTCTTACTCCATTGTGCGTCTTGATGGGACATTGTGAAGCAGGTTCCTGCCTCTCATAAAAGATCCCGAAATGGCCCCAGAAGAACAAACTTTGGGTATTAGAGCACAAATTGCAATTAAGTGGCTCAAACTAAATGAGACATTTGAAGAAGAAACAAAACAAATACCCCCCTTTCAGATGCACTCGCTACCTCATTGTCATTGGTGGTAATTTCCAGTGGTAATAGGAGTAACAGCTCACTCTACTAGGAGTGTAGTAATTTGAGATGTTACCTGCTGCAGAAAACTTTGTTACTGCTCCTGAAATTGTTTGGGGGATGGGGTGAGAGCTGACTGGGGATCCAAGGAGCAGGTAGGAAGGGGCACAGTTAGAGTCTTAGAGGAAGATGAACACCATCAAAGAGGGCCATGAAGGGAACCGGAGTCTTGTTGGCATTGTGGAGAATGAGATCCCACCTGAAATGAATTGAAGACCAACTAGACTACTGTCACAGGCTCCTCGACAAAGGGACCTATCAAATAGATGTGCATTTGACCTCACACAACGCTGCAGGAGTTTGCCATATGAAACACGTGGCTTCCCTATCTAGGTTCAAAGAAAGTGGCCTGAGATTGTCTTCATCTACTTCGTTTCTGTTCTATTGTACAGCCACTCCTAGATGTGAGAAGGCTGGGCAATCCAGTCTGCAGTGTACATGGAAGATGCATGGAGAGATTTACTAATAAAAAGAAGGGCGGGAGAATAGATTTAGAGAGGTGTAGTGATTAGGTTTTGTCAAGCCAATATTTTCTTTATCTTTCCACTGAAAATCCAGCTGGAGTTGGGGTTTGAGTTCTTTGTAATAAAATGTCTTCTAAGGATACAGGCAGGAGCCCTTGCTCTTCTTGCCATTTCTCCATGGTCTTGATGAGCAGTCTGGCTCCATACTTGCTGGAATGCAGTTGAATTTGATTTGTTAACGAAAGACCCAAGAAACACCCTGAGATGACGCTCTGGCGCAGCCACTGTCCCTTGTTACTGATGGACTGTAGCCGTCAATCTGCAATGTAATTCTTTCAGTCTCTGGGTGTGGGGTGGAAGAAAGAAGAGAGAGTCGTGTTTTACACAGAGTTGATACAACAGTTGCTAGAGCTGACATTTGAGTCTGCTCTGATTTAAAGTTGTCGGTCTTTTCTTTCTGCCACAGGTGCCGTTGTAGTACCGAGGTCAGTGGTGGTGTGAGAATTCATGGAGGCGTGGGAGGTCAGGAAATATGAGTAATAGGTGGGTAATGGTGTGAGCATAGGTCATAAGAGGGCCAAGTGCCCCCACTTCCATGCACACGCATGCGGGTGTGGCGTGTGTGTGTGTACGCATGCTCACAGACACAGGAAGGCAGTGGGAAGAAAGACATATATTAAAAGAACTGGTGGGTCAGTCCAAACAGCCATTGACATCCCGAGACTGTAAATAACGCTCCTGACTCTGCAGAAGGGAACCTGATTGTTGACTAGGTATTTCTCTGAATGGGGTCTCTACAGAGCTGAGCTTTCCTTGATTCGGAAAACATGGGGAAGCTGCACCACCCAAGAGTCTGGGCCTTAATGTGAAAAGTCAAGGCCCATATTGTCTGTCAGGGATGAGGAGTAGCTGCTGGGTAAGCAGAGGAAGGGACGAGGTGGTACAGGGCAGTGAGCAGGGCAGCAGGGTGGGGAGGCAGTGTGCAGGCTAGCTGGATTTCCAGGAAGGAAAATCTGCCTTGCCCTCTCCTCCTCAGGCTGCAGCAAGGTTGCCTGGTTGTCCCCTGCCAGAGAAGGACCTTGCACAAGAATTCTATTGTCTGACCTTCAGGACTGAGAGCAAACTTGTTCCTTAAGGGGGAGACAATGAAGATAGCAGCAGCCAAGGACTTAGGGCGGAAGCAGGAAGTCCTTGAATGCTCTAAGAACTAACCACAGGGATTTTGGATAAGGGTGCAGGGAGCTATGCTACAGGAAAGGCTGGGCCTGGGAAGAGTGGCCAACTGAAGTTTATCCTGTTAAGTGACCAGCCCTATGTTCTTGCAGACTGTGTTCCTGGCTGTAGAAATTGGGGGGAACAAAGGAAAGAAAAAAAGAAAGAAAGGAAAAGGAAAGGAAGGACATGATTGCTTCTAGGTATGGTGGAGGATAAAGTTTATTGTAGATAAAAGGAGGAGTAGAGGTGGAGGCAGGGACAGGGACATCTGGGAGAATCCAGAATAGATGTGACCAGACTGAGCTGGGCCGTGGGGGAGGGGGGAGGAGAGGGGGAAGGTAGAAGGGAAAGAGGAGAGGGGGAACCAGGAGCAGCAGCCAGGAGGCCAACTGTACAAAAAGGCTGGGTAACCAAAATGCCTGAATTATATACTGAAGAGTCCTTGGAAGAAGGGCAGCCCAGACTCTGGGTTGTAGAGTTCAGGGTAGAGGGTGGAGTTTGCCAGTCATACCATAGAACAGGTAGTGACTGAGGGATGCTGGGAGAACCTGGAGGCCAGGTCTGCTTTGATTTGTTACATAGGCATGTCAGCCATTTGTTCAAGGTTTGAAACTTCACAGAACCAGGAGTGTTCAGCCCGCTCTTCCATTCTAAAGGACGGCTTCTTCCGAGTCAGGCAGAGCTGTTCACTCTTTCTAGAACAAAGTCCCGTTGCCACCATCCCCACGTATGTCATCCCCTCTCCCCCATGATCAAATGTCATTGCTTTGAGAAGCCTTCCTCGGTTATGCAGGCAGTGACACGTGTCTGCTTTCTACTGGGATCATATGACTTTTTCACTTGCATGTTATCTTACATATCTTAGGTGCTCCATAAATACATGGTGGCAAATGAACGTTCTGATGGTCTTTAACTGCTAGTATTGGTAAAGGTTATCATTAAAAATTAAATATGTCCAAACCATGAATGCTCGTCGGTGAAATGGACAAGATCTTTTGTTGAAATCCGTGTTTTAACTTTTGTGGCTTGTTTTTCCTTCATACAGTATGGTCATTACACTATTTGAACCTGCAGCTTAATGACATGGGAGAGGAATGTCCTGTCATTGTTTCTGAACGTACCCTTCAGATTTCAGCTCTCTAAATCCCCATCTCTCAGCAAGGAGCTTGGGGACAGCTGCCCTTTAGGCTTGCTCCCACCAGAAAATGCTCTGGATCCAGACCAGAGATACCTACTGTGAACTTGGAGTATTTGCATTTTAAAGGGGTCACAATTAGAGGCCAGGCATTTTACTGGTGGGACTTTTTCTGGAGGGTGAAATCGAGTTTGAAAGGCAGAGGTGTAGAGCTCTCCAAAGCACCAGAACAAAGGGCCTGAAGAGTCTTTGTTCAGCTTCCTTAGAGAATCCCAGTCCAACCTTTGCAGGGCGATGCCTACCCCTCATTAAAAACTTAAGCAATGAGAGACAGGAGTGGGGTACATCGTTAATACAGTGCTAAGCCAAAGAAGCTAATCTGCAAGGCCGCATGCCAGGCCGTATGCTTCTCACAAAATGACATATATTATGGTAGACACACAATAAGGACAGTAAAAACACCAGCAGCTGGCTGTGGTGGGGTGGGAGGGGATAAGACACTGAAGTAAGGAAAAGTAAAACTATTCTAGATGCCACCGCACTGACTGATGTTCCATGCACAGTTGTCAAAATCGACAGAGAACACAATACAAAGAACGGACCTTAGTCAGGAAGTGTGTCATTTCTGGCCCAAATGTTAAAGGTAACAAAGGTGTTAATGCAAACCTGCTAGGAATAGGGGAGAGAATGTGTGGAGGGGAAAGAGGTCACAGAGCACTCTGTAGCTTTCGATAATGTTGTTAGTAAGCCAGCAACTCCTCAAAAAGAAAAGCAATTTTTGTAACATCTTATCTATATGAAAAGAAATACTCCCCTAATCATGGCTAATATTTATATTTATCTTATATGGTTAGAGCATGTGCCACACACAGGTGCTGTCCTAAGCACTTTGCACAATAAACACGGTGTAAAGAGTCTCAAACAAGCCTGTTAACACAAGCACCGTCACTGGTCTCATGCTATAGATGGGAATGAAGTTCAGCAAGGCAGGCAACTTTGCCGACTCACACAGCACAGCCTGATTTGGTCCCAGGCAGTTGGCTCCAGAGCTGACACCAGGTTCTCAAATGCAGAGAATTTTGTTCTCCCTCCCAATCACGGCCTTTTGGGTCATAGTCCGTTGGCCTACAGTCTACAGTGAGGCAGCACCGTCATGACAGGAACACACAGCACAGAAAAATCTCTCTCTTCATGGTCAAGGAGCAAAAAAAGAATGTGGAAGGGCTTGGGTTCTGCAGAGCTTTGGGGGACATACCCCCAGTTACCAGAGTCCTCTCACTAGGCCCCGCCTCTCAGAGTTCTGTCATCTCTCATCCCACCATCATGGGGACTAAACCTTTCCTATGGCCTTTCTGGTACATTCTAGACACAAACTATAGCACATTCGAATGTGTACTGCATTCACCCAGCTTTCCTCATTCTTGGCCACAAATGGACCAAGCCTTTCAGAATTGCCACAGGATGGGACAGGAAGGGACCCTCCTCTGTACTCTTGTGACATCTAGTCCTTCACCTCTGAAGACAAACCATTTGCACGTATTAAGTATTGCCAAAGAAGTTGGTGCAAATTCTGTCGAATCCCAGGAATTCACCGCAGCTCCCCATGCGCGCGACTTTCTACACAGATTGCTGCGAGGTGAGTGACCAGTCAGGGGTGAGGAGCTCTGGCCATGTCGCTGCGGCCATCTGCAGCTTCCTCTCCGATCACTGAATCTGCTTCCTTGTTCTCAGCGTCAAGACTTCCGCCGACTTCTACCTGGTTCTCCCTTTCAGAAATGCGCACACTGTTGGCTCATAGCCTTTCCTTCTCCGCTGCTCTCGTTTGCCATGCTCTCTCCAAACCCAATATGAAGAAATTCTCACTTCTGGGATGGGAGAGCTGACCCAAACCAGGGATGAGAACGCTGAGAAACAAGGGGGCTCGCTCATTCTGATGGCTTGAAGATGACTTCTCTGAGGGTGAGGATAAAGAAAGGGGTGGCCCGATTCTGCTTCTCTTGACCGCAGTTATCTGTGTGGTACCACCGGGCCGACAGCGGGGACCACAGGCAGGACCGCCATTCTTCCCAATTCAGTGCAGCTCTTTTGATCAGAATCACCAAACTGGTGAGTGAGTTGGTGTGGATTGCGTTCTCAACAAGAGGGCCCTTGGGAAGCTTTGCCTCCACTGGGACTCCCACAGCTAGCAAGGGGGCAGTCCCCTCCCTGAGTCCTGCAGATAGCCTATCACAAAATTGAGCAGAGTCTGAAAATCGTGCACGTACAAGGTGGGGGAGTGGGAGGAGTAGCTCTCTAACCAGCTGCTAGGTCAACTCTTTCTCCCCTTTCCCCTACTCCCTTTTCGGGCCCATTTTGAGTGAGGTCCTCTCAAGTTCCTTCCTCCTCCCACTTTACCTCTCAGCCCTTTATCCAATCTCGACAGAAATGTCACTGTCACTTCTCCCTGCTCTACCTCTCAGCCTTTTATCCGATCTCAGCAGAAAAGCCAGTGTCACCAAAGAACTGCTTCAGATTCTCCTGGCGGGTTACAAGGCTGCCTATACTTTTCCTAGGGTGCTGATCGTCTCCCCCCCCCCCCAAAAAAGCATTCCTTACTCTTAGAGGTAAAGAGTTAGGTCACAGTTTGGTTTTCTCAGTCTATTAACTGTACAAGGAGGGTAAGAACAGCTCTATCTTTTTATCCTCCATTGCAGCCCCTGGAATAGAGAAATGGTCCCGTAATATTTTGGCATTTGCTGAATACATGAGCAGACTTCCGAGGACCGTTCTAAAGTGGGTGTGAAAGGGGCGGGCAGTCCATGTCCAGGCAAGAAGCACCATCCGGTAGGGCAGCAGAAACAGCCTGCGCTGATTGTTACATTCTTCTCTCCATGACCGTGATACATAAAGAAGGATTTCTTTGGGCTTAGACTGGGGCCGCTCAAAACCTTAAGCCTTCAGCGGAGCAAAGCACTTTCCCCAGGTTCATAATGATCAATGCTAATATATAATACAGTTCAGGAGACCTTTGGGTCTGAGTGAGGGGCAGGGTGGAGGGAGGCCGGGGCAGGAGCGCTTACTCCCCTCTGAAGCACTTCCTTATGGATGCACTGAGTCCCAGTGAATGGCCAATTGAGCCGCCAGCAGGCACTTTAGAGAGAGGGTTGTCAGGGACTCGTATTACGTAGGATTAATATTAGGCATCTCTGCTCAGCCCAGTGAAAGGCTTCAAGTGTCCTTGGAATTCCGGCGACCTTTCCCCATCAATGAGGACATTGTTCTCCTGGCCTCCCGGCGTCGTTCATAGGAAATGCAGCGCACTTGCATCGGCATTGCCCACCACATCTGGGGTGGGGTCCTAGGACGTGGAAGCACTGAGCTCAGGCCTTCTACACGCTGTCTCTCCCTCGCACCAAACCTCCCAGGCTTTGGGAGCCCCTGATTGCTATTTCCTGAGTGTCTCTGCAATCTTCTCAGTGGTCTTAGCTGTGAATTAGGAGGCAATTGCGCAGGTTTTGGGGAAGCCTAGCAGGTCTTAAACCTGTCATCGGGCGCGCTCCTCCGATTCCACCGTGCGAGGCTTCTGATTCCACACCACCTAGACTGTGTGCAGCAAGCGGTGGACCTACAGCCCAGACATGTCATTTTCATTTAGGGAGAGCACAAGGCCTCTAATGGGTTGTTGACATGTTTGTTTCTAAATCTTCTCTATGACCAGAAGCGTTTGCTATTTCCCTGCCTTTCTTTCACAGATGACAGCCTTGTCTTGGGGCACACGGCAATGAGAGGCATCGTTGAGACTAAAACACAGGCTTGCTTGGTGGCAAACATGGGCTGGTTGGTAATGATGCCTACAGAATACCCAGGCATGTACACAGCTCGCTAGGGGGTTACGATTCTTCCAGTATGTGATCCTCATTCTGACCTTGAGAAGTAGACTGAAGCAGACAGCTAAGTGCTTTCTCGTTTTGCTTTTTTTTTTCTCTCAACGGTGTGGCCACCAAAGTAGAGAAGTAGTAGAAAGCTGCAGTTCTGCGGCTTAGAGAGAGGACCACATGGGCTGCATGTGGAAGGAGAGGAGACACAGCTTGTGAAAGGTAGCCGGGAAGAGTCCTGAGGTCAAGAAGGAAAAGGGCGGGAAACACTGTCTGTGGAAAATCCAGTGAGGTCTGATGGAGTCTTCGCATGGCTGATCTTCAGCCAGGCTCTTTAACTTCCTTTCAGCCTCTCCATATACCTCCATGTAAATCCAGTCTTGGCAGGAATCTTGCTGAGTCAATTTTATAAGAACTACCATCTGATCACCTTTCAACATCTTACCAATGTCTCTCTGCCCAGACCCCCAGTTAATATCTGGCTACACAGAATATTCATTTAGCCAGACTCACCTTCACTTAGAGTGTTTATTCTTAGTAATTTTCCAGTTACCAAGTCTCTCTTTGCTCCTCAGGTATAATCCCTACCCACCCACCCTTGTTATATTTGTAGTCGAGTCCTTCTGAGCCCTCCCCTGTAAAGTCCTGCTGAATTAGCCAGTATGCTCTTGGCAATGAACGTATTTTTTTTTTTTTTTTGGTTTTTCGAGACAGGGTTTCTCTGTGGCTTTGGAGCCTGTCCTGGAACTAGCTCTGTAGACCAGGCTGGTCTCGAACTCACAGAGATCCGCCTGCCTCTGCCTCCCGAGTGCTGGGATTAAAGGCGTGCGCCACCACCGCCCAGCTTGAACGTATTTTTTTAAATGAGACTTTCATCTACCAAGCGTTGGGGTGCTCGGGTCGAATAATAGACATTGAGTGTCTCCAAGGAGGAATCATTCGAATGGGGACAAGAACCACTGTGGTTCTGTTCATGGGGCCACTACAGAAATACTGACAGTGAACTTGGCATCAAGAAGCAAGAGACAGAGGAAGCCGAAGCAGTACACTGCCTGTCTCCCCTCATCTCCAGATCTTCTGATCCATTCAGGATGCTGGGGGCGCAGAGGAGCTGGGTGGATTTGAATTCCGCAGTACTTTGAAGATGCAGCTGTGGGCTTTTCCCAGAAGTCCATCTGTGTGATGTGTGTGTGTGCACGCGCGCATGCGTGTGTGTGTGTATGTGTGTGTGTGTGTGTGTGTGTGTGAGAGAGAGAGAGAGAGAGAGAGAGAGAGAGAGAGAGAGAGAGAGGAAATGTAAATGGCTTTTTTATCAAGGTCCACCTTGCTCCTGTGACCTTATTGATGGTCTCCTGGGAGCCGGTACCTAGGAAGCTTGACCTCTGCCCTGGTCTCCTAAGGGTAGAAGGTAAAGGTACAGCTCTCGCCTACCTTCTTCCTCCAGGCACTGCCTTTCCCCAATCAGCCCTGGCTTCCTGCTGCACTGATCTGGGACTGTAATAGAGCTGGCCTTATTTTATTTTTTATGAAGTTCATGAACTTTGGAGGAAGGAACCTGGAAAAAATGGTCTCATTACCTCAGGAATGAAGGCTCAAGCTTCTTTTAATGCCAGAGGTTGGCGTGGCCTTGCTTGTTATAGCTACAAATAATCCGGGTGGAAAATTGCAACAGAGTGGCAAGACGCAAACAGGATGGCAGCTTAGGGTGAAGCAGGTGGGGTGGGGGTACTGGAGGTCAGTGCAAGGTCATTGTAAAGCCGGAGAAAACTCCTGGGCAGCCGCTTGCAGAAGTCCACCACAGCTAGACCGTGTACAGGCTCATTCTGTAAGGACAGACTCTAAGATTCCTTCCCTGAAGCCAAGGGGATGGCAAGTGTTTGGATTCCAGAGTGTTTGATTCAAATTCCAATCCTGCTATTTACAAACGAGTTGTCTACAACTTTCCCAAACTGCTCGTTCTTTGGTTTCTGAATCTCTAACACAGAGAAAATGAGCCTCCTTTCTGGATTGAGGGGGCAGATGGGAATGCAGGAGAGGGACCCCGAGCGGCAGTCTGTAAAGTCACATTCTCTTAGGAGAGGTCTCCTTGAATAACCCAGGGTGGCCACTCACAGGGTTTAATAGTTAACTGACCACAGCAGGCCAGTCAGGGGCTGGAATCTACCTCCTCTGCAAAGGACTTGGGAGGAGGGTTAGACTCAGGGTCGGAACTAGCCCTGCCTTTGCCAGACTTTTCTAAAGATGAGACTCTCCTGGGCGTCCCTATTAAATGGTGAGTTTCTGGCTTCCCCCCAGATCCACTGAATAAACAGCACGCAGAGGCTCTGCATCTCAAACAAAAGCCAAGGAGAAATCTTATCACCAGTTTGAGGAAACACTGGTTAATCAATGCTCTACTATGGAATGGTTAGCAAGAACAAGCCAGGGTTATTTTTGTTTGTTTTTAAAGACTATTCTACAGAGTGGAGCTCAGAGACTTCACTTTGTCTCTTTTTTTTTTTTTTTTGGTTTTTCGAGACAGGGTTTCTCTGTGGTTTTGGAGCCTGTCCTGGAACTAGCTCTTGTAGACCAGGCTGGTCTCGAACTCCCAGAGATCCGCCTGCCTCTGCCTCCCAAGTGCTCGGATTAAAGGCGTGCGCCACCACTGCCCGGCCTTCACTTTGTCTTAAAGCATCTTTTAATTGTCTATATATGGAAAGAAGACCAACCATGGTTCTAGAAGAAAGGTTTTCTGCTCCTTTCCATCATTGTCCTTCTGTTTTCTGTTCCTATGGGAACCTTTCCCGCTCTGGTCCTTTCTGGCAAACTGCACTCCTTTGCCTAGAGCTGGTTCCAACAACCTTCTTCAGCAAACCTTCCCAGATTCTTCCAGGTGTTTTTGTGTTTGTTTTTTCTTCCCTGTTTCCCTAACACCTCTGTGACGCACCCATCATAAAGCAATCATTTCTAAGCCTTGTGCTAGTTTTATGCTCCTGGTCTATGCGTACAAGAATCAAAAGAAACCACCGAGGCACCCACTGTGCTCCCTCTCTGCAGGGCGGGCTATCCACAGCCCTCTGATAGGAAGCTGGAAGAAGCCATGAAGTCCAGTAGGTGGATACTTGCAGTGAGAGCAGGTATCAAGCTATGGAAGCCGCAGCACATTGTCTTCCCATAACAAGCAGTTCTTTACTTTTTTGCTTGTACCTGTGTGTGGCGTGTTTATCTATACACGTTTCCCTGTGTGTGGGCACACGTGTGTATGGTGCACATGAATGTGCATGTGTGTCTTCCTTAATTGCTCCCCACTTTATATAATGAAGTAGGGTCTCTTGCTTAAGTTTGGAGGCTGCCGTTTTGTCTAGCATAGGCTAGCCAGTCAGCTCCACAGAGTCCCCCACACTGGGATTACATCCAGATTACTACACCTATGTGGTCTTTATGTGGGTTCCAGACATCTGAACATCTGCACCTTGATTCACATGCTTGCATGGACAGACTTAACCTGCCGAGCCATCTTCCCAGCCCCTCAGACCACTCCTAGTGACAAAGTCATTGTTTCAATGATGCCCGTGGAGGTCTTAAATTCTTTTCAGCATGCCACATGTCTCTTCATTAAGCTTTATATGGAAGGCCAGAAGAGGGACAGTTCCGGTTCTGAACCTATAATTACTAAACTGAAAGGAGCCTGGCTTCGATCTGGTGCCCAGCACTCAGCAAGTTTCTAGAGGATGATGTGCCCCGAGCATTTCAGATGCTTCTGCAATCAGGCCTCTTCCAGCTGCTGCCGGAGGGCCTTTGAGTGAGTCACGTACATTCTCTCATTTTCAGCTTTCCACGTGTCAAACAAAAAGTTGTTTCTTGTTTCTGTTCTTCCAGAGTTAAAACAATAACCTAAAAAGTAGGAGAAACGCAGATTTTAAAATACTCTAGATAGATGGATTAGGAGACAGCTGTCAATTCCAGCAGTCAGGAGTGAAACGGAAATATTGTCTGGAGGAGAATTGGTGGGCAGAAGACGATGTCAGAATCTCACAAAGCAAAACAAAACTTCAGTTTTCCTGTGACTAAGCTGCCAAAATTGAGAAAGCGAGGTGGTACTATGTCATATTAAATTTCTATCGCTAGAGTGAACCTGAGAGAATAACTTACAACGGGAAACGCTTACGTTGGATCACCATTTTGGAGGTTTTAGACCCATGACCAGTTGGCCCCATCGCTTTGCACTTGACCAGCAATCACACCATGGTGGAAGCATCTAGCAGACCAAAGCTGCTTGCCTCATCATCCCGGAAACTGAAATATGGTGGGGACGGTGTCCTAAGGGCCTCTCGTTGGGCCCGCCTCTTAGGTTACATCTCTCCTAAGAGCACCACTTTGGAGAAACTGAATCATTAATACATGATGTTGGGAAGTACTTGGACAAACCACAGTATCCCTGTTAAAATAGAAATGAGGGTCAGAAAGAGGGCACACCTCCACTGTGGGGATTGACATGCATGGCTGTTCTCAAGAACAATCTGGCATTTTGGGGGCCAGTTTTAAATTTGCATATGTACAAATTTCCATATTCCCTTTCTGCTTTGTGGTAGATTAAAGCAAGAGGTTCACCCAACTTCCTTCTATTTAACCGCACCACAGGAGATACAAGGTAAACATCTGTATTTTCCAGGTGTTCCCTTACGCTGCCTCAGGTTCCATGTTCCATGGATGCCCTATTTCCTCTGTGCACCAAGGTGATCTTTGGAAGCTAGAGGTACTCATCTCAAGAGCTTTCCTGTGCCACTCCTGCTGTGTCTGCTCCTGTGTATAATCACACAGACTTATAATTCTGCTATTTATTTTTCAGAATATATACATCAAAGGGTCCTGAGATCTGGATCTACTTCAGAGAGTGCCAAGAAACCAGTCATTGGTCATCTCCTTGCTAGTTATAATTACGAGAGAGGTGATGAACCAGGTTTTCCTTTGGGCCACCAACAAGCTCCCAAATCATGACATGAACACTTATTATTAGTTATAAATGCTTGGCTTTAGCTTAGACTTGTTTCTTGCTAACTCTTATAACTTAACCTGTTTCTCTTCATCTATGTTTTCTCTCTGGGTTTTAAATCTTTCTTTCTCTCTGTTTGTCCCACTTTCCTGCTTCTTGTGTCTGTCTGTCTGGCAGCTGCCTGGCTTCTGGCCCCAGGCATGTGTCTTTCTCCTTCATTCTCTTCTTTTTCTTTTCTCTCATAAACATAGATCTCTCCTCCTACTTATTCTTTCTGCCGGCCAGCCCTGTCTGTCCTTTCTCCTGCCTCGCTCTTGGCCGTTCAGCTCTTTATTAGACCAACTAGGTGCCTTCAGCAGACAAGGTGAAACAAACGTAACACCTCTTTGCATAATTAAACAAATGCAGCGGAAACAAAGGGAACACACCTTCGCACAGTTAAAGCAATATTCTGCAGCGGAAACCAATGGAACATATCTTTACGTAGTTAAATTCTACAACAAGATGATGCTGATTTCAAGGTGTCTTCAGTCACTTCTGGTGACTGAGACCGTGATTGCTTGGTGTTGTGTGGTCCTGGGAATTGTTATTGAATAAAATCAGTCTGGATCCTTCTCCCTTCTAATAGTTAAAAAAAAAAATAACAAATTACTTTCATTTGGGTACAATTTTTAGCTTAACTAGTTAGGCAGTTTATGTCAGATAATATGTCACTAAGGAGATATGAATAGCAGTCTTCACAATGCTCTGTGCAGCACCCAGAGATTAAAAAGCCTCCTGTGTGACATCACTGAGGAGATGAGTTTATAAAGGGCAGTAGATGGAATCTCAAGAATACACTGCACAGCATTTAAAAGCAAGGAACTAGATCAGTGGTTCTTAACCTGTGGGTCAGGACCCCTTTGTGAGTCAATTGACTCTTCCACAGGGGTGGCATATCAGATATTCTGTGTATCAGCTATTTACACTACAATTCATAACAGTAGCAAAATTACAGCTATGAAGTAGCAACGAAAATAATATCATGGTTAGGAGTCACCACAACATGAGAAACTGTATTAAAAGGTCCAAGCACTAGGAAGGTTGCCAACCACTGAACTAGATGGTCTGACAGACAGATCTTAATAGTAATATTTAGTTAAAATAACTAAAAGAAAGGGCATTACTGAATAATATAATTGATGCAACTATTAACTCTTAATAATGCTACGTACATTATTACACCAGTTACACAAGGCAAGACATGTCCCCTGGTGCAATAGTGGCACATGCATGGGAATAACCAACCACTTTCTGATTCGATCTAAGACCTACTTCTCAAGATGAAACCCAAACCTGGGACAATTATTAGGCCTAGAACCTATAGCTGGATAGGTCATAGGCCCTATGGCAGACCCTACGACTATTAGTCTGCTACAGAGAGATAATAGTAAACTGATTCCTTGTAAATTATTACTATACCTATAGACTAGTGCATCTTTTAACCTTCATCAGAGAAACTTCTGTTTTTCAGTGGGCAGTGAGTAGCGAAAACTCACAACCGGCCAGAGCGTGCTGAGTGAGAAATTGCAGGATGCTCAGCCCTGAGCTGGACATCTGGATCACATCCTCTCTTGCATTTCAGGAGAGTAGGTGAAGGGAGCAGAGGAGCCCGAGGCAGCGGATGACTATAGGGAAATTGTCCTCTGGACACAGCATGGCAAGCGGAAGAATGGGCAAGTGTGAACTCATAGCAGTTCTGAGAGCTCGCACGAGACCCCAGCAAGCCCAAACCAGACCAAATCCAAGCCTGGGGAGGGGAACGCAGCAGGAAGTTCCACCCCAGCTGAGCAGTTATTGGATGTTGACAGCTGTTGGGAGAGAGAGTTCTCTCTAAGAGCACACCCTGGTAAGTCGACCATGCTCCAGTGGGGAGTCACCAGAATATGTGGGAAGCAAACCTGGTCTTGATGGGTTAACAAACAGAAACAAACCCAACAGAACCCCAAGATGCGAAGTTGAGTGGTAGGAAAGGGGGACTGGATCTGGGAAGAGTTCGGAGTGTGCAAATGGGATCAAAAGAGGGTGTGTGAAATTCTCAGAGAACTATTAGAGATTCGTAAAAGATTCAGCTACATGCTTAACAATGATGTAAGTCCTCATTTAGTTTTTACACCTTGGAGTGAAAGCGCCTAGTTGAGAAAGAGGGCTGAAGACAGAGCCTGCAGACACGAGGGAGAAATACACAAGTGGGCCTCGTATATAGCATCCCACGGGCTAGGGAGAATGATTGCAGAGGTCACTGGAGATGCACAGTGTAGGAGAACCAATGTCACATTACCAGAACAAGCATCTCTCGTGCTTCTTTTCCCACATCAGCCACACAGAATTAATTTTCCTGTGCCATCTCTGAAGGACCGTGTCTAAGAGGAAAGAGAATAAGATAACAAGGGGGTCATGCAATGTGTTAGGAAAGCAATGCTTGAAGACCCTGGGGAGTATTCAGGGAACAGAGAGGAAGATAAGGGCACCCACTATGCTGGTTACTTGTTGCCTGATTTTAAGACTTCAAATTCTGCTGGTTGATAAATGACAGGACATAATTACTATCTTCAATGATCTTGCAACTCCAGAGGGCAGACTTCAGACTGCTAGGAAGAAAACAGTCAAGGAGTAGAAAGGATAGTGTGGCTGCGCACACACAGACCTTCCCAATAACTGGCCGAGGGCCAAGGGCACGCTAACTTTTGAGGGTACTGTTGATCACTACCACTTAGGGGTTCTCATTAAGTCATCGCCATACTGTATTTAATGTATGCTAAACAAAATTCACAAGGTCAGACAGTTAGAGCTTTGGACCCATGACTGTCTGACTCCAAAAGAGCTGATGCTCGTAGGCAGGGCTTTTTTCAGACACTGTTACGCAACCTGTCAACTCCAAGACGGTAAAATTGAGTGCTATGTTGCATGTTGCAGACAAACAACACTTACAAGTTCAGAGGGGAGGAATTTCAATGGAAGCCAGGCTAGTCAGAGCTTAATCTGACTCGATGATGAAAATAGCTGATTCTCCCGAGCCCAGCAGCAGACAGGATCCTGAGAGTTTGTTCGCGAGCAGCAGACAGGATCCTGAGAGTTTGTTCGCGGCGGAAATCTCAGTACCCCTCGATAAGAAGAGAGTTCGCTGAAGGGCTTTACAATGTGCTGACTACCACAGCCCGTGCTTAGCCTTCCTACTGGAGGGCTTGCAAAGGCTGACGCAGTTTCTGTTGTTGGAGGCCGGGTGGATAACTAGGACAATTACGACCGGGTGAAGTAGCAATAGTCGCTGCCTTTTTCTGTGTGAGCACTGGGTAGTGAGTGCGGTACGGAGTGCTTTCTGTAGCAGGGTCTCTCCCAGGGAAACAGTAGCTGTTCCACACACCTCGATGGACAATCTCATTTTGTTTTTTGCTGGGCAACTCTTTACCATTCTCTATGGCAGGTGCTACCATGCACACTGAATGAGCAGTGATGCTGAGGCTTAGGTAAGGTTCAATACTGGCATACTCTACTTTCATCTCTCATAAGGATGGAAAGAGGGAGAATCTGTGGATGTGTCTTTCTTCCAGCTAACCCATCTAGCCAGGTCTGTTGTTTTGTTACAGAACGTATAAAGCCCATTTATTATATATTTTTTTTCTGTGCTGGTGATTAAGTCCAGCCTTTTGTGCCTCTTAGCAGGCTCCTGGACCACGGGCCCAGCCAATTCTGCAATATTTTAACAGCATTTATCATTACATTTCTTCTATCGGTTTGCACGTGATTTTCTTGCCAGCGAGGATATTTAAAAATCAAAACACTACTCTTGATTTTTCCCCTTAAGCTTTTGGACAAAGATATTCTCAACTTGATTCTGTCGCCTACCACAGTCTCCGAAAGCTCACTGCTGACAAGGCTGGCTAATGATCCCATTTTCTAGGCCTATTGCCGAAGATTCTGCTTTACAGTAACTCATAGGTTGAACTCCTTGCATTGTTACTATTGTCTGTATATTGACCTTCTACTGAGAGAGGACAAAGGAAGTGCTTCTAGTCATTGGCTGAATGAATGAATGAATGAATGAATGAACTGGATAGTAAGTTTTTTTAACTGATCAGTTTGTTCAGCCGTTACAGAGTAAAGGCAAGGAGCAATGGCAGCTTGATCTATCACCTTGATTCATTCATCGGATTTTTTTTTGTTACATAAAGATCTAATCAGCTCACCTGTGCCCAGGTGATATTGTCTTCTTGTCAGTCTTTCCCCATATCATGGACATTATGCAGAATTTGTCAAATTCTTGAGCAGGAGAGTCTGGGGGCATCTGTAATTCAAAATGTCTATGTCTATCCTGTTCAAGCCATTTTTGAAAAATGTTCCTAAGTTGTATAGTAACCAATTAACTTATAGTTATAGGCTAGTTTGTCCAGAATTTCCTAAATTTACTATTAGTTGCTTAATTAAAAACCTGTGTTCAAAAATGACACATTTATTTTTGTTTTGTGTGTGTATTTGCCTGCATGTGTGTGGGTGTGCATTGTCTGTACGGAAGCTGTGGCAGCCGGAAGATGGCTTCAGATCCCTGGAATTGGAGTTGCAGGTGGTTGTGAACTGCCGTGTGTGCTCTGGGAAGCCAGCCTGGTCCTCTGAAGAGCAGGACGTGCTCCTACCTGCCGAGCATCTCCCTAGCCCTTGACACCGACTTCTAAAAATGTCTTTTGCCTTATGGCATTTTTCAAGTTCTGAAATATTTTAGAAATTCCTCAAGATGGTTCTGATATCTCAACTCAGGGACATATTTTACTTGGATTAGATGAATTCAGTAACTTAGATCGACTAGCTAAGAATTCATTTGTCCATCCATCTGTCCATCTACTCATTCTACTGCCCTTGTTGATCATATGCAATTTGTCAGGTTTGTGTAAGATAATCATGATACAGCTATAAGTTATGATGGGATGGATAACACAATTAAAGGGTTTATTAATTCTGTTGGAGATAGCTCAGGCTACTTACAGGAGAACACAGAAGGACCTTCTGTGTAATCTGTGTCTTTTATGAGCAGGTCGTCTTAATCGGTAGAAGGAATTTGGTTAGGCAGATTCATAGATTTCATTCATGGATGGAAAGTATTTTAGGCAGGACATTTGTATCAGGACAAGTGAGCAGCTGAGGCACACAGTTGATAGAAGTCAACCTTTCTCCCTAAGACCCAACGCAGGATCTCTTCAGGGTGTGTCATTAACAGACCTGTATTTGTCCTCTGCTTGAGGATGGGCAGTTCTGGGCTTAGAAGGCAGCAAGCTTGCCCTTAGAAGTATATCAGCACGAGATGAGGAACTGTAGGGAAACAGTATTGCGCCAATCAATCATCGGTGTAAGCACCCATTCCTACAGGGCTGATGGGAAAGAAAGGGCAATTTTATAAAGTGGACTCCAAGGGAGCCCATACTGGTTTAAGTCTTATTATAAGCACATCTTATGTAATCAGGCTAGTTAGTGCTGTGTGCGCCTTATCCCAGTCACAAAGCTGCCTGGAAAGCTGGGATTTATATTTATCCATGGCTGCCCTGTCTGTAATCAAAGGCTTTAGTTTTGACTCCTACAGCAGTTTTCGTTTAGATGAAAACACAATCAAAATCAAACACTGCATTCTGGCCAGCTCTGCCATTTGCGAAATCATCTATTCTCGTTACTTGACCTCAGAAATCAGAGCCCTGAGATGGAAGACTGTGGTCACATACACGCCACCCACTTGTCTCTAGAGCTTATTTCCTGGGTCCCCCCCCCCATGAAACCACCACCCAAGATGATTACACATGGCCCAGCTAAATAAGTGTTTCTCCAATTGAAGAGTCCAGTCCACACACATCAGAACCACTCGATACTGTACCAAAAATGAAGGTTTACCTGGACTTCGTACACGTGTCTGTGATTCTAACAGTGTCTGGTCAGTCCACTTAGTATGCAAATCAATGCTGACCACCACTTTCCAGGGGCAAACTTGCTTGGGAGACTTTTATTTTCCCTCCCAAGCCATGTCCGCAGGAATGAGAGATTAGCACACCCATCGTTTCTGGGATGGAGCGCATATCAGGTTAACACAAGATGTCATGACATGGTAGCGGGTGATGACACAGGAGCCTCACTGGTATTGAAAAATCCAAGCTTTCAGATGATATATATTTTAATAAATGTATTCCCTTACTATGAAAATTTCCGAGCACAGGCACTGTAGTGTGGCTATAACTGTGACCATGACAATGGTGGGGTACTCGTCTGTAGCAGTGACATCCGCTGCACACATCAGGACTTTGTTTCCCTTGCTTCGTCTACTTCCACCCCCAATTCTGCCCAGCAGTCTGCTTCTGCAAATCCTGGATTTCATGGCGCTTTACCCATAGGAGTATGGACAGTGTCTTAATTACCAGGGGATTATACTCGCACCTGAGGCAATTTCCCCTCATTCCTCGATACCATATACAGACTCCTTCAATTATCCCATTGGTGTGATGTTATTGTTGGTTTGTTCAAATTCAGATCTAAATGAGATCCACACCTGTAGTGTCTGCTTATTGGTTTCTTAAGGCTCTGGTGATCTGGAGCAGCCCCCACCCCCGCCACTGTCTTTCTGTGTACCCTCCTTTTTAACTCTATTTTCTTTTGAAGAAATCAGACCATGCCTCGGTTCGCTTCTTTGTGGTGTGATTTTTGTTCCCCTTTCCCCTACTCAAACTTGGGCTCTGTCTTGCTTGATTAAAGTGAACTTGAATTCAAAAGCTTTGAATAGATTCAAGGCCAAGTTTTCTTTTGATTTTCTAGGAGTATTTCCTTTTCACCTTTGGCATGGTAATTCAAGGCACATAAAACACCATTGTCCCATTTTTAATGGTGCTAACTGTCAAGTGGGCCATTGGCAACCCTCTGATTGCTCCAGGTTAAAAGTCACTTGCCCTTTCATCTCGTGGTTAATCTGTGAGGGTCTTTGCTAGCCAGCTGTTTCATCGAGGTTCAAAAATCGGCTGTAGCTCTCTTATCTCCTCCATTTATTGCTGGAATTTCCCAAACTGTGGGCATCTGATGACCTTGAAACATAGTTCATTGTGTAGGGACAAAAAAAAAAAAAAACAAAGAACAAGTATGGATTTTCTCCTAACTGCCGATTTCACAGTTGGTCTCTCTTAGAACAGCAATGCTGGGAGCACGGAAACCGCTTTCCCTACTGGGTGTCAGGTGTGGTGGACGCCACACCCAGAGTGGGACAATGCCTTGCAGATAGACTTGACTTAATCTGGAAGTCCCTTGATGGCGTCCCCAGTTGACTTGGATTTTCTTTCTACTTCTGCACCAGGTCAGAAAGTCCTCGGAACTTTCTTGCTCCTGACTTTCCTGACCAGCCATTTCCAGGAGGCGCCCAGGTTCCTCTGTGAGGAATGGAGGGAGTAGACCATAGCTTCGGTGCTGGCCATGGGCACTGTCCTGGGCCTGTAATTGCTCTGGGGCCATTTTAGCAGACAAAGCTACAAAATACCTCCTTTCTAAACAAACTCTGCATGAAGCGTACCATGTCTGTCCCCAATATAGCAGCAAAGGGTTTCATTTCGGTGTATTTATACTCTTGTCTCTTTGCCCCTAAACTGAAACTTGCCTGATCAAATGAGTACCTCTTTTCCATATCCATAATATATTCCTCTTCTCATGGTACTCTCGCTGGCATTCCAGTGTAATTTCTCGAGTGGGTGTTAAAGAAGTGAAGTTTCAGCTGGCATGATGTTCACTAACGCCTGTCAGGTACTTATTAAACAATTAAAATGTAAATCGCTTACGCGTAAGTGCTGGACTTATTTCATCTTCACTCAAACCTCCGTGCTGAGTACTGTTATTTTTCTCATGACACAGTGGGCGAAGCTGCGCAACCGTGACGTTTAAGAACTTTCCCAAGAACGCGGACAGCAAGTGGTGAGGCTGGACTTTAAACAGTAAGCTAGACTGAGGGTCTTCCCCTTCCAACCGTGGAGAAATGCTTTCAAAAGGGCACCCACCCACTCCAAGTTGTAGTAGCGAAAGAAGTTGGGAGCATCCAAAGTAGTCCAATTCAAATTTCCTCCCTTTCTTCCTTCAGGGCCGATTTTCTCAACCCCATTTTGTCCTTCTGTTTCACGGCTGAAGAGACTCTTAAAAGGTGTTTTCAGGCATGCTGTGGACATCCGGTAAACTTGGAAACACCCTCTGAGTGAAATGAATGTTGGTGCTGAACAGCAGGAAGTGTAGTGAGCGTTTTGAGGAGACTGGGGTACTCCTGTCTGAATATAATCCTTGTGTTTTGAGACTGAGAACACATGCTAAGGTCAAACCTCTGATTACTGATCTTTGACATTGGCTTCATTAAACCAGCTGAGGCTGGTGATTCCGTGGCAACTGCGAGGAGGATTTGGGCTGCTTTTGCTCTGCTTTTCATATACAGGAAGCCAGTGAAAGTCTATTTGAGGCACTGACCAGATCACTGCTGTGAGCCTGGAGGATTCTAGCCCCAAACTCTAGAGGGAGAATATTCAAATCAAGCCAAGGCAGCATGGGTAAACGACAATGGGACTGCTCAGAGTGACCAACATTAGTTAGGGAAGAAGAAGGAGACACTGAGTTGTCCCATTTAGGGGAAGATGATGAAGCAAGAAGTTCAGGTGTGAGGGGAACGACGGACAATTCTACGCTGAGGTGATGTGAGAGAGGGAGGTACACATCGAAGTCACGTTTGTGTGATGCTCAGGATGAACTCCCAGGGGGCTGCCAAAGTTTAAAGCCATGCTGCACCAAGCTGATCACAGACTTCCTTTCTGTCTCATCTCAGCTCTACTGAAGTAGGGTCTCCTTGTTGGCAAGGTCACCTGGAGATGTTGGGGAGCACAGCAAAGTCAGAGGGGCATAGCTCTAAGGAGAATTAGCTTCCACTGGGCGAGCTTCAGTGAGAGAAAGGAGACCAGGATGAGCATGGCGGTCCCACGTCTCTTCTCTTTTTCATGGTGTGCCCTGAAGGAAAACCTGGAAGTCAGACCAACTGAAGGAATAAAAATAAGATTTCAGAGTGAGCGTTCCTCGCAGGCTGCCATGAGGAGGTACCTACCGCCATAGCAACACACACACCACAGGAGGCCATGGGCTTCTTTTCTTCATCACAATGACCTCAGAGGCAGTCACTTCCAAAATAAACCGTCAGCATGTTCATCATTGACTCAGACGACTGTCTAGAGCATTGGCTCTAAATTCAATCTCAAAATCGCCACTGAGTGTCATCTGGGCAAGAGGCATCCTCCTATTTTACAGACTCCAGGCCAATGACTATACAATTAGCAAATGCAGGAGCTTCACTGTTAGCCTAAGTATATTGGCTTCAAATCCATGCAGTTCATTACCCAATATTCAACTGAAGTTTATGGACCATTGGCTAACATGCTGGCTTCCCCACTCAATCCTCTCACCTACCCTAGAGACATAGGGATTATCACCCTCAAATTGGAGATGAGGAAGCCAAGGCTCAGACACCTGCTGACTGTTCTTAAGATCACACAGCAAGGAGCTGATGGAGCTTGGACCAGTCTGTGTTCTGCACCATTGCGTAATAGTTAACAAGGCATTCAGATGCCTGCCTGCTATGCAAGAACTGTCTTTATATTAGTGAGACTGGCTCGAGGCCAAGGCTGATTACATAATCTGAAAACCACAGAAGCTGCGAGGACATGACATAAATGGGTCAAAGTCGTTTTTGAACCAGCCTTTCGTTGATACCCTCTCTTTTTACTGAAATGCTTCTTACAGAATTGTCCATGAGAAAGCCCAAAACAGGCTCAAATGGACTCTGCCCCCATCCTCAGCTACTAAAAAGATAAGCAGCTAGCATTCTCAAAGTGTATGGATCAGTTCCAGGTACCGTGAGATGTAGTGTCATCATTGCAAGTGGATTGGATTTCTCCGCTCAGCCTAGTACCCGATAACTTCTCTGGGGATGCTACAAGGGTATCCAAAAAGGAAGGAAAAAAAAGATTGGCTTTTTCATTTTTTCTTCATATTACATCAATTGTGGGAAGAAATACAGGGAGAAAAAAAAACCATCCTAGCTGGAGTGTTTTTGAAAAGCTACAAGGTTTGAAGTATGGCCTGGAATGGGAGTAAAATAATTGGAAATTGACCTTGAGATGTGAAAAATGACCTTGAAGTGGAGCCAGAATACTTTTTGAGGGCGAAACCTGTTGTCAGGATGGATCTGTGCAACAATTCTTTGCAGCTAACGGCAATAGCAAAAAGGATGCACCAGAAAATGGAAGGAGACTGCATGGGCATTAGCCTTCTTGCCTGGCCCACAAGCAGCTGCTTCTGCTGCAGGTTGCTGTGGAACCATACACACGGCTTTCTATATAAGCTTCTTCTCTTCCTGTAGTGAGCCTCATGGCCCTGCTATTGTACCAGCACCCTTCTTGTTTTCCTTGCCTCCAGTGTGAGCTCTTAAACCTTGCCGTGGCATAAAACCCATTAACATTCCTCCGGGATGAGATCCAGTGCCTGGGTATCTCATAAAAGGCCTCTCATTATTGCCCCTGCTTTGCTTTCCAGGCTTGCTGGCGTTGGCTTTCCAGTCCACAAGTCTAGAGATCTCAAGAAAGCCAGGCTGCAATAACAGACAGGAGCATCGTGGCTTGCGGGGAGTGGTGGGGGAGTTTGCGTCTTGCTTTTAGGCTGTGTGTTCACTGTGTTGGCTGGAGTCTCTGTCACTCACAAGCCAAAAGCCTTGGGACTCCTGATGCTTCATTTGCACTGTGCTTCTTAGTAACTTCAGCCACATGTGGCCACTGAGAAGTTAAAGTGGCGCTGTTCCAAGCCACCTCTCTGAGCCTAAAACACACACTTGGAACACACCACAGATTTCATCCAAATGACAGTTTCAAATATCTCATTAATTTCTATTGATAACATATTGAAACATTTCAAATATAGTGGGTTAAAATGTTTTATATACATTAATAAGAATTAATTTGCCCCATCCACTTACCTTTAATTTTAATTCGCCTAGTAGAAAGTTTAAAATTAGACACATGGCTTGCATTTTATTTATGTTGGACAGTTCTAGTCTGTGGATTCTCTGGTCACACAGAGGGTGGCCTTGGTTTTGAAAGTCTTCCTTGCAAGAATGACAGCAGCCACTTGTGATTGGTCAGTGGTCCATCTAACTTTAGAGATGCAGGGCAGTGCTGGAGAGGGGAATACCTGTGGCCACCTCCGGGGATGACTCTCTGAGTCCCTAGCGATTCTGAATCAGGCACAAGGATGTTGACAGGCAGTTCCCTCAGGCAATTTACCTGAAAAAGATGCTTTCTTCCCACATCCCGCCACCAAGCCTATGCCTCCTGCCCGAGTCTGCGCAAAGGTAACCTTTATTGGGAGTTCTCCCAGACTCCCACTCGCACAGCCAACAGGGTCCCTCAGTCACGTCTTCAACGAATCATCCTCACACATTTCCACAACAATTTCTCACCTCAGCTGTGGCCCTAACTCACTCACTGCCTGGCACGGTAGCGCTCAGTAAGCGTTTAATGCTGTGTGACGATGGACTACGTAGGCCTTTCAGTCCTGGCCTGTTTCCATCTCCTGCGGGGTCTCCTGACTCAAGGAAAGGAAGCTCTACCAAGTGGATCATTTCCATTTGGCATACGTGAAAACCAGTTCAGAGCAGAGCTGGGACTGTCAGACAGAAAACACCACAAAAGCAGAAAGAGATCATGGGTCACACGATTCCTTGTGATGCTCTTGCTCGAGTCACCCCGTTTGTCAGACTTGATATTAAGGAAGAATATTGCTGGGTGGCTGGGAACTGGCTAGGCAGACCAGGGTAGCCTCAAGCTTGAGGCCATCCTCTGGTCTTTACTTGCTGACTTGGAGATTTCAGGTATGTGGCTCAGATAAGTCTTGAAATGACTGCTGGGATCTATCTTATACAGCACAAGCAACAGCATTCTTATGTGTCCTGCACGTTTGCATTGCTCTCCATCTATCCATTCATTAGTGGCATACGTATTATTGATCATATCCTATGAGCCAGGCGCTGTTTACAGGAATATACTTTTGAGCCAGTCTGATCAAGTTTATCCTCCAGATAGGAGCTCTAGGGCCTGGGGAGAGCTTAAACATTCTTTGCCTCAGTTTCTCATGAGCAAACTGAGACTATAGTGATGTGGAATTCCCCTCTGTATGCTGTGAATATATTTTATTACCGTTGGCTTTAAAGAAACTACTTTGGCCTATGGCAGGGAAGAATATAGCTAGGCAGGAAGTTCAAACAAAGATACAGAGAAAAAGAATATGGAATCAGGGAGACACCATATAGCTGCTGAAGGAAAAAGATGCCAGAACCTTACTGGTAGGCCACAGCCTCATGGTGATACCCAGATTAATAGAAATGGGGTTAATTTAAGATCTAAGAGCTAGCTAGGAGCACGCCTAAGCTATTGGCCAAACAGTGTTGTAATTAATATGATTTCTGTGTGATTATTCAGGTTCTGGAAGTCAGAAAACAAAAAAAAAGCAGTCTTTGTTTACACTATAGTGACTATTAGTCTATAATGTATGAAGGATTTCTATTATATACTGCTATTGTAATAACTCAGATTTAATACCTTGAAGTTAATACCTGTTTTCATCTCAGTTACACAGAACAGAAGTCCAGGCACAGTGGGCCCCAGTTGCGTCTCTGCTGCAGGTTCACGTGGCCGAAATGGAGGTGTGGGTAGTTATGGGTTCCTCTTTGGAGGCTCAGGAGAAGAATCTGCTTCTGAGCTCGTTCAAGCCGTGGATGGGATGCAATTCAATCCCACGTAGCTGGAGGACGGAGGCATCTGTTTCCTTTTTGACTATTGGCCAGGGTTATTTCAGCTTCCAGAAGTCCCTTTTATTACTTGAATCATGGCTCCCTTCTTCCATCTTCAAAGTCAGCCACACATCACACCTTTCCTATGCTTTCAGCTCCCTCGTCTGGCTTTCTGACTCATCCCTTCTGCCTCCCATCGGAGGAACTTCTCACATTTAAGGTCCTTTGTAGGTTAGACTGAGCCTGCGCAGAGTACTCATCCCTCTTCAAAACTCTTCCCAAGTCATACTGCCAAGCCTGTTTTGCCTTGTAAGGCAGCACTTTCATGACCTGGGTATCAGTATATGACATGTTGAGGTCACTCTTCTGATAATCCTCACGACTACATCAAGTTTGCACACAATGCCTGACTATGCAACCAACCACTAAGTGTTGTCCACTATAGCTGTTAGGATTTTTTCTCATGGTGCCTATGGATAAAGCAGAAAGGACATAGGACCCTAGCTAACGGATAAGGGAGGGGCACAAAGAGAGAAACTAGTTAGCTCTGATGGAAGGGTACACACAGCCAGCACAGCAAGGCATCTGGGAAGCATCATCAGTCACTACTTTTGGAGCATGTGCTATGTTTCAGATACTTTGTAAAAGTGTTTCTCACTCCCACAACAGCGATTCAAAGCAGGAATCCCGAAGCCGTTTTATACCGGGCAAATGAGAGGTTAGCAGAATTAAGGAAAAACTCAAGACCCGGAGAGCGTGAGCAGCGAAACCGAGCCTTGGATCCCAATCAGTTCTCCTGCCTCTCGCCACCTCGGCGTGCTGATTTCCGCGAAGACCTTTCGTCAGCGGCCCTAGGTCTCCCGACTGTCCCGGTCGTCGGCCCACATGCGGCCAGCAAGGGTCGTTTTAGCTATCGGCGTGGATCTGAGGTTCAGGTAAAGCGCAAAATGGCAGGGATGGCATCTGAACCAGGTTTAGCCGCATTCTGTTGTCTTTGCCCCTCCCACCTCTGAAGTGCTCAGGACATTCATTGGTTGGCTCATCACACAGGTGCGGAGTGGACGAAATAGGCATTTTGGCCCGGGGCTCTTTCTACTTACTTCACGAAAAAGACAGCTAACAGACATGGTTGCTTTAGTGACCCCAAATCAGTCTCTTCTTCCATGAAAGGTATTATATATTAAGAGCTATTTGGGTTGAATTAGTCTCTTTTTCCATATAAGGTATCATATATTGAGAGCTGCAGGTGTGGATGTTCCTCTGTAAGTGGGGATTCTGGAAAGGACCACGTGGCCAGAGTTCTGGGTCTGTTTCCTTCTGGGATTTGACTCTGGGCCCTTGTGAAGTTATCCATCCTGGGTATGAAGAAGCTACTAGATTCTTCTTTACCAGATGGACCTTATTTCTTAAAGGTCAATTGAAGGCCCACAGAAAGGAGTCTGCGCTATGCAGGGGGGCTATGAAGTTGTCGTGTTCTTCAGAGTTGGTCGCATTTTCTGCCTTCTTTGCATTCATGAAGAGATGTTTAGGCTACACATTGGAGAATCAATAACTGCCAGCGTGCATACTTGTCACACGAGCTACTAACCTTTGCTATCTCAGGATAGCTTCTCTTTCCTGTATAACCTCAGGCATTTTGGCTACATGTGGCTTTCTTGGTTCTTGGTTCTCTTGGTTCTGCTCTTGGCTCTGCTCCCGGATCTCTCTTCCTCTGTCCTCTCTCCTCTTCCTTCCCTCTTCTCTCCTATTGTTCTCCCCTCCTTCCTCTCCTCTCAGTGTGGACCTTTCCAGATGCTCTGGCTGTATTCTCCTTCATATCTACAATGCCTAGGAGTGGTCCTGTTTTCATTATCCTTCATCTAGTGCTGAAACCTGGGTGTGGCATACATGAGTCCCTCTTCCAAGGAACTAGGTCTCTCCAAACCCAGCTGCTGATAGGACTCTCCAAATCTATGTGCATATCATTTATTTATTCTGACTTCTCTCCAAATCTATGTGCATATCATTTATTTTTTCTGACTTCTCTCCAAATCTATGTGCATATCATTTATTCATTCTGACTGCAGCCACAGAACCCTGGGACAAATGGCAGACTGAGGTGCCTATTTAACATTAACCAATAGTCTATCTGGGCAGCTCTTCTCATGCTTATCTTTGCTTTTGTTTCTTATGTTATTTATTATGACATTATCTATCATTATTATAATGATAAATAAATAAATAATCTAAGACATAGGATGGCACTATGTAGCCCAGGCTAGACTTGAATTCATGGTCCTGCCTCAGTCTCTCAAGAGTTGGGAATACAGACATGAGTCACTATGGCTGGTTCACTCTCATACCAGGCAAATTTTTCTCCTTGTCAGCGGACAGAAATGAAAAATAAGGTATATTGAATTTTCAGAAGCTGGTGCCCAGACAACCAAAGTAATGATAATACTGAGCAATTGCTATGTGTGACATTAAGTCCTTCATATGTATTCTCTCCCCCCACCCCCCGTGTGTGTGTGAAGGCCAGAGGCTGTGCTCTATCACTATCTACCTTATTCATTTGAGACAGGGTCTCTAACCAAGTTACCAGGATCTGCTTACATCTGTCTCTCAGAGTAAGGGTTACAGGTCCATGCAGACATGCCAGGTTTTGATTATTCCTAACATGGGTGCTGTGTATATGGGTCCTCATTTTGCACAAGTGCTCTTACCACTTGGGTATTTCCCCATACACTATACTATATCATTCAATTCTCTTACAAACCTTATATGGCAAGTACTATCAATATCCCCATCTTACACATGAGGGAATCCTGTTTTCCCAATGGTGATATTCCAAGCAAGGCTGCCCACTCCTGATTCCAGAAGATTCCAGCATCTTTTAGTGCATCCCAGAATGGGGCCAGATGTTGTGTGACAAGACTCTTACTGCAGAGATGCAAAGCACACATCTACTTGCCCCCGATAGCTCACAACAGACCAAATTTTGGATACCACCAGAGTCAAACTTGGTGAACCAATGAGTTTTATTGGGATACTTACAGGGATATGAGTGAGGGGTTCCTTACAGGAACAGAAATGGCTCAAAGACAGCCGCATCACTAAAGCCCACCCTAGCACCTCTGACAGCTCACAAAAGCTGGGAATCTGGAGCTCATTGCACAGCCTGCAGGCTGGAGAGTGTCCTTTCCAAGCGACTCATTTGATCTAAGCATCTTCCAGGTGACTCCACTGGTTTTGACTTCCTCAGGCAGCTTGTCTGGTCTCAGCGTCTTCTTTGCATCTTGGCTTGTTTTCTCTTGGGAAGATGGGCCTAGTGAATCTGGTCTGTTTCAGGGACTTCCTGAAGCTATTTTGGGTGGTTTGACCTTTGACTTAAAGGAGCTTCCGTGCAGGATGGAACGTTTCAAAGTGTTACACAACACCATAGTGAACAGAGTCAGGGAGGTCATTCATCCCTGCCCACTTCATCATCCACGGGCTCTTCTCTGTGGCTTTCATCATCACGCAGGCCATTTTGTTGTTCCGTGACTCTGCCAGCCCACAGCCCTCTCTTAGGGTGTGCGTGACGCGCTTGACTTTGTCTTGGAGACCTGGGCATTTTTAGAATCAGCTCAGAAGGAGGTGTGTGCTTCCCTGATGTAGGTGTCCCCCAAGACTGCCGTCTGCTGGGCCTTTTCTTTAATGTAGCGCTAAGCAGTCTCCTGTTGACGCTGAGCTCCTTGGGGTGGGACATGAGCTTTTATCCATCTTTTACATGCCGCACTCAGGCCTGGCCTACAGCAGAAGATAACAAAGAGCTGTTGCATGATTTTCATGCAACCAAGTTAGTGTAATTGGGTTTTTCTGGTACGTGTGGCAGATCTGAATTTAATTTGCTCTGAACTACCACTATTCGAGCCACAGCAGTGTTGTTTACGGCATGGGTCTCACTATGGAAAGTAATGGGAAAGAAGGAAGCAAGCAAATAAAGACGAGCAAGGCAAATCCGCATGGTTCTTGGTGAGGTCATTCGGTGTGCCCATTCTCGTTTACTAATGCACGTGGACTTTCTAGATGAAGACAGAGTGACAGTTCAGGGTTGCCCAGCTTGTAAGGTGGTTCAGGGAAACCCACGACAGGGACTTTGGATAAAATAGTTCTGGGTATAACAGCTGCCTTGACCCTTTGTGGGTATCATTGCAATTCAATTTCCTCATTTCTAGAATGAGAATAACTGTAGATCTGGGGTAGTTGTACTAGAGGAGGGGAAATTGCACACTAGGGAAAACACTTGCTACATGTCAGTGAGGACCTGAGTTCAAATTCCCCCAATATACATGAAGTCAGATGTTGGGCATCCACACCTCAAAAATCACAGTGCTCCTGAGGTGAGCTGGGAGGTAATAACAGGAGAATTCTTCAGTTTATGGGCTGGCTATCCTGGGATATCCCACAGGGGGGGGGGAAACAAGTGAAATCCTGTCTTAAAGGAAGTGGAGAGGTGAGGCCCAACACTGAGGTTGTCCTGTGACCTCCTTATGTATACCATGGCTCACACATCTGGATTCAGGCACAGAAACTCACTTGCATCTATGCATACACATTTTACACACAGGGATAAAATGACCTAGAAAGGAGAGCTATGCTCGGCTCATAGGCCGATAAAAGCTTTGACTCTGGAGAGAGCTCTGTAAGAAATGCGTGGCCGATTGGGAGCAAGCCCTGGAATTCTTCACCACAGTCATCTTTCCCTGTCTGCCCGTGTACTCTGCATGGTTTGTAATCCCCAAGATCCTACTTCCTGCCACGCGTGCTGGCGTTCACGATCCCTGGCCCTTTCTTGGATGCCCACTGGCCTTGACTCATTCTCAAAGGCGCTTCCTTTTGCTGAGTTGGACAATCTCTTTCTCCTCTTGCACAATGTCTCTGATTTCACAGCTGTGACGACCCACCTGGCAGGGAACTCTACCGTGGGACACTGACAGAGCTCAAGCCAGGAACATCAAGACCTCACTGCTTTGGCGCACTGCAGAGCTCGGTCTTCTGATTATAAGCAATGCACAGGACAGCATAGGCCTCTGATTATAAGCGACACAAAGAACTGTGCTCTCTCAAAGCCAACATATTTTAGGTATCAGACAATTTGATGGTGAAGCTCATTCTCTCCTTGCATCTGGCCCTGATCTGTCGTGATCTGTCAAGTAGCCTTGGGGCCAAAAGGACTGCCAGATTGGATAATTTTCTTGGAAAAGCGCTATAAAGATGAAGGGTTCAAATGTGCTTTCAGCATGAATCCCAAGTTGCAGGCACCAAGGCCAATAGGAAGCACATGTCCAGCAGTGGGGATGGGGCATGGCAAGACAGATGTTATATGTGGTGTCCTTGGGCTGTCACATATCAAGAGAGAATTTCATAACTGTGACATTTTAGCATTGGTTCTAGGCATTCCAATCTGCTTTGCAGAACAAATCCGCATGACTTATTAACAAAATAGACTTGAAATGGCGTTACGACGGAGAAATGATGGTCCTGGCAGGTTGGCTAGAAATATGATATGTTGAGTGACAGTTGCAGTGTCCTGTGATAAGACATCTGGTGAGGTATGTACATGGTGCATAACTGGTCCTGACCCAGGCTGGGTGGGATCTGTAAATATGGAGGTGACTCACATCATAAGGGAGCCATGTCACATGTACTGAAGAATGAGGAGAACCTGGCTATTTAAAAACTCACCTACTGGAGACCAAATTACCCAGCTTCGTGGTTCATTCTCTGTGTTTTTATTTAACCTAGTGGTGTCGGTTCATTGTCCATCCATCCATCCATCCATCCATCCATCCATCCATCCATCCATCCATTTATCCATCCATCCCCACATCCACAGAACAGCTTTTGTGTACCAATGTAACATGATTTTGAATTTTAACTCAAAGCCAAGAAGCCATATCAGAAGTATTTACAGGAAGGACAGAGTTAACTGAGGATAAGTTGATAACATTTAAGAAATGGGTGGGAGGAGATAGGCTCAGATGCAGAGGAACCCTGGAAAGCGATCACAAGGGTTCCAAGCAGAGATGATGGTCCTGTGAGCTGGCTTAGTGACAGAGAGGTGGACAGGGAGAAAAAGTCTGGAGAGACTACCAAAGCAAAGACTGTTTAGCTTCACAAGACTGCCCTGTTTTGTTGCTGCCCCCTTAATTAGGACAACGTGCTAGCTCCTGACCCTACAGGAGATGCTCTTGGAGGAGACACAATTTTGTTGTGTTAAGATTGATGGGGAACGGATTCCTCTGCACAGCCTGGTTGAGAATGATCACCCCAGTGAGAGCTCTCCAGGTTTGGACTCTGGACTGGAAGAGATTCCACCACTTCTTGTACAGAACAGCTTTCCTCTGAGATTAAGACATTTCATCCTACAGAAACTTCCTTAAATAGAAAGGTTAAAAAAAAACCAAAAAGCTCAAAATAGGTTTAGGAACTTCCTAAAACTGACCAGATTCACTAGTCCCCTCTCTGCCAGAGTAAACAAGAAAAACAACAAAACAAAACAACAAACAAACAAAGCAACCCAGAGCAAAAGCCTCTGAGACAAGTGGCCTTGAACTCTAATGAAGACCCTGAGACAAACTAAGCTATGAAAATGATTTTGAGACCAGACCAAGTTATGAAAACAATTCTGAGACTAGACCAAATGGCAAAATAAAAAAACAAAACAAAACAAAACCCCAGAAAGACTACCTGGAAGATGTTTAGACCAGCTGAGTCACACAGAAAGGACACTCTTCAGTCTACGGAGCTGCCTACGACATGTGAAGTGTGCTCCAGATTCCCGGCTTTTGTGAGCTGCCAGAGGTGCTAGGCTTTGGTGATGGTGGCTCCCTTTGAGTCATCTCTTCTCCTGTAAGGAACACCTCACCTATATCCCTGTAAGTCGCTCCAGTAAAACTCATCGGTTCAGCAAGTTAGACTTTTGTGGCATGCAGACCTTGGTCTGTTGCAGGCTCCCTGTCTGGGCTAAGCAGGCATGCATTTTGCATCTCCCCAGGAAAAGTTTTATCATACAATACCATCACTGACGTTAAAAATTCTAGACAGGACATTTGTACAGCTGTGTGGATAACTGGGTGTAGTAAGGTAATGATGCTCAGAGTTGTCTGCACTTAAAACTTTTATCTATGTTATCTGCCAGACTGGTGCCTTATACCTCTAGATTCCAGGGACAAACCAGGCCTGCAATTGGTGAACCAACAGCCCTACCTATACTTGCTCATCAGTTCCATCCCTTTGTTCTTTCTTTAACCTTGCTCCAGTCAGGCTATCCGTCCGTTATTCACAAAACCTCCCCTCTACCACCGCAGGCAATGGATTTCTACATTGTTAAACACAAGGTCCGTTGTCTGTCTCCATTTCCTCGGTCCCTGTGTTGACAGCACGGATCCTTTCTTTCTGCCACTCACACCCCTTTGGCTTTCCTCCCAGGTCACTGACCGCTTTTCCCTTTTGTTAGCTCCACGAACTCTCTGATTTCTTAAAATTGATTGTGCCTGGGTTCAGTCCTAGGGCCCCATCTTCCTGGGCTCACCCCCTTTGATAAGGTCACCTAGTCTTGCAGGCCGAAATGCTGTGGGTATGCTGACAAGCCCCAGCTTCTGTCCCTGCATCTCTTTGGTGAGCTCTGGTTCTTTTCTAATTGCCAATGCCATGTCTCTCAGGTACTAAGACAACCCCAACCTCAGTTTTCCACAGCATAATTCCCGGCATTCCTGACAAAATCTGTTTCTCTCAGTCTTTCCCATTTTAATAAACAATTTCTTTCATCAAATCACTCAGTCCCTCCCCCACGAGCTGTCTTTCCTGAAGCTTCTCTTTTTATTGTACTCCACATGCAATCTACCATCTTCTTTCTAAATATATCCCAGCTCCCCCATCCCTCATCCCGCAAACGTTGCCACTCCAGCCTACGTCACCCTTGTGCTTTCGGTACTAATCCTTATGTTTTTCCTCTTGTACCTCCACACTTGTACCTCTACACTTATCTCAACACTGAAATGTTCGCCACTTGATTCCACCTGATGGCTTAAAACTTCCTAATAGATTTTCATCTCACAAACTGAGAAGACCAGCCCTTCCAGTGACTGACCTTTAAGGTTGTATATTCTCAACCTGTTCTCCTGAGTCATCTGCTCCCACCTCACCTTTGCGTACACTCCAACACTTGTCTCAGGGTTGACCCTAAAATATACTGCCCTGAGTCTCCCAGTCACTCAAGGCTACTGCATCAAAGTTCCATAGACTGGCTGGCCTCTGAACAGCATACATTCATTCCTCAGAGTTTTTGAAGCTGGATGACATACAGGGGTGGCCGCATGGCCTGGTTCTTATGGGGACCCTCTTCCAAGTTGTAGACAGCCTTGTATTCTTATATGTGGCAAGAGAGTTCTCTGACGTGCCTTGGAAAAGGTCATTAATTTGATCAGTGAGGACTCTACCCTCATGATTTAACTGCCCTCCAAAGGCTACGCTTCTTGATAATGTTGCATGAGTTTGTGGAGAAAACATTCACCTCATCGCACTGGGCAGACAAACGTTTTCTTTAAGTTGAATCACCAATGTTGCTCCCATGGCTGGAGGTTTTCTTCTATGTTCCTTCTGCTGAGAAATGCTCATATCCAGCCAGGTATGTGCGTGCTCACTTTCTTACTTCCCTCGAATGTTTGCTCCTTCGATGACTTGTAATGCAGATCCCAGAAAGAAGATTTCCGAAGGTACCATCTAATTCTCCGGTATGCAATGCGACCTCTAATCACATCTAGTTTTCCATAGTATTGGCTGCCACTGCATCTGTTTTGTGTTATAGAAGCTTCCTTATTATTCATTTGTACTATCATGGATAGTTTTTTCTGCATCCCTGGTCTTTAAGCCTTATAATTTTATCTAAAATATGACAGGGCTCAGAAAGTAGTTGGCAAATAAGTAGACTGAGTTGTTGGAGTCAAGTGTAGCCTGTTTATTGCACAATTGTTTACTTCCTCCCTCCCTCCCTCTGTCCCTCCCTTCCTTCCTTCTTTCCTTCCTTCCTTCCTTCTTTTCTTTTTTTCCTGACAGGGTTTCTCTGTGTAACCTTGGCTGTCCTGGAACACAGGAGCTGGCCTCTAATTCACGGAGTTCCACCTACCTCTGCTTCCTGAGTGCTGGGATTAAAGGTGTGAGTTGACACCACCACCCAGCTCATGGTTTTTAAGAGGAATGCATCCTATGCTTTCCCAGTGGCCGCCACAGGGAGCAGGGAGACAAGTGGATCTCATGAGTAGATAGCTGAGGGACATTCAACTCAGCAGAGGTTTATCACGGGCTTTGTCTCCATCCTGTTGCTTCTGGCCTGGAGGAGTTAATGAGCTACAGGAAGACATAGAGAGTATAAACCATGATGCTAAGTAGACCAACTTTTAGGTACAAACAACATGGAAAAACTTGCGGAGTGGACCTGGAAAGGAAGGAGAGAAGAAGGGCAGGTTACCAGGGAAACACTCACAGAACAGGGATGGCATTTGAGATGTGTCTGAATCAGATGAGGGTACTATCCTAGAGACAGAGTGGAGTGAAGGGCTCAGTATGGAAGTATAAAACAAAAGCGTGGGTCTAGTCAGCAAAGAAGGCAGCATGGTAATTGTGTTTCAAATAAATGAACACTTTTAGCAAGATGTGTGAATACAGGCAGATGGCTGAAAACTTGTTTGGGAGAGAATACTGATGCTCTGGTGAAGAATTTGGCTACTTCCTGGTAACTAGCCCGTTGCATTCTTGAGCTGTGTCATAAAATTGACTTGGTAGCATAGTAATACTTGGCCTTCAACATTGAAGAGCACATCAACTTTGAGCCTAGCTGGGAAACTCCTTTTCAGAAGGTAACCTCCAAATGCCATTGACCTTTCTTCCAGGAGACATTCTACATCCACAATTTATTTTATGTTCATTCATCGTTACTTTACAGTTGTAGATTCAACATTGTCCCTCTTTAGTGCAACGAAAGACATCAATGATAGGAGGATCTGAGGAAATACATGACAAGGAAGCTTAACCAATTCAGAGTCAGAAAACCTCTCCCAGAGGAAATCATGTTGACATCTTTGAAGAATAGCAGTTTGCCAGAAAGGCGAGTAAACTACACCAGGAAGTAAGTAAGCAGGTGAAAGTCATCTGGGTTGGAAGCATTTTGTCTTTCACATTTTGGGGTAAACACTAGGCTTTGGTACCCCCTAGGGTGCCTGCTGCATGATGAGTACAAATAAATATTAATATAATGAACAGATGAAGGCATGAGCCAGTGTAAATGTGATTGGCGATTTAACATGCAGAATCCACTTCCTTGAGTCTCGTGTGGGTTGCATTTAACGGTAACCAGGAAGAGAGGTCAAGTGCATCAGCCAGCTTACCATCATGGTAATGAAATACCTGTGACAGTTAGCTTAAGGAGGAAAGAGTTGTCTTGACTTACAGACTTAGAGATGCCAGTCCAAGAATCAGATGGCATCATTGCCTTGAACATCTGTGGAAATATATGGCAGGACAAACCTGCTTATTATACCTTGAGCCAGTAAGCAAAGCAAGGAAGATAAAGAGGCCTGTTCTTACAGTTCCTTTGAGGGCAGACCCATAAAAGCCTAAAGACCTCCCCCAAATCACCACTTCCTTAAGATTCTCCCACTTCCCAGGAGCACCATTTTGAGGATCAGATTTTAACAGGTTTGGGGGGAACACTCACCATTCAAATTATGGTATCACCCTTATTCTTGGATATGACTTGGTATTGGTTGGGTATAATATCAATTGTCACCCAGGTTCTTCTGCAAAGTCTTTTTTCTTATAGAATCAGAGATTCAGAAGGTATCAGAGTGGAGAGGGCTGTGGCAATCAGGTCTCCAACCCTCTTTATACTGAAATCTAAAACGACTCAGTATCTTGTCTGTGTTTGGAAAACGGTTCATGCAAAAAATGCCGGGGCAGGAATAGGGGCGCGAGGCAGTTTTCAAAGCCTGCACAATAATTCCTCAATTCTCCAAAGGCAGGGAAATAACTCTGTAAGCTGGTGGCTAGAGTGTTGGTGGTAAATGTTAAAACAACAACAAATTCTGGATTTGGGCCTGAAAGCAAGGGAAATAAACAGTAACTGTTGATTCAGATAGGCCCTTCCCGGCTCCGTGGAATAACAGAAAGCCCACATGAGTCTCGCTGACTTCAGAGAGCTGTAAAGACTTTGCAGAGGAATTTTCATTAGTCTTGACTTTTTTCTCCAAGGCCCAAGTGACTGCCTGCAGTGACTTCACTAGCGAGTGGCTCCTGCGGCGAGCCTTTCACCGTGCTCCACGCACTCTCTCTGCCTGTGCTGGCTGATCTCAGAAGTCCTGTTTGGCTCAAGGCAAAGGCCTTTCCATTCATTTTCTTCTAGAAAGTTTGATTTTACGTATAGGTTGATGGTCTATCTTGAGGTGATCCCTGTTCAGTACACGGACTGGACTGGAGTGGTTTTTATACCCCCCACCCCGCAGATAAATGGCCATTCACCGAAAGCCTCTCATGATTGTTTAATTTTGCACCTTTGCTGAGAAGAATATGTATCTTAGTGTCAGGATCTATGTAGAGTTATACAAATCTTGGAATTGGATTGTGGAAGTTACCCTCCAGCTTCCCTTTCTTTTACATTTGTGAGTGTTTCTGTACATTGGTGCCTGTGAGGATAGCAGGTGTCTTTCTCTAGCGCTCTTCACCTTAGTTCCTGGGGACAGTCTCTCACTGAAGCCGAGCTCAGCTGGCGACCAGCAAGCCCTAGCCCTCTCCCCCAACTAGAGGTTGCACACGTGACCTTGGCTGGCTGCTGACATGGGTGCTAGGGATTTGAACTTAGGTTCTCCTGCTGGCATAACAAGGGATCTTACCCGCTAAGCCATCTCCTCAGTGTCTTCTTTTTCTTAAGAAAATATTTTATCTTATCTCTATCACCTAGATCCTTGACGTGTCTGCACAAATTATATAATCCCTTGTTGTTTATTTAGAAGTTTCTGTCGTCATTTTAGTCAGCTTCCTAGTTGAATGTGTGAAGAGTGATCCTTTAACAACGTGGAACCATCCAGCAAAGGCTCACGGCTGCCTCTGCCGCAGTCCTCAGCCAGGTTCCGCTAAGGCTGCTGTTAAAGAGTTCCGCACATTTAAAACTTTTTTCGGCGCTTCGGGTCTGAGGCCGAGGGTATAGCTGGGCTGACTAGAACTGAGACCATGTTCCGAGCGGAAGCAGAAACACAGATCTCATGAGGTGGAGGTCAACCTTCTCTACATATTGAATTCCAGGCCGTCGGAGCTACATAGTGAGACCCTTCTAAAACAAAAGAAAAAACCACGTGGTGCATTAACAAGGCCTCATTGCTCCGATTTCAGAGTACCTTGGTAATAGCTGAGCATGCAAATGATTCTCTAGCACCCATTACCCTAAATACCATCACTGCAGCTGGACGTCTTGGGGGTGAAGTGTCCTGTTTAGTAGCTGGAACCAAATGTGACAAGGTGGTCCAAGATCTCTGTAAAGTAGCTGGTGTAGCAAAGGTTCTAGTGGCCCAGCATGATGCCTACAAAGGCCTCCTTCCAGAGGAACTGACACCATTGATTTTGGAAACTCAGAAGCAGTTCAATTACACACACATCTGTGCTGGAGCATCTGCTTTTGGAAAGAACCTTTTGCCCAGAGTAGCAGCCAAACTTGATGTTGCCCCAGTTTCTGATATCATTGAGATCAAGTCACCTGATACATTTGTGAGAACTATCTATGCAGGAAATGCATTATGTACAGTGAAGTGTGATGAGAAAGTGAAGGTGTTTTCTGTTCGAGGAACATCTTTTGAAGCCGCAGCAACAGTGGAGGTAGTGCCAGTTCAGAAAAGGCACCAAGTTCTTCGCCAGTGGGAATATTAGAGTGGCTTGATCAGAAATTGACGAAAAGTGATCGACCAGAACTAACAGGTGCCAAAGTGGTGGTTTCTGGTGGTCGGGCCTTGAAGAGTGGAGAGAACTTTAAGCTACTATACGATCTGGCAGATCAACTGGATGCTGCAGTTGCTGCTTCCCGTGCTGCTGTTGATGCTGGCTTTGTTCCCAATGACATGCAAGTTGGTCAGACAGGAAAAATAGTAGCTCCAGAACTTTATATTGCTGTTGGAATATCTGGAGCCATCCAACATTTGGCTGGGATGAAGGACAGCAAGACAATTGTGGCTATTAACAAGGACCCAGAAGCTCCAATTTTCCAAGTGGCAGATTATGGGATAGTTGCAGATTTGTTTAAGGTGGTTCCTGAAATGACAGAAATACTGAAGAAAAAATAAATCAAAATCATGTCAAGGAAACTGTCAAAAGTATTCAGCTGAAATAATAGAAATTTATGAGGAAAGAAAATATGCTAACAGCAGCTAGAATGCCTTTTGATGAATCAATTATTATATTCCTTTTTAATTTTTTGTGGTCCTAAACAATTATTTTTGACATTTTCTAATTCTGTAATAAAATATATAATAAAGTTTTGTCATCCTTTAAAATTGCAAAAAAACCCACTTTTTTCAAAATAGTCTACATTTTGATGTTGTGGGAGCCTGTTTTTAAATCGATTTCTGATTTTTCTTCTGTCATGTGTGGACAAGCAATTGGCCTTTGTTTCATTTTGCCCATTTCTTAAACTCTGCCAAGCTCACTTATGCCTTCTCCACTCGAGAATCCATAATTTTCTTCCTGTGAGATATAATCCATGAATCAAGTCAATGTGCTGTCTTCCCTGCCCATCTGGATGTCTTTTACTTACTTAGAATCTATTTCCAGGCTCTGCCTTCAGAGGTGGTGTATGGAGTTGCTGCTTTCGTTGTCTTGCAAAGCCATGGCTGCATGCTGAGACCCACACTGGTTCCGTATGAAAGACCCTGCCCAGAAAGGCACACCTGGGAGTCCCAGTTCTGTCCCCTGAGCCCAGCTCTCAAGGACCTCTCAACAAATACTGCTGCAAGGAGGGGGCTTGTCAGCTCCAAAGGACACTTAAGTCAGTTGTCAAGGTCTGAGGAAGTGTATGTAAAAAATGAAAAGTGTTTCAATTTTCTTTCTGTCTTGCTGTACTACTGTTATGTTTAGACTTCAAAAGTTCAGCGTTTTAACATATTAATCAGTGTAGTCCTGATAAGATATTAATCTGGCCCTGGTAAAACATTGGTTCTGGTATTATCATAGCCATAGTTATTAATCTTGAAATTCATGAAAAAAAAACCAGTTCCACCAATTTGGTCAAATTTAAGCAAGCTCTTTATTAAAATTTTAGATACTGTCCAAGATGGAATTTGGCTAGCACCATCATCTAGAGACTTTCCAGGTAAGTGGCCTCAAGACAAATGTTGGCAGAGCTAATATTGGAAAAACCCATACTTTCCCATGAGGCTTTGTTGTTATTTTTCATAAACTACAACCTCCCCAAATCCCAGGAATTTACCTGGTCCTCAGGCAGGTGTTATTGCTCAAAAACTACAATTCCCAGAATCCTAGGAAGTTACCTGGTCCTTGGGCAGGTGGGGCTCAATAGGTTAATTTAGGTCTAACAACAGGCTCAAGATTTTAAATTGCCTTTGGCCCTGCCTTGGCCCAGGCAGAATACAGAACTACCCAGCCAGCCTGTAGAACTGTGATGTTTAAGTCTCTGGGATTTGGGATGATTTGTTCTTCAGCAAAGCGAGAGAGTGGTGCCCACATTTCCTACATGCAAAACAAGGCCCAGGTAGTGGAGACAACCCATGAGAAGCCCGCAGAACTAGAAGGGATATTTAGGGCTTCTTTTCATCTGGATCGTTGTTTTCTTTTCGAAAATTTAGTAGCCCTCACACTTGGAACTGCCTATTATCCTAAAGTAACCTTGGAGGTTTTCTAAAACCCCAAGATGCCCCATGGTCTGAGTTGTATCTAATAACTCAGCAATTAGCCTTGCTTCTAGACGTTCCTTACGTCTAGAAAAAAACCGAAAGTCTTGAGGGCCGGTTCAGCTTGAGCTGTTTTGCATCCTTACTGTCAAGGAGGCTTAGAGACTTGAAACTTGAACACTCTAAAATTGGGAGAATATGAAAAAAAAAAAAGACTCGCAACATGTGTAGGGTTAACGACTTAAAAAAAAAATACCCCTAACAATCGCTGTCTGTGTAAGTCAAGTAAGTGTTGACTGAGTCTATCAATTTGTAAGTCCAAACAACTTCCAGATGGTTCTAATAACAGTCAAAGTATCTTGTATTTGATTAGTGCCTTTCAGTTTACAAAGCAGTGGCCATCTGTGTCCTCATTTCAACCCCACAGAGCAGTCTGTCAAAGAGGCAGGCCAGAGGTCACTAGCTCCATTTCCTAGAAGAGGAGACTGAGTCCTGGGAAAGAGAAGGGACGCACACAAAACCAATCAACACGTAAGCAGAAAAACATAGAGTAAGCCAATCTCCAGATCTCATGCTCCATAACCAATCAATAAGTAACCAGAAAAACCAAGAGGAAGCCCAACCTTCAGATTTCATGGGCAATGATTTCTCTGCACCATTCCTTTCATTATTGCTTATAAATTGAGGAGACCTTTTATCCACTTCCATTTTAGTAGCGGTGAAAGGAGCAACAACTATGTGACAAGCGCAGATGGCAGGGACAGAGGGGTGTGAAGGCGGCAGAGTGGCTGATACAGGTTGGGTGTCCTTGCGGCAACAGTGATGGTGGCTTTAGCTGGGTCCTCTGTGTTCAGCCTTAGGCTGAAGTCTTACATACTCTACTAATAGCCAAAGCGATCCTGTCAGGTCTGTGCAACTGACACCCTCATTTCAGATAGGTGACTGAAGTATAAAGGCACATAAGCACCACTTGTAAGTGGTTGAGCTGGGGTAACAAGTCCCACAGGAGGTGAAAAGAAACAAGAGAAAAAAAAAAACCTCACTGAACGCAATCTTCATGGACAGGGACATGGAGGATGTTGGGGTGTCAGAAGACGTGAGCAGTACGGTGGGTAGCTGGCATACGAGAGAATGGCAAGGCCATGGGGCCTCGGTTGATTCAATAGGGTGAAGGTTCATCTGGAAGGGACAGAGTGCAGAAGCGTGGCCACACAGCCACACAACCACATAGCCACAGGGCAGGTGCAACCCAAATACTTGCCAACAGTAACAGTGTGGGCGTTCTTCAGTCCTCCCCACTCCAGCACAGCAGGATGCTCATCCCAAAGCGAGACTAGCTGGAGTGTTCAAGTCTGGCTGTCTTTATTAGCTTGGCTGTGCGTTCATCCGCGCTGTTGACACTTCGAGTTTCGTGCCAGTCCACACCTGATGGGCCACTGCTCAGTATCACTCCTAATTATCGTTATTACTGAGGATCTTAATTGGCATAATTACCACCAGCATACATTTTGATTAATAGCTGTTAACAGCAATTTATGTTTCATTATTATGGCCGAGATTTAATTATTTAATGGGTATAACAATTAATAAGAACTTACATTTATATGGGACTTGATAATTTTGCAAAGTGGTTTCAATCATAAACTGTCAAGCGATCCGCCCCGAAACTCCAGGTAGTAGCAGCTTGTGAGTTCTCAGCCTTTTTTGTAGGCCAGGAGGTTCAGATAGAGAGGTGTTGGGGTTCATTTCATGTCCTGCCTCCCACTTTAGGTCACCTCTCCACCAGCAGTTAGGGCTCATCCGTCATCCTCGTTAGGAGGAGCTCTCGTGTGAAAAGCACAGAGCAGGTTCGTGCTTGAGTTTCACTTTTCCTGGGTATGAAGGAGCCCAGAGACCCTGAGCTCTCAGACCCTAGCCCAGAGACCCTAGCCCCTCCGAACCATAGTTTTCCCTTCTGAAAGAGTAAGTAATGTCGTCTTCTTTGTACAGAGCAAGGAAACAGAATCTGATAAATTAATGCTTGATCAATGAGAACTATCGTTGCTGTGTCCCTTTTGGGTCTTGACTACTATCAGCAATAAGGGGTGTCTCTTGTGTAACCAACAGCCATCGATTTACAGCTCACAGATACAGTGAGAAGGTCTCAAGCATAAAGCGGAGGCTGCCTTCCTGGGCTAAGAGCTGCTTTGATCAGTGGTTCTCAACCTGTGGGTTGCAACCCCCCAGGCGTCACGTATCAGATTTTACATATGATTCTCATCAGTAGCAAAATTACAGTTATGAAGTAGCAATGTAATACTTTCATGGCTTGAGGTCACCACAATATGGGCAACTGTATTAAAGGGTCGCAGCGTTAAGAAGGTTGAGACTCCACCGGCCGAAGAGCCTAGTCCCAGTGACCTCAAATCCGTGTGTCTGCTGCGAGACTGTTTGATAGGCTAGACACAGGCATCGCTGTGTCGAGAAGTGCGAAGGCCACAAGAATCGTCATGAATGAGTAGGCTTTGGTAGGTAAGAAAAGATGATGCCATCATATATTCACAAGTATGAATGTGGTCCAGGTACCTTGCATATATTACGATATTTAAATAAGATACTATTTAACAGAAAGAAGTCACGTGGAAGAAAGTACTGTTTAGCACATTTTGCAGATGGAGGGGCTGGTTAAGACTAAGTGATTGTCTCAACATTACATCAAAGGTCTAAGAGGCCCAGCTGTGCGCTCTTGTGAACACAGCAGCTGCTCACACTTCACGCCTTTCCTCTCTGCAAGGGTCCTGGGCTGCCTCTGGTACAGGAGGTGGAGCCCTGGGGGACCCAGAGTAGAGTGCTGACCAGTGACCTCTTATCTCTTGGCTCCAGCCTGTCCCATGTAACTTGGTCCCAGCCACCTCTCCTGGGCACTTTTCCCCTTGGTGAGTTTTTCCAGATGCCTGTGAAGGGGGCTTAGTGTTGATACTGGTTTCAAACAGCTTAGTCTTGTCCCTTACCTGACAGACACTTCTACGCTTTTGAAGCCATGTTGTAGACGCTCGTGACAGACGTTTGAGCCGTTGTTTTTTTCTTTTATCTTTGCTGAAATAGATGCGGCTGGTAACCCCAAGCGATAACCCAGTGTTTCCAGCTGATGGCTTGGGACTGGCTATGTGAGGCCTGTTACCCTGGGCCTCCCTCAGTGACAAAAGTATCATGGCTGGTCATTATGGTGGCTGTCAATGCTAAACAAAGATACAGCCTATCCCTAATCCTCACAACGTGCAAGGTACTGTTAGTATCATAATTGAATACTTGAAATATTTGAAAATATCTAGAGGGGGTAAGGAACTTCTTAACATCAAACCAGCATAAGGCAATATTAATTTTAAGCCCATGGCTTAAATATATCATTTCGTTTCTGTGTTTTCTTGAAACTTTTCTCCAAATAGAACTCAAAGGAGCCAACCCAGCCCTTGTCCTCCTTGGCCATAACAAGTTCCCTCATCTTATACTTCCTGCTTCTGATCTCACTCCTCTGCCGATGGCTTTTAAAAGGACAGTCCCCAGACTGGCACGTCTTTCTTGATGCTTGAACATGTCAACAAATCTTAACTTTTGACTTTAGCCTGCTCTTTCACCTTCCGGGAATAGCACCCCACTCTTCAGAAAGCAGTTTCCTTCACTGCATCACCCCGACGACATTCCCTGCCCCTCATTGGATACCCAGTTACAAGCCCCAGGGCTCTCTTGAGCAGGTTCTTTGCCTCACTGACACGGGGTTCTTTCCCTCACTGACACGGACTCAGGCGGCAGATCTGGCCTCTCCTGACTATGAGTTCTGTTTGCTGTTGATGTCTGGCATCAGGCTACTGTAACAGCTTTCTTCAGATCTTCCTGCTGTACTTATCCTCCTCTTTCTCTCTCTGGTATCTGGGTGTAGCTAAAATTCCCTTCCCCCCCAGCGAGGGAGAAGTAAAACAGGGTCTACCTCTCCTACTAAGACCTCCGTGACAAACTGAGGCACAATTCTGCTCAAGTTTTTCTCTGGGGGACAACTTCCCCCAGAGAAAAAGTTTATTGTACTCCTTACAGACCATAAGTAAGGGGTTATTTATGGGGTGTCTGTGCTCTTTCCCAAACAGGCACCATCTGCAAAACCTTTACCCAGACAGGATGAGGGCCTCCCCATAGCCCCAATAGATGGAGCACTCTACCCTAGTGTCCCCAGGCCTAAATACTTAGTCCCTCCCTGAGGCCTTAGAATGCAATTAAGGGAAAGGTGCACACAACAGGTGAGAGACTCAGGCAGGGTCTTGTGACTCTCCCTGTACCTTTATGAGGGTGTATAAACAGTCAGTAATCCCAGCTGCGATGAGACAGGTTTTTTTTTTTTTTTTGGTTTGTTTGTTTTGTTTTTTGTAGTGGGGGCACATCTGAATCCCACAAGACTGCAGTTGCTTAGCTTGGAGGGTCATCATACAGAATACTGGGCTGCATTCACCCTTCAAAAGCACCTTTACTCAGCAACCACAAGCTGGCCCAACTCACTGTCCTGGCCTAGCCTGATTTCCCACACCACCCCCTGCAGGTACCTGCTTGAATCAAAACTCAGTGGTTCGCCATTCCAGAGTTTGGACTCACTTCTGTTCTCCGAGCATGCATGGATGGGAGAGTGAAAGGCTTTGCTAACAGGAAAGTTGCCGAGCAGTCAGCATTTGAGCCGATCTTTGGGGATAGACGGTGTTATAATTACGCTGGCCCGCCCTGTCGCACTCATTACCGTACACAGAGACAAGGGAGGAATTACTTTTTCCATTTGACACAGAATTAAGCAGAGGCACAGAGAGATTTGAGGCCATACATCGAAACAGCGACAGAAGCCCCTGGGACATTTGGGTTACACGTGACGTGACTTTGGTGTTTATACAAGCCAGTCCTAAGCGAGAGAGAGTAGGTAGTGCACCAGATGAAGTTCAGGGCTGGGAAATCTGGGTCCAGGATTGTGCTACTCATGAGTGGTGTAACCTTGGAGAAACTGGTTGGCTTTCCTGGCTCTCGTTTTCCCATTTCTAGTCTGTGCATGTGCCAGTGACAAAAGGTAATGGAGCACCGTCCCCACACAGAGCCTGCTGCAGCGTTCTCTCAGTGGCAACCGCTGCCATTAGCAGATACCCTCTGGAGGCGCTATCTGATTCCCAGGGTTTTGGGAAATGGTCCCTTACTGTGCAGGGATGGAGGAAGAGCTCAAGTAGAAATGTACGTGCCCCTGCTTACAGATGGCGTGGATGCTTTGGCAAAGCGGGGCTGTGAGATGTGAGGCCCCAGGAGCGCAGGTAACCAAGCCCCGCCGGGAGCTTCCTTCTGGAGGAAGGAAGAACCAAGGGCATGGCCTGAGGGTCAGATAAAATTTCTAGACTGAAGGTCTTAGTGGGTTCTGATGCTAAAGGAAGCCCAGGAGGGTGCCTGTTTCTCTTGCCTGAGCACGATGTAATCTTTCTCCAGCTACACTGGTCAGCTCTGACTGACACATTTGAAGGCCACCTCTTGTCATTTTTACCGGAGAGAGCAAGTGCAACTGACGCGTGACTGTCTGTCGACATGAATTCTGAGGCAAGTTCTCCCTGTGCAGTCTTCTCTGGTCTGGACCTCATTATATACCAACCTAGCCTTGCGCTCAGAGATCCTCCTGTCTCTGCCAGTCCTGGGATCATAGGCACGATGCCACCATCCGCAGCTGTTGTCTGCTGGTCTTGATAGCCACCTTAGTAATAGTCTGGCGGGACAAGAAAGCCCTTGGATTTGGGGGCACAAAGTTATTTCAGAAGTCAGGAATAACAGAATAAATGCTTACCCACTGCCTACTGTATGCCTGACCTTGTCAGTTTCCTTCCGTGTCAAAGAATCCAGTTTTCTTCTCTGTAGAATGGAGTTTGGCTTGAAGTTTCTGGCTCCTCCATTAGACCACATCTCCAACTCTGACATCCCTGTTTGGAGTTGGTACCAGAATATTGCCTGCAGTAATATTACGATTTATCATGGATTCTGCCACCTCCCACATCCACTCCTCACTCCCTTCCTTGCTTTCCGCTCCAGTCTCTTCAACACATGGGTGCCGGCCAATCTGCTGAGGAGTAGTGTCAGGTTCTCCTGTCTCTCCAGATCTCTTCATGTTCTGTTTCTCCTATGCACACTTTCATGGCATCTTTCATCTATAGCGTCTTTCTGAATCATGTAGGACTCAGTATGAACATCCCATCTCCCAGGAAAGTGTCTCCCACGACCCTGTTCCCTGTCAGTTTAAGTTTGTCCTTGGTGCCTCAGGCGGTGTCTCACTGGAGCGCGTGGTGAAACTACACTCTGGTGTTAGCTTCCTGTTTGATTTCATCTTCCTAGTTCTGTCATCACGACTTCCCAGCTTATCCCCTCCCCCACCACGTATGACCTAGTCTTTTTTTTTTTTTGGCTTGTTCTAGTTTCCACTTCTTCTGGGGCCCCCCTTCTCTAACTTCCATGACAACATCATCCCCCTGTACCCACTTCATCCATTAATACCTACTAATGTATCCCCCAGAGACTCTCCTTCTCCTCCTCTTAAGCATCACTATCAGCCCGGCGGTGGTGGCACATGCCTTTAATCCCAGCACTAGGGAGGCAGAGGCAGGAGGATCTCTGTGAGTTTGAGGCCAGCCTGGTCTACAAGAGCTAGTTCCAGGACAGGCTCCAAAGCTACAGAGAAGCCCTGTCTTGAAAAACCAAAAAAAAAAAAAAGAAAAAAAAAGAAAAAATACCTGACATATAGTTATCAATTGAACATAGCCATGGACTGACTTATAGAACAAAGAGTCTCTCTGCTCCTGAATACACACAGCCTACAACATGGAAGGAACTTTTACCAACCTTCTTGCTCCATGAGCTGTAGTAGTAGTTTCTTGTCAGGCCAACAGTCTACAAATAACAACATGGAGGTTATTATTATTATATTAATAACTTATTATTAATTATGAAAGCTCTGTCTTAGCTTAGGCTTGTTCCACTAGCTCAGATCCTTGGCTCCGGAGTCATACTGGCGTGGGTTTGAATACTGACCTGACCATCTAGTAGCTGAGTGGAAAAGTAACCTCTCTAAGCACGTTTCTCCATCCACCCCCAAGTGACTGGTACCCGCACCCATCTAAGATGCTGGGTGTGAAGATGCAGTGGCGAAAACAGGAAGGTATTTAGCACAGCACATTTTTTTTAAAGAAACAACAATATATCTCACTCCTGATTCTTGGCTTAGACTTCATCTCATCCTTTGGGACTCTCTCTCTCTCTCTCTCTCTCTCTCTCTCTCTCTCTCTCTCTCTCTCTCTCTCTCTCTCCAATTCTTCCTGTTCAGCCATTCCTACAACACTTGTCTTTGCTCTTTTGCAAGCATCACAGTCCCACATTGCAAACCTTGTTCACTAGGAGCATAGGTTACACTTTGTTACCAAACACGCACATCTATGGCTTTGACCCATCTTCCCTCCAGTTTCCCCCTCACAGCCCACTTCCTAGGTGGTAAAAAGAGGTAACTGGGTTATTCTGTAACTTCAGGCCATAAAACTTTTGAGCCAAAGTACAGGAAGGATGCCAACAACTCCTCTCTTTCCAACTCTTTCTCTTCCCCCTCCTCCTCCCTCCCCCATCTCTCTCTCTCTCTCTCTCTCTCTCTCTCTCTCTCTCTCTCTCTCTCTCTCTCTCTCACACACACACACACACACACACACACACACAGTATCTTTGCTTCTGGAATATTTATTATTTACACACCATTGAGTCTCCATCAGCCATTTTTCAAGAGCAGCACAAAGTGAATTCTCTACCAAGAACAAACGAGCAATTGAAAGGGATTTCACGCCTGAATGCACTCATTCTGCTAAAGCCTGGCCATCAAGGCTGCTACCTTTCTGTTCATTATCAAGGGAGCTGGAGTTTTTCACTTGCACCAGATCGTGGCCCCCTCCTAGAGACCCTCCGGAGAAGGCCTCCTCGGTTACCGTAGTAACGTCTTCCTTCCTGGATGCAGACCCACGGAGGCACAGGCTGCTGCGACCCAAGAGGGGCCTTGTTTAAACAGGAAAGAGCAGACAGTTTAATGAGTAGCTTTGCAGTTCAGATTTCTACACAGTTTCCAGTAGTTGAAGTAATAAACTCCATAATGAATGTTTCTTTATTTTAGTTTTTATGTTTGTTTTCTTCTCTTTCTTCTCCTTTTGTTTCTCCAGATCAATCTCCAATGGATGGTGGGTATTTCTAATTAGTAGGGAAATACCATTGAGGGAAAAAGGGCATCCCATGTGTGGACCCGTGTCCCATTTATTCTTCATGATATTTCCATGACATACAAAATTATGACATTGGGGAAATTGAGAGTCAAAGAGCTTAAGTTACCAGCCTTGGACACTTGGCTATTTGTGAGAAACAGACCTTTCCAATGAACAATCCTCCTACCAAATCTGAATTCGTTAATAAAATTGGAGTTAAATGTGTGTTTTTCCACAGGTAAACACCGTTTGCAATCCAACACACAAAGAAGTGTAACATCAGCTTATAGGGACATTAATGACTGACTAGGTTGAGTAGACAGTCATAGAAGCCAATCATTAAGCTTTTCCTTTAAAAGGGACTTTTGTCCTTGGTTACCTTTGATGGTCCAAGACCCTGAAACCTGTGGGGAAGCTTACTTCACAAGGCTGAAGTCAAGAGAAGAGCTGAATGGTTATTTGGTCACGTGGTAGATATCAGGTGTCTTCCCTACGCTGTCTACCCTGAGGGGTAGATTCTCTCTCCTTTTTACTGTCAGTAAATAGAGCATTAGCAAGGTAAAGGCAAAGAGCCAAACCAGCATCTCTAATTTCCAAGCTTGGTGCCCTGCTAATGGTTCTTCTTCTGCTTCTTCAGAAGAAATTCATATGAGAAAATTGAAGGCCTTTTGTCTCAAACTAGATGACGTTTCTTTACCTTTCAAAGGCAGGCTTTCCAGGAAGAAACATGTGCCTGAGTTAGGTAGTTCCAAGAAGGAGCTGGGCTACTGTAGCACCCAGCTGGTGTAGTAGATGGTGGAGCTGGGATACCATGGCCCCCATCAGGTGCCGTAGACAGAGATAGATACTGTGGCACCCAGCTGATGTAGTAGATGGGGGTTGGGGTGCTCACATAGTCATGAACAAGAAAGCAGAAACCAAGAAAACAAACAAACAAAACCCAGAAACCAATGGGAAGGCAATTACTACTCTGTAAGGGCCTGGGAAGGAGCTGGCAGCTGTGGGGGAGTTCTAAACTGTGAGAACTGCCTGGAGCCGGGGCAGGTGATCTGTAACTAGGGGACAGTTTTATCAGGCCACAGAGACTCTTAGTATGTAGAGGTGGTCTTATAGTCAGGGCAGTTATGGTTGTCTACTGCTCTCATTAAGCTAACAGAGAAAAGCGACTCTGATTCTCTCTCGAAGATGGGAGGTGTAGAGGTTTGGGGCAGGGTTCTTAGAAAGGACCCGTTGCTGTGTTCCACAACACAGAACCCACTGTAAATGCTAACTAAAACTCGTGAAATGAATGAATGAGCGGATGAACCAATGAATAACTGAGGAGGAAAGGGAGCAAGGGATCTCGAGCCTTAGGAGCCCCATAGACCTCCCTCTGTACCCACTCACCACTAATTGTGCCATTCTGGAAATTTCTCCCAGCTTCATGTTCTGTCCCAGCGACATGACTGCGTGAAGCCTTGGCAAGCACCCAGGTGTCCTCTCCACTCCTCCCAAGACCTCCCACATGGTAGATGGCCCCCTTTCTTCCCGAACCTCTCTTCCAAGAGACGCTTGCTCATTAGCTCCATATTTTCTTACTTTGCTGAACCTACCTCTCTGAGAACAGAAACAGCAGGCTGTATTTGACCGTTTAATGCCTTACTTCACATGAGAATGTGAACTGGGAGGGAGGGACGAGACCTCTCAAGTCTTTGTCTCTTAGTTTATTTGACCACAAAAAGAACTCGCGTGGTGAACATTTGTAAGTGAGCAAATGGCTCAGGGAGTTCCAGCAAATTCTCCCAGTCTCTACTGTAGTCTAGACTGGAAACAGAAACGTCCCATGGTTGTGCAGATGAAATGGGATCCAGGTCTCACAGTCGCCGCCACCTCACTGGTTGACTTCAGCACACTCTTCCACTCCTTCAGTCCTACACGACAGATGATCATGGCGACAGAGTTTTGTAAATTAGGATGTAGACAAGAGTTTGGGTGGATTCAAAGCTCACTCCACATGTGGTTGTTCTATCTTGAGGTCATGCATCTGAAACAGTGTTTGGTAGGGCACTGATCGCATATCATATTAGTAGATCCTTCCCAAAATGGGAATTACAGGTAGCGTTTGCGTGTAATGGAGAAAGCAAAGCTAGGAAGTGGTTGTACAGACCTTTAGTCTGCCTTGTATGACAGGGACGCTGCGTTTCCTAGAATGGATGGTGATGCTGGTATGGTACTACTAGATGCAACTCAAGCATCTTATAGCCAAGGAGTTGGAGCTGTAGAATGAAACCATGCCCAAGGTCACTCAGATCAGGGTGACCGTCTGACATTTGAAATTGGGTCTCTGGGTGAAGGCTTGAATGTTTTACTTTTAAATATGGCTGCCGCCCAAGGGTACTTTGCTTTCATTTAGCCATCGTTTATTGACTATTGCTTGCCTGTCATATTCTGTAGTCTGTGACCCTCATTCTTTTTTTTTTCACATGCAAATTGGGAAAAATAATTTCCCTAACTTATAAAGGTTGCCAAATGACAGAATGAATACATTTTTATCATTTTCATATTTGAATTTTTATTCAATAGACACCACACTTGCTTTTGCAAATCTTAGCTTACTTGGTACCTCAAAAGATGTTTCAAGTTAGCTTAGCTTATGGTTTAATATTTTAAAAATTAAAAGCAAACTAAGTTAGGTCAATTTTTGCATTTTTTCCTTGAATAAACTCTGCTTCTAAATTTAACCAAGTCACTGGGGAAAAAAATCTATATGCACACATTTTATTTTTCTAAGTAATTGAAAATAATTTCCCTATTTCATAGAAGTCATCACGTGACTGAAAAAACACATTTTCTCCCTTCCTCTTTTTTTTTGTTCCCCATTCAATTTTTTTAAACCAAAATAACCCTCCAAAGTTGAATATGTCATTTGTTTTTATGCAACAGTTTCAATCCTAAGGAACTTCATGTTTAGCCTAATTTACAGTTCCCACGATATTCTGTGACTGTTAGGAGAAAATGCACGCGTTGCCTGTTTTTATTAAAATACATAAGTCAACTGGGTGGTAGTCAAGAGTAACAGTCGTTCTGCTGTCTTTCAGGGGATTAAAAGAGCAAATATCAAACTTTGTCTTTTTACTTGTGTTATAAATGAAATTTATGAGGAAAGCCTCTCAGGTCTAATGCTGTAATATATTCTGTTTTTTAGCTGTCCCAGTTGGTAAAAATGTGTGAAGGGGAAAAATTCCTGTAATTTTCAAGATGCAGAGAAACCCTCATAATTAGTTCAGGCAAAACGATTCTCGAATTTCCTGTGTGAAAACCGGAAATCCGATTGGCTTAGCACAGTCCTGATTTGCTCGGTGTGAGGCAAGCTTGGTTGAGCTTCACCTGGCCATGAGGTGGAGCCAGTCATTGGGCTGTAAGACCACTGCTTTCAGTAAACATCAGAGTCGGGTGAAGCACCCTTGAAGCCCTTCCAGGCTGGCACTGTGAATTACTGTCACAGTACCACAGGCCAGGGTGGAAAAGGAGGTAGGCTGGGCATGCACATACGTGCATAGGTGATTTATTAGGTTGGCTTACAGGCTGTGGTCCAGCTAGTCCAGCCATGACTGTTGATCAGAGGAAAGGCCAGGAACCCAGCTGTTGTTCGGTCCACGAGGCTGCATGTCTCAGCTGGTCTCCAGTCTGTACTGGAATCTTCAAGAAGTGGTTTCTAATACCAGAAAAGGAATATTTTAGCAACAGGATGGATGACCTGGCTAGTGAGAGCAAGGGCAAGCAGGTCAAAAGCAAAAGCCTCTTTTTTTCCAGGTCATTTCCTGTGCGCTGCTACCAGAAGGTGCAGCCCAGAGTTAGGGTGGGTCTTCCCGCCTAAAATGATCCAATTGAGAAAATTCTTCACAGGCAAGCCCAGCTGCTTTGGGTCAAGTTGACAACCAAGATCAGCTATCTCATGGCCTGACTTGTATCTGTGCTATCAGCGCTCTCACATGTACACCTACCTTATGAAGCAGTGTCCTTTCCTCCCTGTCCCTGGCATCAGACAGATTTTGCAGGTGTATCATACATTTTTTTTAGGTAACAACACTAGTTTGTCTCTTTCTCACTGATTCACCTCTGTCCTAGGGTTTACCAGAAGGTGAGAGTCACACCTGATCCTTCTCTGTCTTCCCCATGAGGCACAGGGTGCAGGCATGCTAACAGTTGCCACTTCCCAAATGCTTACATTCGTCTAAGGGCTGAACAGTAGCTCCTTTGACCCTCACAGCCGTTTCTAAGAGACAAAGACCGGCAACTAGTTGCTTTCATAGATACAGCAACCAGAGAAGCGAATACTACATGAACCCAGAGAACAGAGGGAAAATTCAGGCTTGGCTACCATAGGCTGGGTTCTCTGGCAGCAGATGTGGAAATGGAGTTTCAGATGCAACATGCTTACTGGAAATCAACATCTTTGAGGAGCCGGGATGGGAAGGGATACTGGGGTAGACATGGTCTCGTAGGGTTTATTTAACTTGCTTAGTCTACAGACCTGAGCTGCCTCATGGAAAGACTTGTCCAAGAAGCACCTTCTAGCTGATGCAGACACTAATGGTGTTGGCATCTGGGGACTGTTTTTATCACCTCTCTCACAGCTGGTTACACCATCCTTCTGTATTTGGAACCGGGGGGGGGAGGGGTTGTAGCCATGTCATCCATATGATATAGAGTACCTCGTGGGGGGCAAGCACAATGACCATTTGCTAAATTAACAACGTGATTAATAATTGTGGTAGTAGCTATAACTCGCTGAGCCATAAATCACCACTAGAATACACTGGCACCGATACTGTATCATTTCACCTTATTTTACCGATAAAGGCTGAAGGTTAGTAGCTGTCCAGAACTGACAATTCGTGGGAGAGGTGCGGTTCTCTCCCAGGACCTCCTGACACTGAGTCCATATGTCTGACCTCTGGACTATTTATATCTCTTCTCAAATGAATTTCTGGGAGCTTCCCCAGAACAGAGACCATACCTTTATCAATTTTATCACACCCTGCCCCACCCTCAGTGCCTTATAATGCCTGACACAGGAAATATGTGGACTGTGAACTAGTTGAGTGGTCTGTTCATCTTCCATGATAACAGGCATTAAAAAATAGAAACTACCAAAATAATTTAGGAATTCAGCGATGGGACAGGAACAACTGAGGAGTTAATGAGGGATATTAAGGCTTTTACTCTTTCTTTGTCTAAAATCTTGGCAAAGCAGGAATCACCCATGAAGACAACAGGCAGAGTGGAAGACACCCAGGGAGATGTGCAGAAGGGACTAGTCAGTAGAGTGGACATATTAATCAGGGCCACATGCTTTTATAGAAAGAGCACAGGCCTAGCATCTGGGAGCATTTGTCATTGACAAATCACTAAAAATACTTATTAAATGGAGGAGGTGTAGGGGATGATCCCTGAGTTTCATCCATTACTGCATGTGATAATTCTATAAATGTCGCGTGGAAGTGGAGGCAACAGTCTGACAAAGAACAGAATGTGGAAGCAGAGAACTGGGAAGTAGACACAGAGAAAGAACGCTGCTCAGTATTATAAAGTCTGAGATGGCCTAGTTAGTAGTGCTTGCTGTGAATGTAGGAGAAGACCTGAGTTCTGATCCCCAACACCCACTTACAAGGTTCTCATCCCAGTGCTGGGTGTGAGTGTGTGTGTGTGTGTGTGTGTGTGTGTGTGTGTGTGTGTTGTGTACACAGCAGGATTCCTATGGCTTGCTGGCCAAGGCCATCATGCCGAATCTGTGATCTCCAGGTTCAGTTGGAGACCCTGTCTCAAAAGGTGAGGTCGAGAGTGATAGAGGAAGAGGAAGACATTTGATGTCAACCTCTGGCCACCACACACACACACACACACACACACACACACACACACACACACACGGTAAAGTGTATTCTAAAGAGTATCCTGTGAGAAGTGATCTCTTTATAGAAGTGCACAAGCAGAGGTTGCCCGTGGTTAAGAGAGCTCCCCATAGGTTCTCTGACTTGCAGCAAAGGCTGGATATAATGACTGGAAAGGTCAAGGAAGTTGAAGAGTTTGTAAATGGGAAAGACAAAGATCAAATCCCAGACCCTACCCAAAAGGCAGAGAGTAGCCTGAAAGTGTGGAGCCTATTCAATACGTAGCCACTAGGTGAATTGGTCAAATGATTTAATAATGAATTGCTATTGCAGAGGAGGGTTGGACATGGTTGATACAGGTAATCCCAGACAGTTTACAGCTAAAATGAGATTATCTGCATGAAGGCGACTTGCAAATTATGTCACAGATTGCGTTCCCTAGAAGTCCAAGTTGAGAGCAGGAGTCAGGTCTGTGAACAGTGCTCTTGGTGATTGGACGGATGGCAGTGAGTGAGAGGTGCTGAGCATTTGTAGGTCTGAGATAGATGGGAGCGGCCGCAAGTGCTTCCTCTGAGGGGTGAGGGCTTTCCAGAGGATAAGGGAACTCCAGGCAGAGGACAGAAAATCACAAATGGAACAGGAATAGTCTCCGGGAAGGAATGCTGTTTCCACCAGCAGCTAGGAATGGGCAGTAAATGGGGGTGGAAAGGTAGGTGTGTAGGCTCAGAAGCTTCATGTGCCACACCCGAGGAGGTTGGACAATTGGACAGCATTCAACAAACACAAGCAGCTCTGGAAAAATGTATAGAAAAGAACAAAATGTACGTCAATAACGAACCAAGAGAGTAAAATGAGTAAAATCCAATTGGTAAAATGCTACAAAAGTCTTAGACAAGCTTGACAGTCCTGATAATATTTTATACACTTTGCAGGAAAAGCTAATCTCGAAGGGTTTCATTTCCTCTTTCCACCTCTTTGTGAAAGGGACCGCAGGTTAGAGATCAACTCTGACCACATTTGTTTGGAGTTCTCTGCCAGGAAGTACATCAGAAACTCATAGAACAGACAGAAGCAGCTCAAGTTAAAGTCTGAGTGCAAACCATTGATGTTTCTGTAGGGACCAGCATGAATGGGGACATGCTAAGGAACTGGCTTCGAGCAGCAAGGGCAGCTGACTAGCCACTGCTGAAATGCCGAGTTACTCTGGGGGTTTGGAAAGTGCCCTGTGAGCTCAGCTTTTTGCATTCGGGTAAATTTCTTCCCTGTGATTGAACGCCTAATATCTCACCTCAGCTGCCTTTTGCTGTCCACCAACCCCACCCATCTAGATAATGTTTGCCTTATAGCTGTTCTGCAAGCACCCATCCTTTCCCTAGCATTGCTTCAAGCCTCCGTCATTCAATATTAATATTCAGAATACCCCAGGGTCTGGTGGAAATACAGGTTTGGATTTAGTAGGTATGTGGTTCTGTGTCTTTAGCAAGCCTCTGGCTGCTGCTGCGGCGGCGGCAGCTGTGGAGCATGCTTGGAGTGGAAAGGTCAAGTCATTTTGTAACACTCATGCGTTTGCTTGTCACTTCTGACCAGAGAATCTTTCATATTCCTATTGCATAATGCAATCTGGCACGGAATAAGATATCCACCTAATAAGCTTCCTGTGGAGAGCGCATGAACACTATTAGCTCATTAGTTCATTGCCACAACCTAAATTATTAGCATCATCATGCTCTTAAGGGGAAGGGAAGTTAAATAACCAGTCGGGAAGTGACAGAAATCAGAAGTCCAGCACAGCTCAGCTAATGGAAGTCTTGTGTGCTGTTTACTCCACCATTCGTGTTCCAGAGAGAGCACACAGCGCAGGTGAGGTCTGAGAGCAGAGAGGCTTAGAAAGATTTAATAAGATGCAAGTGTTCCTCACACTGTGTCTAAGAGACTGGGACTTTACGGTCTTCGCCTTAGAGAACACAGCTGATCCAGCGTTGCAGGAAATCCTTGGCCTTGAGAGATTTGGACCACACTCCAAACTTCAATGTTCCATACCTTTCTCACAGCTGAGTAAATACGACACATGTAATTGTTGAGCCCACCAGTGATTTCGTGAATTAATTCTCTCTCGGTGCTTATAGAGTTTTGTGTTCTCTTTTTTCAAAGCACCTTACAGTATCTAATTATTTAAGCTGCTTTCCATCCCTCAGAGGAAGGTCGGGATATTATTCTGCCCTGAGCCCTGCGGAGGTGGCAATGGGAGCGAGGCAGCATTCCAAGGACTGCGAGAGTTCAGGGCAGAAGAGAGCAGGTTGCATCTCAGTGGACCCAGAGGGGTTTGTTACCAAGGAAATCTTGCCCGCAGATAGGACAAGGGCATCTTACGACTTTAGGAACAAGCAGATAAAAGTGTAAAAACCATTTCTGATACTTAACTGTGGAATTAATAGCTATCATTTGTAATACTTACAAGTGGTGAGTGGTGGTCTAGACATACACAGGGCAGCTCGGATAGTGATGATAAACTAGCAGCTCACTCTACTCACTGTGCTGGCTGCTGCAAATGCCCGCCATCTCTGAATCCTCACAAAGTGTTCGTTACTGTCCCTATGTTGTATAGGGGATGGAATCACCCAAGTCATGCCCTTGAAATACTGCTGGGGGAACTCCTTCAGCCAATGGCCTTTGAGATGCTGGACCAGGCTGGGTCTGGCTTTGGGTACTAAAAATACTCACTTTCTCTTTCTCTCAGCTGCTGGATTTGGTTCTTGCTCCCTGCTCATGCAGAGGACTGTGAGTCTACCCCTAAATAAAGAACACTTTGTTATGCCCCATTCTGAGCTAGTGTGGGATTACTTTATTGTGCCCATCTACATCTGGTGCCCAACATGTGGCATGTGTTCAGGCCTACCAGGACCAGCCCAAAAGATCCACGCATGCTTTATTCCCCCACTGCACTCCCAGGCACACCAGCCTGGGCACACTTTTCACCCGCAGCATGCTGCTACAGACTCTCCAGCTGGCACCCAGACCAGGCAGCCCACCCATCCACCTCCCAGCACGGCAGCCTCTCTAGCGGGCACCGAGTCCCAGCAACTTGCCTACCCACACATGCTCTCTCCCACCACAATCTGCAAGCTTTGGGTTCCTTGATTCTGGCCATCTCAATCCTCCATATACAAATGCACTGCTCTTAATTAATTAATCAAGTCCCAGGTAATTCAGGTACTAAAACTTGTCTTCCCACTCGCAACTGTGACACCTGCTAGCCAATACAGATTATTAGACCTATAACAATTTACCGAAGACCCATTCATGAGATAATTTCATTTACATAAATAAATCAGTAAATTTAAAAGTTATGTAATGACAAACAATACCACCATCCAGAAATTTAATAACCTTTTGGCCTATACTATGGATGGTATTCTGCAAGGCTTATATGGTTTTTCTGCTACATCCATTTATTTGATATTGGGACTTAGCTTTGTTTCTCATTTTATATCCTTAAGAAAATGGTTTGATAACAGAGCCAAGAATGAGGCACTGTTAGAAATGATACAGTCTCTACAGACTAATAATGAACATCTAGCTGACAGGATTAATACCATCAAAAATCAAAAGTTAGCTGAAAAATTAATATAATTGAAAAGGATAACATTAATTTGACAGACAAAATTTAATCCATGTCAAAGGGTGCTGAGAAATTATCTGAAAGAATTTATACTGCTAAATTTAATAATCAAAATCTATTAAAAAGTTATGATAAATTAGCAGATAGACTATCTCTCCAGAAAGGCAATCTGTATGCCATCCAAATAATATCAAATGATGATAAATTATCATTAATGGAAAAATTATAGCTTGGAATCATATGTGCAGAATGAGGACCAAACATTATGTGTGTTTATAAAATCTTTAGAAACAATCACAGGTCGAGAGATTTGGGTTTTACAAAAGACAGTGGTAAAAAGATTTAAAACATTTGAGGAAATTTTTGAAACTGATGAATAGGGAGAGGAGGTACAAGGACAGGATTTAGCATCATCAGTACATGCAGTCAGAGATGACTTACCAAGGGTTTTAGCTATTTACCCCTAAATCACCTCTGACAAACTATCCAGTACTAAATACCCCAAAGGATTTTAAAAAATGTAAACAAAAACTATAGATATGAACCATCTAAAGGAAGTTAAGCAAGCAGTAGTATCTCATGGCTTTCATTCACCGCTTGTTAGGGAGATGGTCAAGATAGGGGCTTCAGTTAATAAGGCAACACCACATGATTTTCTTCAATGAGTCTCAGTGGTCCATGAAGATGAACCACAACTGCTATGGAAATGCTACTAGTTAGAAAAGGCAAAAGTTTAGAACAACAGGGAAGAGCAAAAGGATTTGATGCTTCCCAAGATCAAATTCTTGGTGAGGGCATTTCGCTGATCCACAACATCAAGCTTTTTATGATGACCATACCTTGTCCTATGCCACACAGCAGCCTTAAATGCTTAGGAAAGAATTAAAAAAACAGGGAAAAGAATTGAATCATATACTAGGGTTAAACAAAACCAGAGAACCCTTTAGTGAGGTTTTACAAAGATTAATTAAGGCTGTGCAAATAGGAGTAACAGACCCACAAGCTAGATGATTACTTATCTACTATTATTATCTACTTTTGAAAATGCCAACTTAGAATGCAAAAAGATACTTGGGCCTTTAAAGGTTAGATCAGCACCATCATTTTAGTTTTACAGGATCCCATAAAAAATCCATTACCCCCATGACAGCTGGAAATAATTCTAGAAGATAATGTCCCCTCTCCCAACAAAGTTTGTCCTCAGGGTTAGGGACATCAATTAGGGGTTGATTATAACTAGTATAGGGGTAGCGGTTGGGGTGAAAATTATCTAGGCTTAGGGATCTTCTTCTTCTTTTTTTTTAAAAGAAGGAAAATTAGATAATAGGTAGGTTACTGTGAGCTTACTCACACTAATAATAATAGTAATAGAGTGAATACTTTGTGAGCTATTATTTATAGACAATTTACATTGGTATAGATTCTTGTATATTGATACAAATTCAAATTATATTTGTTATATTAAACATGCTCCTATTACTATTTACAATATTTGTACACATATGCAAAGTTATTTTGTCATATTGTATGCATGCATGTTTCTACCTCTACCTAACATATTTTGTATATTGATACAATTTTGGGATATATTTATCATATCGCACTATACATTTCTACCTCTGATCAAGATACTTATACATCGTTTACATTTTGAGGTCATTATTCTCATTTGCTGCAGAGTTATTTAAAGATTGTTTAATATTCTAATATGGAGTTTTGGTCTTTAAGCTATACAGGTATTAAATATTATAGGTCAATAGTCATCCATGTTTGTCATACTTATAGTTAGACTAATCAAGTTATTTAGATACATGGAGATTATATTCTGCATAGATAGGTAATCTTCAACCTCTTCAAGGAACTATAAAATGCGGCATTTAAATAACTTAGGGTTCTTTTGATGTGAGACAGGATTGCTCCTGGAAGCACCAATCTATTCCCGAGAGAATGTTGGGCACCGAAGACACTCTACTTGGAGCTTGTTTTATTCTTGGCAAAACTGGCCTTTGGGCAAAGAACTGCCCATACCTCAACCACTGACAAAATGCACCACATTCAGATAGAACAAACAGGTTACAAATAAAACAAAAAGTTGCCAAACCTTGTCAAGACAGGGTAAGACAGTACTAAAATTTTTCCTGCCTCTAAAAATGTTGTCAGTTATTCTAAACCTTAGCCAAAGTTGGCTGCTCCAATGTTGCAAATTAAACTTTGGGTGATTACCTAGGTAGCTACTTGTCTCTATATTTATTGCACATTTTGGAAGTTATTTGATTGCACTTTCTGTTCACTCAAGTAATATTATTTTCATTCTCAGGTCTTCGATGAGGTTAAAGACTAGATACTTGTAGTTACTTTCCTCTCATGACCTAGCCAAGCCATTTCTAATACAAGACTTAGACTATTTAGGATAAAATAATTATTAAAACATTTAGCATATGTTTCTTGCTTAATATTGTTTATGTTGGTTGTAATTCTAATTTTTATACTTGATATCTGTTCTTATTGTATATAGTTTTGTATTGGGTTTGGAACTCTCTTATTTAGACAAAAGGAGGAGGTGCTGGGGTAATTTCTTCAGCCAATGGCCTTTGAGATGCTGGACCAGGTTGGGTGTGGTCTTGGGTAATAAAAATGCATTCTCTCTCTCTCTCTCTCTCTCTCTCTCTCTCTCTCTCTCTCTCTCCCTCCCTCCCTCCCTCCCTCCCTCCCTCCCTCCCTCCCTCTGTCTCTCTCTCTCTCTCTCTCTCTCTCTCTCTCTCTCTCTCTCTCTCTCTCTCTCTCTCTCTGCTGCTAGATTTGTTTACTGCTCCCTGCTTATGCAAAGGACTGTGAATCTACCCCTAAACAAAGAACCCTTTATTATACCCCACTCTGAGCTAGTGTGGGATTACTTTTTGTCGTGTCCATCTACAAAATACCATAAGATTGGATCTGTATCTTGGTTACATCCATCTCCAGAACTGGAATCTCTGCCTTTAACTCTAACTGTCTCATCACTGACTCTCTCCAAACATGGTTCTCTCATTTTAAAAAGTGGAAATAACAATAAATGCTGTGTATGGTGTTATGAAAATTTACTTTGAAAATCTGCTCTACCTGAGTAAGGAGAAAAGCAAAGCCTTGAAGGTGAAGAAGACCCAAGTGTGAGCTTTTCCTTAATAGTTGGCAAACGTATCTGACATTGGTGATTTAACTTTATGAGTCTTGATTTTTTTCACCACTTCATTTTACTCTAATTAAGTCACACATGAAAACATCATACAACTAATTTGAAGAAGCCACTTGCCCAGTCCCAAGCTCCATACACTTCCATGAAAGTCTATACAGTTAGAGTGGCCATTCTGAGGCAGTGGGACTTTTTCACTTAAAAAAAAAAAAGGTTTTTTTTTATGGTTCTTTCTACTTCAACACATAGGAAGTTGAGTTCACTTATCTTCTATAAAAAAGAAAAAAATAGGACAGAATTAAAATCTGTCTATGGTAGGGTGTGGAGTTATTTGAGTATATTGTCTGGAGTTAAGTAGCTTAGTCAGATGATATTCTACTTTTCATTTTTTGAGGAACCTCGAAATTGATCTCCATAATTGCCCTCCCCTTGGCAATGAGTAAGAGTTCATCTCTCTCCACATCTTCTGACTTTGTCATCAGCCATCTTGATAACAGACTTTTCTGTACGGAAAGTAGTTTTAATTCGCATCTCCCCCTTGACAGGGACACTGACCACTTTTTACAGTAGTTACCGATGGCCCGTGTTTCTTCTTTTGAGCATTGTCTGTTCGCTTTTGTTGACTGGCAGTTCTCTTCCTGAGTGTTTAATTTTTGCCGTTTTGTGTAAATTCTGTATATTAACCGCCGTCTGAAGTCCAGCTGGGAGAGATTTTCCCCCATTCTGGGAGCTATTTGTTTGGTCTGCTGGAACTCTTTCATTCCATCTGGTCATTAACTCGAGAGCGTTGGGGAAGCTGTAGGCAGTTTTAATAAGCCAGTCCCAGAATATCTGTATTCGGAAAGCCAACCACCCTTCCTATGTGAAAAAAAAATGAATTGGAGAATTATGGATGGCCACAAATATATGATTTGTAGCCAATGTGGTGGCCCAAGTGGGAGATTAAACAGCCTCAGATTAGGTTATGCAGTGGGGAAAATGGATGAGCTTGAGAAACTGTTAGAAAACGAGGTAGGACTCCATGATGGTGTGAATTGGGCTTTGATGGAGAGAGGAGCACTGAGGATCATACAGTTTCAGGTGTGTGGCCTCTTTCCAAGATTTAATTTCTTCATCTCAAGAAAATATGAAACCCTTCGTAAGCTGCTGTCGTTTATTACCTGTGGAAATAGTCACAATTATTACAATGACCTGTTGTCCAAGTAGATGGTCAGATCCCTGAGGACAGTAAGTAAACAGAGGTCATTGCTTGTGTCATTTATACGATACTCTCCCCATCCCATGAGAACCAGCTATGCCCTCTGCTAAGGTCACCATCTTCCTGCCTTCCTGTGCAGTTCCCCCTCTTCCCTGCTTACCTTTGTGCTGTAGGAGGCTTCAGGCTTGAGTCTGGTTCCTCTGTTTCTACAGCAATCAGCTAGTATCCAGGTAGGGGAGAGACTGTAGACCAGGGAAGAGGGAGAAACCAGGTCTTTTCCTTGTGCCTTGGGGAGTAATCTAGCCTGCAGGATGATCCATCCTGTTTCCAGCCCAGGGACCAGAGTTCCTGGACGAGGGTCTACTTCCTTCTGCTGTTACCCTCGGGAGTGCCTCATGGTCTACCCTGGGACTTCTCAGGCATCCCTCACCTCTGCCACCAATTCCTCAAGTGACAATTTCCTGATTTTGATACTTAGTGGTTTGCGTTTAACAGGTCAAAGTCTCACTAAGATCCTCTCAACTAAGCCAAATTTTGCCAATTGTCAATTTTTTCCAGAAATCTAATGTCTTCATATATATTTTGAAACCTGAAAAGATATCCTAAGAAAGATAATATCTTATAAATATAAGCAAATTCAAAATTATAGTCACATTGTGATTTTGCAATAGAAACATTCATTGCAAACATTTTCAACTTTATTTTTTCAGCTGACTTGGCCTCAGTATTGAAATAAATGTTGTTTCTTGGTTTCTTAAAATAGAGTTTAGCTAGTTTTAATTTGAAGAGGAAATACTCCTCAGTAGAGGCCGAGACAAGTAAATGCAAAACAGAGTAACAAGTCACATATTTTGGAAAAAATTTGCCATGATGTCATAGTATTACAATCTATCTGGGCAATTTTATGGATAGTTTTAATTTTTTATTTCACTCCGTCATAGTTTTATATAAAGCTGTGATGTCACTGGCAATGAATTTACTATGCTGGTTAAATGTTTCTGTGTCTTCGTCTCTGTGTCTCTCACAATAATACATTTTCCAAGATAAATTTATTAGTTACTAATTGATTGATGTATTTGCTAGTTTATTTAAAGATGCACAGGATTACCAACAGATAAATTTTAAAATATTTATTTTATTTTTATTTATGCATATTTATGTATGTATGCACATGAGTGTAGATACCTGTGGAGGCCCTAAGAAGGCATTGGCTCCCTTGGAGCTGGAGTTGCAGGCAGTTATGAACCATTCAGCATGGGTGCTGGGACCCGAACACATGTCCTTTGGAAGAGTAGCAAGTCCCCTTGACCACTGTGCCATCACTCCAGCCAGCTAATGAAATATGTCAACACAGGATGGTTCTTTGAAGGCCCTGCTTAGAATGTCATTGAAGTGGTAGATAGCTACTTGGAAATAATGCATTTGGGTGAATTCCACATAACAAAGCTTACCATTCTGCCATGGATCTACAGAGGCATTTGCTATATCTGCAGTGTTACCTAACTGCAGCCCGCAAACAGTTCCCATCACTGCAAGTAAAATGTTTGACCTATTAAGCACCTTCTCCTCTTTGCCCTAGCCTTGGTGACAATGGATCTTCACCTGTTGCCTGTGAGTTTGCCTATCTAGATATTTCATCTACACAGAGCCATACAATATGAAGCTTTTTTTGGCCTGGCTTTATCACATGACGCTTTGGAGCTCACTCAGTTGTGACAGGTATCAGCACTTGGTTTCTATTTATGGCTGATGAATGGCCCACTTGTGTATGCACACTGTGTACGTGTGTACTTCGCTTATCCTTTTCTCTGTTGGTGGAAATGCTGAGTGCTTCCCCTTTGGGGCTCTTGTGGAGGTAGGAATCTGCACATGTGTCCATACCTACATCTAACCCTTCTGAGTAGAGTCTCAAGTATAGAATACTGGGGTTGCTATGGTGATTTTCTGTTCAACATTTTGAGGAACTGCCAAACTACTTTCTGCAGCAGCAAACCATCTTACACTCCTAATAGCAGTGCACAAGAATTCCAGTTTCCCCACATCCTGACCAATACTTGTTCTTCTCTTCATTTTCTAAATAAAATTATTATATTCTTCCCAATGGGTGTGAGGTGGTGAGCCCAGTGTGGTCTGGGGTTTGTATTTCCCTAGTGACTAATGGATGCTGATCATGTTCCCATGTGTTTCACGGGCATGCGCATGTCTGTCTTTGATGACACATCTATGGTATTTGTTTCCCCTTTTTAACATGAACTGTGATATTATGGATACTAAGCATTTATGAAACTTGTCTTTTGCAAATAATTTTCTCAAGGTTGCCTTTTCCCTTTCTTGTTCAATGTTCTTAGCTATGGATAGGTTTTAAATTCTGATGGTGTCTAATCCATTTTATAGTTGCATTACACCTGTTTTTGGTATCATATCTAAGTATATATTGTGAAATTCAAGGTCATGGAGATCAAGCTTGATCTGAAAACCTTTAAAGCAACATTTGTTTATTTATGCTGTGTGTATGTGTGTGTGTGTGTGTGTGTATACATTATTTATATGCGTGCTGGTAGGTCATGAAACGACAAAAGAAACCATGCGGAGAAGAAGAAATGTTAAGGAAGTGGCAAATAGACAGGTAATAAAGCTCTAGGAAAACAGAGACTAAGTAGGGGGAAGAAGGGAGCCAGGCCAGGAGAGAACAGGGAAGGGCAGTGATGGAGAGGGACAAAAGACAGCATTCTAACGGCACATGTGTATGAGGATGGTGAAACCCATTGCTTCAGAAAGGAACCTATAGAAATTGCTTGATCAGCATAACTATCATTTTGTTTGGTTTACTATATTAAAATATAACTGAATCAATAAATTAAAATTTTTTAAACAAATTTGTGTCCTAGATATGTGCATACATAGGTGTGTGTATTCAAATTCCATACATATATGAATATGTATGTTACATATGTGTATAAATGTGTACATTATCTGAAAGACTTACTCCATAGTTTTCAGGACTGGAAAAAGGTATTTTGTCCTCTTTACATGTGTGTTTGTAGTGTAGTTTTCACAGGTGGGAAAAGGCATATTTGTGCTTCTAAGTCCGGCTTATTTCTTTTAACACAATACTTCCAACTTCCATCCATTTTCCTACAGATGTCCACTTTTCTTTATAATTGAACAAAATTTCATTCACACCCTATCTTCTTGCTCTATTTTTGAATGGATGAACATCTAGGCTGGTTCTGTGTCATGCCATCAACATGGATGTGTGAGTATCTCTGGCATGTTGAGTTACAGCTCTGTGAGTGCATCCTCTAGGGTAGTCCAGCTAGGTTATGTTGTGGTAACAGTTTCAGTTTCTTGAGGAGAATTTATACCAGCGGTTCTCAACCTGCGGGTCACAACCCTTTTGAAATCGCATATCAGATATTTCCATTACAATTCATAACAATAGCATAGCAAAATTGTAGTCATGATGTAGCAATGAAATAATTTTATAGTTGGGGGCCACCACAACATGAGGAACTGTATTAAAGGGTCACAGCATTAGGAAGGTTGAGAACCACTGCTCTGCCCTGATCTCTACAGTGTTTGTACCAGCTTCCTTTCCCTACAGCAGAGAATAGGGTTCCGTTCTTTCTGCATTCTTGCAAGGCTCTGTTATTATTTTTTGTGATATTCTTCAGACTTGGATAAAATAGAATCTGAAAGTAATTTTAATTCGACTCTCCTTCCTGGCTAAGGACGTTGAGCAGAACACTTTAAGTTTTTTGTTTGGTTTTTGGCCATTTTATTTCTTCTTCTGAGAACTTTCTATTCAGGTCATTAACCTCATGCACTGGTTGGAAGATGTGATTTCTCTGCTTTTTAATTTGGGCACCTACTTGTATACCCCCTGTCTGAGGCCTAGCTGTTGGAGACTTTCACATTCTGTGTCTTCACTTTGGCAATTGTTTCCTTTGTTGTTTAGGAACTTATTAATTTCTTGTAACCTTACCAATTCTTAGGACTCTTTCCCCTGCTTTTGAAATCCTGTTCAGAAAATCTTTGCTATTCCCACATCTTGAAGTGTTGCCTATTTCGTTTCTTTGTTTATAATAGTTTACATTTAGGGTCTTACATGAAGGGTTTTTTTTTATTATTCATTTTGCTTTGAGTTTTGTGGTGAGTGGCAGATAGGGATGTAGTTTCATTCTTCCATATATTTTCTTAGCACAGCTTTCCAAATTCTGTCTCTTTCCAATATATGTTTTGCATAGTGCACAAGTACACTCTTACTTATGTACTAGAACCTGCTACAGAGACCACGATGGTTTTGAACTCAGTGTCTGAGCAAGGCAGGGCATATTCAAAGGCACGCAGTAATCTTTTGTGTGTGTCTCTTTTAGTGTTGGTTATAGGACTGAAGCCTTCAAGAATGTTAATCAAGCATGCTATCTCTACAAAATGCCTGGGAATGGCATATTAAGCCCCCAAATCATTATCTTTGTGCTATATACTACCCCCTGTTCTTTGGTATTTAAGGACAGATATCAACAGCAGATTTTTAAAATGAGAGCAATAAGATGGGACAGTTCATGTTAATATAAAGAATACATTCACAATGGGACAGCAACAAAATATCTTTCATTTTCTTCACATTACTAATGAGGAATATTTCGGGAAATTGGGTGGATCAGAGAAGACTTCTGGCCCTAGGGAGTTTGACTTTAGTGTCATCAAATGGGTCATCTGTTGGCCCACCTCTGGTGGGCTGGTGGTTTAGATCTGGAGTGCAGGGGTATGACTCTCGATGTACACGGGGATGTCCTGGAAAGAGTACTCTTAACATCATCTCAAAGCAAGTACAGTACTATTCCTTAATAGGCTGAATAAATCTTCAAAGACACTAATACCTCACCCTCAGACTTTCTAAAGCAGTGGTCCTCAACCTTCCGAATGCTGCGACCCCTTAAATACAATTCCTCATGTTGTGGTGACTCCAGTCACAAAGTTATTGTGGTTGCTACTTCATAACTATAAGTTTGCTATTGTTATAAATCATAATGTATGTAGGTGACTGCTGTGAAAGGGATGTTCAACCATCAAAGAGTTTGCAACCCACAGGTTGAGAAACGCTGCTCTAAATGCTACTGTATTTGCTCAGTGGCCACTGGAAATGTGATCGCATGAGGTGGATTGTGATGGGGATGTCATGAGTTACCTGTGTAAGCCCTAAATATAATTTCAAATATCTTTATAAAGAGCAGCAGAAGGATGGAGATGACGGTTCCACGGAAAAGAATGTTTGCCATGTAAACATGAGAACCTGAGTTTAAATCCCCGGCACCGACATTAAAGGTGGGCATGGCCGTGTGTGCCTGCAACCCCATTATTGGGAGGTTAAGATGGGGGGGATCCTAGGGGATCACTGGCCTCATTGGAATGATTGACTTTAGGTTCACAGAGCTGTTCAAGACAGAGAGCTATAGAGGAAGACAATTGACATCTTCCTCTGGACTCTGTGTATTCATGTAGGGTAAGTCTACACATGTACACATGAGAACACACACACACACAAGCCATACACACACACATACACACCATGCACACACACAAGTCATACACACACACACACACACACACACACAAGCCATACACACACATACACACCATGCACAATAAAAAGAAAGCAACAAAGGTATGGTTAGCACAGAAGAGGAGGAGGAGGAAACAACGTGGCCACCAGAGACCTGAATCTCATTGGGTCTCTCATAAACAGTCCATTATCTAGCAGGGACTAAAAGAGGCCAGGACCAGTTCTCCTAAATGTCTGGAGGCAGCAGAGCCCTGCTGACGCCTTGGTTCTAATGTCTTGCCTCCAGAGGAGATTCTGTTGTTTTCAGCCACAATGTTTATGACCATTGCCACAAGAAAGGACACACTGGCCTTTTATCCCCAATGCCACTTGTCTGAGCAGGACTTTGAATACTTTAGCTTTATTATTTTTATGATTTTTAACCAAATGATCATATGAAATAAGTCCATCCACATTTCAGGGTGTCACGAGAGAGATGGTGTGGGTCACCCAGAGATTACCCGATGCTCGGAGTGTAAAGATGAGGAAGCAGACACAGAGGAGAAGCACTTGCCCAGGAGCCTAGGTGGGTACGCAGTGCACACGAGAACAAGGGTCTCACTCAAGATTCAAGTTTCCTGACCTTGCCCAAGTGCTTCCTGAGGGCTTCTGACTCAGCAAACACGTAGGAAAGAATCTGTTGAAATTTGCCCTGCAACCTTGACGCTAAACTGAATTTTGGATTGGCCCTTTCACTCCCTTCGTAGACCCACAGTAGGCTTGGAGAGCAGGAGACAACAAATCATCTTGAAGAATCCAGACTGCAACATGCACCGGAAAGAGACCGTGGAGCAGAAAAGAGTGTGGCTACGTATGTCAGGCTCTGTCCAGAACCCTTCCTCTGCTACTTACTGGTTCTATGAACTTGGACGAGCTCTTTCTGGAAGGTACAGTTTTCTCAGCTAGAGAGCGGAGATGGGAGCAGCATTTGATCAAGTTATCAACATGAAATGAGATGCTATATAATAAGGGGCTCTTGTTCTATGCCTGTCAATCAACAAGCACCACATTTGATTCTATTACTGTAGAAAAGAAAATTGTGTCGTAAAGTAAAGGGGAACTTCTCATTCTCAGTACTTCCTATTGGGGTATTTTTTCAATGATTATGGAATTCTTTAGCAATCAGGAAAATGGTGTAGCTGACAGGCACATCTGCCTTGTGGCGATGGAGCCAGCTGTGATGCACTGTGTGCTTGTGTGTTGCAGCTGCCGACAGCATTATCAGACTCCTGGTGCTAATGGGAAAGCTAGAAAAGGCAAAACTGTAGATGTTTGTTGAATGACTATATAAGCATGATCAAAGACATCTTGGACCAGGAGAAATTGAGGTGAGGTCATTCCATAGTCAAACACTACTGTGTAATGGCCTGATATGCTGTGGGGTGTTCGGAACTGCTGATCAAGAGACATGAGCTTCAGGTACAGGCCAGCTGCTACAGGAGGCATGACTAGGCAGGTGACTTCTGAGTTTGTTTCCTAATCCATCTAAAATGCCTTTTTATGAGACTCAAAGGAGATCAAAGCTGTAAAACTAGCTAATAATTAGGAAACATGCCACAAGGGCACTGCGAAAGTCCTGATCTATCCACTAGTGAACTTCTCAAAGTTGAACCTTCAGAGTCTGTTCCAATTCTGTTCATTCTGTTCAACTGTCACATTTGAATTTATGTTTTCCTTTTTTCATTTTTGCCTGTTAGCGTTTAGTTGGCTTTCCTGATTATCTTGTGGCTTTACTGTATGTAATAGAGACTGTCCTTCCTTATATACCCCTTGACAAGTTTTGTCACGGAATCTATTCATATATACCCCCTGCCATGTCCTGCCACAGAATCCATTCATGCCCCTTAGTATCTCTCAATACCTTCTACATCTTCCTTATGTGAAAGAAGATGATTGAGCATTTCTCAATTTTAGAGCCATCTTTTCTAATTAAAGCTCTGAAGAGAGCTGGGAACTTTGCCCTCCTGGTCCCATTGCCCAGATGCCCCAGAGCATGTGACTGACTCATTACGATGGACCAAAACTCTAGGCCTTCTCCTCCTGCCTTTGGTCTGTACCTGATGCCTCATCCTGGAAGAGAATCTGACAGATTATTGATCTCTTTTGTGAACATGTTTTTGTCTGTCCTTCTTGGTAACTCTGGGAGGTTTCTTTCTGTCTGGTGTCTGGATACCTATAGAGACTTTCCTAAGAAGCAGAGTGATGAATTCTTTCATTACAGTGCTAGGAGCTGTACTAACTGTCACCCCTGCCTTCAAGAGGCTCAGAACTCAGCTATGGAAAGAACATTGTGGAAACTTATTTTGAGTATGGGGCTAGAGAGATGGCTCAGTGGTTAAGAGCATGGTCTGCTCTTCCTAAGGTCCTGAATTTAATTCCCAGCAACAACATGGTGGCTCACAACCATCTGTAATAAGATCTGGTGCCCTCTTGAGGAAGAGACTTGGTCAGTTGTCCTCACTAACTTATACCATGAAATCCAATATGGACAAGTTCAACAAAACTGCCATATACAAGCTACCCATGCATGCTTCAGCATTGCCAGGGCATAAATTTCAATTTTCATTTCAAATTACTAAGTAAAAAGAACAAGATGCTGTAGCAGCATGTAATAGTGGGACCCTAAGTCAAGGGTGTAAGAGATGGCTACCTTGAGAAACATCTGAAACTTGAAGATGAACTGAAGTTGGAGACCAGCCAGGGTCAACATGTGGGACGTTCTGAAGTCAAGTCTACACCTACAAGGGGCCTCCCTATTCTTTTCTGTCATGTTTAACAGAAAGTTTCTACCATTATCAAGTTGCAGAGACATGGGGGGCAGTGGCTGGAGGCAGGCCAGTGTGGTGTCCAGAGGATGGAGCAGTCTCCCCACTCTGCCTTTCCCGCTGTGGACTATGACATATATAATGATATACTTATATGATCCATAACTTCTCTATTTAGGAAACAAAATGATAATCTTTCAGGTCACTGTGAATGACTAATGAGGCAGTGGGCATGAACACACCTTAACTGCTAAGCACACAAGCTAAAGAGGAAAAGCTGCTCAACCGTTATCTCATTTATCTCATCTAGCATCAAGGTAGAACAAAGGGCAAGGGATGCTGATTCCATGGGGCAATACTGTCATAGACTCACCCTGATTTGGACCTGCTATTAATATACATGCTTCCTTTATAATACCTAAAGCATTAAGATCTATATTTTAATTATTAGCTACACAACTCAGTCATGGCAAAGGAGACAGCCCTCCTTTTCAATGAAGTCACTGAAATTCTAACTGCCTGACTTCATGGAACCCATGACCTCCTCACACCTCTAGGGTTGGTATGGCTATGTCCTAGCCTGATAGTCCATGGCTCTGGAGGGGGATTATTAGGTCAAAAGTCTGTAAACAAAATGACCAAACATGGGTTGGCGGAGAATAGCTGGTTTGGTCTCTATGGACATCTCTGCATTTTGAGTAACAAAAGCTGTAATTGAATTGATTCGGAGTTGAAAACACCAAGCATCATGTGGTCCCTAGAATGGCAATAGGCCACTGGGAGGTGTCAAGCCTGAACCCCACAGATGTCAACCGTACTTATAGGTGAGTAGAATGGAAGAGAGATCAATGGAGGCTTGGCTGTTATATTTAGAGACATTTGTTAGTAAAGTACAGCAAGACAGACAAGAGATGACTTGGTCTGTCAGTGCCTGGTCGGTGCCAGCTTGAAGCACAGTTTCTCTTCTACCGCAGTAAGCAAAGCTGAAGTGGTAGCAGAGATTGGCAAGGGGAACTGCTCCATTGCCCCAGACTGCTCATCTGTATGCTATGTTATATGGCCAGAATTCTTCTGTAAGTGTGTGCTAAATGGTGCTCGATCTTGAGTGAATGATCCAAGTATGTTACTGCTGATTACTGTCAGCCAGGATTGAAAATAGGGTCTCAGTAAAGATCAAAAGCTCTAAAGGGACAGCACATCCCCTTCCTTTATGTTTCCCAAAGCATTTCCTCCCAACCCCTTTGGAAGGAGCACAGGAGCTGTTTCCTCTTTAGGAAGGCCAGATCATAACAAAGGCCAGTGGGGACAGGTCACCCTTGGAATTTTAACTGGCCAAGGCCCAAATCCCACCCCCTGGGGTGTGCATGTATGTGTTTAGTTGAATTGTGTGTGCAGTATAATATCTCTGTATATGGTCTGTATGCAGTATTTTGCATGTTGGGCAGAATGGTATGGGTTTCTGGTGTATTTTATGTGTGTATAGTATGCTATCCATATAATATGTGTGGCTTATAAATGTGGTTTGTGTACATAAGCCACAAATATATGTGCCTTATGTATGTTGTATGTGTTTCTTTGTGTATAGGGGGATAGTGTGTTGGTGTGGGCATGCACACAAGCATATGAAATGGGGGTTTCATTTGGCAATCTCTCAGCTATGAACTCTAGGCAAACATGGGCCTAGAGATATCAGAGCTGAGAGAAGTCAGATACTGACAAGGGTGCGTGATCCACACTCCTCCCATGGCCTGGAACCTGTTCCCATGGGTATCTGGATTATTATGTAACTCTGAAGCACAGGTCAGTACAATTGTTTCATAAGTGGGTACTGAAGGCAATAGGTAAAATAGTTGTCCAAGGTCATTTATCTTGTGCCAGTGGACCAGGCATTGTCCTGATGATGCCATCAGACAACCTGAGACAGTCCAGTGCCCAGGCAGCAGTGTAATCAGAGGTGAGGGGCAATAACCAGAGGAGGTAGTGAAAGAGGATGGGGACATTTTAAGCCTATTGTTAGACCCTGGGAAGCCTCCCTCTGGGTCTTGAGGGAGTGCCATTCTTCAAAGCCTCTTTCTTTTGGCCTTCTGGGAAGACTTGAGGGAAGAATCGGGAAGTCCGCTCACAGAAACGTATCATTCCAAATACCTTGTATTCAACAGCAGTAGCCGGGCCAAGTCCAGAGCGGTTATGGTAGAATCCCCTAGGGTGTTGCTTTCCAAGGACAGGCTTTAGATTCTATATTGGTCAAAGTTTGGGCTTTCTTTTTTATTGCGCCCGGACTGTGATCGCTATCTGCAAGGGAAACAGACAGTGGAAACTATTTCATTAGAACAGATGAGGAAAACACATTTCCATAGTGCCCTGAATAGCAAAACTTGGCGTTTGAAGTCGTTATCGAAATAATGGGTAAGATGGGAAATGGGAACGATAAAGAGAGGAGAGAGGATGGGAATTACGGAAGTGCAGCTGCTTGCTGATTGTTGGTGAGGCTGCTCCTCAGGTTTCTTTTTGAGTCCTGCCTGGGTTATGACATGGGAAGGAGGATTCGCTTAGACTTCTGCAGGAAGTGGCTTACTCTGGGCTGCCTGGTCGAAAGAACTGCGCTGCTTCCTTTGTTTCTTTGTTCTTCATTCATTCATCCACCACATCATTTCTTCATCCATCCATGGTCTCCCGGCACTTTCTGTGTACCGGGATGTGAGTATCATATGAAGACGGCAAAGACAAAGCAATGGCGTGCAGTCCAGTGACAAAGAACGAATGTGGTTAGTCATAGCTTATGTGACCGTGCTCCCGGGAAAACAGAATAATTGCAAATGAGTGTCATTTTGTCATATCTACTGAACAGTGAGAATCTATTATAGATAAAATCTGTTCCGTTCCCCCTCCAGGTAACACAGTCTAATAAAAAGCAACTCTTCTAAAAGGTTCTTGAATTAACAACACCAAGCCCATGGAAGACACAGTCTGACTTATTGACAAGGTCAGTGAGTAGGAGATGATAAGATACTCCAACCCCAAGGCTTTTGGGGAGGGCTCAGTAGGAATCTGGGGGGCTCACAATGGCTGGACTCGGTGGTTCTAGACCCACTGTCTTCTGGTTCCGTGGGCAGATACCATTGCTCTTCTGTGAGGTAGAGGATATTGAAGGGGAACAGTTTGTGAGAGAGGGCTACTTGCTTTCGAATTCGTTTAACTTGAGATCCTTCCGGGATGCATTAGGGAGCCCTCTTACTGCTGTGATGATATACTAGCCAAAGCAATTTGGGTGTTGAAGCCTTTTGGCTAGCAGTTTGAGGGTTCAGTCCACCATGGCTGGGAAGGCATGGTGGCAGGATGTGTCTGCAGTCTGGGATAAAGAGACCGATGCTGGTTGCCAATGCTGGTTGTCCAGTCTACTCTTCCCTTCCTCTTCAGGCCTGGACTGCAGTGAGGGGCAGGTAGGGCCACTGTAGGTATGATCCTTTCAGCCTTTCTTCGCTCTCAGGACACTCTTGGCAAACAGCGAAGGGTGAGTGAACCTGGCAATCAGAAGGAAATGATTCCAGAGAAAAATCAAGGCATGGACTTTTAATATGCATTTCTTTTAGATTGTTACATCGTTCTAATTTTCAGATTTGACTCTAGGGTCCTTACAGAGTGCAGGATCTGGAACTGGTATTTATCAACTTGATGCCAGTCTCTCTCACTTTGTCAGTCCAATAAAGATGCAAGGTGGCAGAACTGTGACTACTTTACAGATAGATGGGTGAGCACAGGATCAGTGAGATTATATGTATATAAGGTATATATAAAATTATATAAGGTCACTTATGAAGAAAAAGTTTAAATTTCACCATCTAACCCACTAGTGGCAATTTAAAGCTTGTTTATTTCAAACTAAACAAAGTGAAACACTCAGTAGCATTAGCCACATTTTACCTGCTGTACTGCACGAAACCCTGATGGTTGCTGTTTTGAACCAAGCAGAAAGAACATTTCTGTCTCTATGGAAAATTCCACTACATTTCAATGACTGTCTTTATAACCAAGCCCTGTCCTTCATTAATTGGTAGAGTGTCCCATGTCCCATGTCAAACACCCATTTAAGGAGAACGGTTTCTCCTAGGTACCACTGGCAACCTTCTCCCTTCATCCCGGATGGAGAACACATTTGTTAAATCTGCTTTGTGTTTTATGTGGTTCTGGGGGCTAGCTATGGAAAGGGAGAAGTAGAAATGGGCTGGCCTTTCTGGATTTACCTCCCACCTCTGTTTTGGAGGCACCCTCAGATAGCAGCAGAACCTCAGGTTCTGACCTTCCAGAGCAAAGAAAGGGGGGAAAAGCGTTCAAGAGCTGAAAGAACTTCCTTATAAAGTCTTAGCCCCACACCAAGCAGAAGTGTTTCATGGAGGCAAAATCAAGAAGAGAAAGGAAGAGGAGACAAAGAAGCCAGATGGGGAGAGAACTCTAAGGGGCTTAACAGAGCACATGGGAAGGTCACCTAAATCTGGTCCCTACCTCTGCTATCTTTGTCCCTTCCCATCCAAGACAGCATTCTTGTACCTAGGTGAGGTCACCACAGTTTTGGCTCCTCGCAAAAGGGTGGCTGATCTGAATGCCCTCACCAGGAGCATTCTCAACGCTCAGTAAGGTTCAGAAGGAGTGAGAAGGTGATACTCGTGGTGCCAGAAGAAAAGATGGTAAAAATTCAGTCAGAAGGGCTTGGGCTCCATTTTCTAGTGACCTGCAGAGGAGATGCTGTCTCCTCAATTATAGCCACCGGAGGGGTACCTATATACAGCAGCCATGCATGTCTCTTCTCCAATAGGGAAGAGTGGAAATTAGAAATATTTATTATTCAGAACCTAAAGGATACAAGATAACTGTCCCGGTCAATAATACAGACTAACAGTGGATATCAGGGAAGATCCTTCAGGGCAATGATTAAATTATGTAGTTTGTGTAATCCACAAGTATGCATCCAAGAAGAGCACCAGTCCCCCCTTTTTAATTGATTTTTATTGAGCTCTACATTTTTCTCTGCTCTCCTCCCTTCCTCTCCCCTCCCCTTCAACCCTCTCCCAAGGCTCCCATGCTCCCAATTTACGCAGGAGATCTTGTCTTTTTCTACTTCCCATGTAGATTAGATTTATGTAGACTCTTAGGGTCCTCATTGTTGTCTAGGTTCTCCGGGATTGTGATTTGTGGGCTGGTTTTCTTTGCTTTATGTTTAAAAACCACTTATGAGTGAGTACATGTGATAATTGTCTTTGTGGGTAGAGTTACCTCACTCAAAATGATGTTTTCTAGCTCCATCCAATTGCTTACAAATAATGACATCTTGAATTTTGCACCAGCCCTTTTGTCTGACTAACACACGAGGAAGCTTTGAAAATTGAGGTGTGATGAGGTCGGGCCTCCAAAACGTGAAACCCCATGTGAGGGTTCCTGGCTGGCGGCAGAGTCAGGGCACAGGTTCTGTGTCTCCTAGCACTCACTCATCACCCCTGAGAACGACAGCAGCCCATCTCTGTTCCTCCCTGAGCACGCAGTGGAAGGACCTCTGTGTTTCCAAAGTATTTCCGCTGAGCCTCCAAACCATGGCATCATGACCCACAAAGTACACACACAAGGTGTCACAGCTCACGGAAGCCCAAGAAACATTTCCACTCCGGTGGCTTCACCTCAAGTTCCCTCATCTTTCAAATAGCTTGGGTACTCACATTGTCCCAAAGAAACAGGAGTAAAACAGAAACATGCTCTGTTCAGGGCAGCGACAGGAGAAGAAACCCAATGGATGCCCCTAGCAAGAGCCCTCCTAGACCTGTGCCCAAGTACCCTGTGTTCGGCTTGTCTAGAGCATCTGGGTTCCGGGTATCTACTCAGGACTGACGCTTGGCTAAGCCCGGGTGTCTGTATGACAGCAGGGAGAAGAAGCCATGCGATGTCACATTAGGTCATCAAGGCCACTGAGTGCCATCATCAACCATGATTCCTACACAGTTATTTCATAAGCATGTAGGTAGGGAGGAAGGGGTGTGTTGGTGTGCCACGCGCAAGCTAGTGTACAAATGCCAGTGTGCGTGCAGGGCGGAGGGGTGATTTTTTTCCTGTGCATATTGTACATTTTATGATATTCCCAAACTGTAAACCTGTGCCACGAGGAAATAAAGCAGGAGAGGCTATTAATTACACTGGGAAGAAAGAGAAAGAGGTGAAATTGACGGGGCAGGAAGCAGAATTGTGTAGACTTAATTGGCCTTATTTTATTGCCCGAGCTCTGTTTTCACAGGGTAGCAATGAACCAGCCCGTAAAGGTGAAAGTGCTTTCCACTGTGGAGGGGCCAGGGGCTGAGAGTTCCGTTGTTATTCCTCCTTAGAGCTCACATGAGCACTTCAAACAGTAACTCTTTTTGGCCCCCGGAGCTCAGGATTTCAGGAGAATCGTGTGAACTTGGCTGAACTCATCACAGTGCTCCTTTGTGTTCGTAAAGCTTTACTCCAGATTCTCCCAACTGCTGTTAGTCCTTTAGAATGGGCTCTCCCATCCAGTGAGCATTCCTGTCTCCTTTTCCTATCGAAAAGAGTGGGGCCTGTTGTAGTTACACGCAGTTCTGGAGATAGAGACGGTTCAGCTCCTAAGGAGGAGCAAGGCTCAGCTGTTTGCTGATGATTAACTGTGATGTTCTGAGAGTAGCCGGGACTTCGCAGGGGGTCACAGCTGGCTTGATGTCAGTCAGTGAGCCTCTTCTATTAGCTGAGGGAATGGAAACCAGACCCTACCTGTCACTAAACTAGGGTTCTTCCTTCCACAGCACCTATTCTTTGTGCAGCACCGCTGTGTACCAGCTTAGATGGAGAAATGACCTCACCATCCATTATCTCAAGCGACAGAGAAGCCAAACGTTGTGTAAATCAGGACCTGCCCCTTGGAGACTCATTCATAGGTGCATTCTGCTCTAACACAACAACCTTGGGAGCCAGACTGCGGTTTTTATTTCCATTTACAGCTAAGGATGTTGGGACTCAGAGAGGCACAGGCTTAAGTAAGGCTGTAGGGCTGGTGGCAGAGCTGGCGTTCCTACACAGGCCAGACTCTAAGGGCTGCCCCCTTTTAACTCACGTTCCCTATTTGCTAGATTCCCTGTTATTAGGATTATTTGTGCTGTCCCACGTCTTATTTAACCTCATCTACACCCATGCTTGTGACCCACAACACAGAGTTCAAATCCCTTAGCTTCAAGCTGAAGACCCTCCAGGTTTTTAGACCCATTATCTCTTTCCCTCTCAAGTCACAGCTCATGGCCTTGCTGTTTTCCTGCAAATGTTTTTCCTTCCACTACAGTCCTTCCGCTTGTATCTACAACAGTATTTTCCTCCTGTCTCCCGTGGACAGCCCTGTCTCCCCTTCCAGGATCACCTCGCATGCCATCAATCCCTTAAACTTCTCTAGGACCTTCTGAATGCAATGGTCTCCCACGAGGTCCTGGGCCACATCCTTTTTATCTTGCCTCCCCCGTTTGCCACTGATCTCACTATGGATGCCCAGGAAGGGTCTTACGTTTTCAGTCTCAGCGCTGCTCACAGTGGCTTGACTTATGATGAGCTCACAAGAAACATGGGACAAGCATTTTTTTTTCTTTCACTGTTTTATATACCCTAGTTTCCTTCTTTCTTTTTTGAGAAGAATTTTCACTGTGTAGATATGGTTAGCCCAGAAGTCATTGTGTAGAACAGGGTGGCCTCAAATTCAGAGATGTACCTGCCTCTGTCTCTCAGTTGCTTGGATTAAAAGACATGAGATACCACTCCAGGCTTATATACTCTTTGCATCATAATACATGGCTTGATGTCCTACTGGGCCTGTCCTTTGGTGTGGCTGAAAAACTCAAGGCTTTGGAATCAGTGATCTGGACTGGACTCCTAACATCTCTGCTTCCAAACTGTATAACTAACTCAGGGTACATGCCTTCTGTTCTGTTAGATTCTGGGGTGCCATCTTTCTGGCAGCAAGTCATTGTGAGATTGAATAAAACGGAGGACAGGAAACAGTTGAACAGAGCTTCGTAGCTATCACCAATATCTTTGTAGTTCATAAGATCTCTCAGCAATATTAGATTCCCCATGTATTTGAGAATGCACACAATGTTTGTTACTGCTTTAGACTTCATTGCCTTGCTCTGACCAGAATTTACTCCTGTTTAACTTTCTGTAGAGCCAAATGCACCAAGTTCATTTTACTGCTGCTGGAATTTACTATGCAGAGTTCTGACCTCTTCAACTTTTCTTAATGCATCTATGTTTTAAAGAGGAGTGCACTGTGGGAGAAGACAAGGAAAAAAAAGGAATAGGGAACCCAGGGAACAAGGAGGAACTGAGCCTCTCTGGCACTTATGCCCATCATCTGTGATTGAGGAGGATTTGGCAAAATATACCATGAAATCCCTCAGTACTTAAGTGTGTAGAAACCTTTTCTTTTACTCCTGAGCTACTAAGTGTTCGTAGACATAATGATGATGTTTGCAAGTATGTTTATCCTGCCTTCCTTTCAGAACACACACACACACACACACACACACACACACACACACACACACACACGCAGACACCAAATGCCTGCTCCAGCAAACCCTGTTTGAACATGTTGTTTTCTTTAACTAAGTGGTTGTTAGCAACTGTGTTCGGATTGTAACTGAGTTCTTTTTCTTTGAAAGGAGCTGTTTGCCGAAATAAATTCCACCTGTTTCTTTGTTTGCTTTTTCCTTGGTAAGCAATCAAAACCAACTGGCAGAGCCGGAAGCTGGTTTCAGTCCCATGTGCTTTACTTCCCATCTTGTTTCCCCTCCTCAGATGAAGTACAGCCGGCGAGCCTCCAATTCCTTTGCGAGAGGAGGTGAATTCTGCATATCGTTTATTAGGGGTCTACCAGGTACCGACCCTATACAGAAAGGGGAGAGAGGGTATTGCGATGAGCTCAAGACTGAGGAGGTCTGGACACCAGAGATGCCAGTCTGCATCTTCTAAGCATTTTCCCAGAGCGCTTGACTGGAGCAGTTCCTCAGAAAATGGCCCTGGATAAGAGGGGAAGGGGCGGCATAAATTTAATCTGTAGTTATTCATAGTAGACTTGGGCTTAATAAATGGCTCTGAGAACTTCCAGTTGAAAACTTACATTTAATTTTATTTCTGGATTTTCCAGATGCCTGTGATGTGTGTGCTTGCACTGTGTCGTGTGTGAGCACACATGTGTGAGCAAGCGTGTGTGGGGTATGTTCATTAAGATCTGAGTGGATCTGTGCAAGCATCTTGACCACTGACGAGAAAGATTTACATCTCTGATTTTGACAATCCCCAAAGGTTCTGGATAAGTCTCCTTAGGACATATGGAACATAGTTTGTTTTAAGCCTTTTCCATAATGAAGAATGCCTAAAATTTGCATTTCTTGAGAGTTTCTCTTTAAATTTTAGAGCAAGGTTTGTATCTTCAAAAGTGACTTGGAGTTTCTTCTAATTTTCATATTCTATGAAGTATCCTATGAAATATGCATCTAGCTCTTGGAAAAATGATAGCAGTCATCAGTAAAATGAAGCATATTTTTAGTTACATTTATTTTTTCAATCACAATAAATTTCTAATGGTTTGGATTTGATCACTTTAAAAGAATTTCAGTTTTTCCAGGTCAGTTTTCAGTAATATTTTATATAATACCAGAATTTATTTGCATTTGAAATTTATTAACCTAAGGTTATTGATAGTACTTTCCGTGATCTACAGAATTTCTGCCATAGTTTTATTTTCATTCTATTTTGCTTGTCTTCGTCCACAGTTTTCTTCGAGAACTTGCTTCTCGCTTCACTGGAAGCAGCGCCACATAGCATACCCTACGACAGCGTCGAGCTCATGTGCTCTGCCTTCCTTCCTGTAGACGACACCTGCCATGCTCTGCATGCAGCCTTCTCCCCTGGCATGACGGGTCCTCACCCTAATGCTGCAGGAAGATACCCTTAGCATGTGTGTCCTCTTCTGCATCACTGGTATGTCTCTTTCTTTCTCCCTGTTAAGATGTAAACGCGGCATTAAATATTTCATCGTCTAAATGAACCCTTCCTTTACTCTCCCCTTCAAAAACTCCCTCTTTTCTCTGTTCCCTATCTAGCAACACTCCATATCGGCTCCTAACTGGCTCTTTTTGGAAACACAATTTGAAAGTGAAACCCAGATATTCAGCTTTAGTGGATCTTGAGTGAAGTCCAGATATTGCATTAGATGTTTTTAAGATTCCTTTGGTGAGTGGGTTCAAGATGAGGAAGTATTAATTTCAGATTTCAGGTTAGCACTATTCCTAACTGAAGTTGAAACCGAAATTCTTTATTTTCCTGGAAGCCAATATCTGAGAACATTCTCTGTAGAAGACATATTTGGCTTACCAGAAATGGGGTCGTGATGGGAAAACTCACGTGCCTTCCTATTATTTCTGTGTTTATATGACTTCCATGGAAATCTGGAGTGAGTAACAGGAAATCTCAGCCTTGTCCCTATAGGCTAATGCTTGCGTTTCCCAGTTTACCAATGTGGGAAGCAAGTTGGAAAAAAAAAATCATGGGAGGGAAAAGTGGGAAAGTGTGAGAACTTTGATGGGTTGGATCTGCTTTTCCCTGGGCTGTGTTTTCCAGTCATACATGGATAAGGTTGGTATATGTTGTCACAAACCCTCCATGATGGTATTAAAACTTTGCACTTCCTGAGGTAGTTGTTTAAGGAATATGTATTGAGCAAGTAAAATATGAAGATGTATTGCTTACCAATGTCTATAGAATTGTTTGCGGCTCCAGAAGCGTTCAGAAGGGTCATGATGGCTACTCATAGCTGCCTAAACAAAAGAACATCTCCAATGTTTGTCGATTGATATTCCTTGACTCAAAAATACTTACTATCCTTCATATACTAAGCGCTGGGATTAAATGTGGATGCGAGTTTGATGTCTACTCAGCAAGATTTAGTCTCTCATGACTAACCTAGGTAGATAATCAGATTTGACCAGACCTCAGAAGAAGTGAGAGGCACACTCATCTGTGGGTATATGAATAAATACTGAGGAGGCAGTTAGGACTTATCAGGGGGTGTTGTGAAAGAAGGGATGGAAAGTCTGTAAGAGTCAGAGGAGCAGATGGTCTCCTGCAAGTTCATGTCTTTTATACATGATAGGGAGACTACATCCAGGAAATCTCAACATTATGGCTGCCTAAGACATGGGCAGTTTCAACACTAGTTGACATCTCAATGGGGCTGGGGGAAGCCTCACAGGGCCTTACCTCTAGGTACAGAGTTATAAGCAATTAATGGCTGCCGAGAGAGGGAGGTTCAGTCTCTCCTAGATATTAGCTCCCTGTTTGTTATCTAATTTCAAGTTGTCAGCTCTAAATCCACTGAGCAATACTCTATGGACTCAGAAGGGTTATATTTGTATATTTATTAATATAGAGATAGATATAAAAACAATAACAATTAAAGAAAAATAAGCTAGGAATTTGGAAGAAAGCAGGGGGGAGGACATGAGAGGAATTGGGGGAGAAGGGGGAGGGGAAATAATTTAATTATATTTTAATTAGAAATGAAATAAAATTTAACATGTTTAAGGAATATTGCTGACATATTAAGAAGCACAGTGTGAACCCTATATATTCCTGCAATAGGTTGGAATGATTTTTAAAATGACTAAAACCAAATCAATATAAAGCATAAAGTTGAACTGTTTTGCTGTTGCTAGCTCTGCCTTGGCACATGCCGGGGGCTTGTCTGGGCTGTCTGCTATAGACTGAGCTGGCCTTGCTGGGCTTGCAGTGCTGTAGGGTAGGCAGTTGTGTGGGGGATTTTACAGCCTTGGCAACTGCTGGGTGTGGATGGTACTCTCACAGGACCAGCTGGCAATCAAGCTGTCTTTACTCTGCAGCTCTCTTAGGTCAGGCCTCTCCTGTGATGCTTGGCTCCCAGTGCCAAGCCATGAACTTAATGAAATTCCCCCAGAAAACCAGAAACGTTGTAAACTGCTACCACCAAGAGATCCTTCTCACAAAACGTCTTGTGTTGCCTTCAAAGAGGCTCATAACTTCATAAATTAAAAACCTCGGGGATCACCCAGGACTGTAGCTCCCCAAGGCCAGGCTCTGGCTTAGGTTTGGTCATGACGAATTTCATTCATCAAGTTAGCTAAGTGCATGTATTTGGAAGGAATGTCTTTTGTTCTGCTTTTCATGAAATGATATGTTGACAGTGAAAAATAGCATGGTCGTTCTCTCTCTCTCTCTCCTGCTCTCCCATCCTCCTTCCCTCCCTCTCTCCTTTCCTCTTCTGAAATCAGAAATTCTGAAAACCAGTTTTGCAGATGGAGAAAGCGAACTTCAGAGAAGTAATGTGATCCCCTCAAACGACTTACTCTATTATTAAAGGGTCAGGAGTCCACCCTGAACCTACTGATGAATGACTCAATGCCAAGTGAGGAAGCGAATCGCGCATGATGAGAGAAGTAACGTTCAGATGCTGGAGAGTTCCCAGCTTCCAGGGTTGTTTTGCTAATGCGGAGCCCATGTGCTCCATCACTGTTTTGGCAAAAGGAGCATTTGCGCCATCGTGGATCCTGCATTTCCCATTCCCTTGTCTCTGCATCAAACCGTGTTGTGCCGAAGGGTCCCATAGCATATGGTGCCTAAGCTGGTACTTTAAATGAAGAAGGACTCGAATGTAAATTCCAGCTCTGGTTTTGGCAATGCCTTTTCATGTTACAAACTAATCTCATTACCTCTAGAGTCACTCTGGTTCTGCTAAACGCCCTACAGAGTGAAAAGGACAATAGAAAAAAAATTGTGAGGTAATGTACTGCTCTACAGATTGAAAAGTTATTGCCGATAGCTCGAATTAAAAACTGTTACAGTCATCTGATAGTAGCCCCAGCTCTTGGGATCAGTAGAGAAGGGAGTTTTGAGACCGTCTATGAATGTATGTGGGCAGCAGATGGGAAGAAGATGAACATCATTTAAGGCCCAGAGCCACGCCTTCTGCATTTGCATTCAGGGCCCTCATTGGCCTGACAGTTTTGATCTATTCCTGGGAGTTATCCTGTGTCAAATGATTTTTGCCCCTGAGACACATCCCAGAGAGGAGTTTCGTTAGGAGTTGTTTATTCCCCATGTTTTCAGCAGATGAGGGAGTTCATGTTTTAGTTCCGGAAGGAGAAATCTAGTATCCGGTAAGCCATGGTGGAAAAGTTTGGCCATTTATAAAATCCAAACGCACCCAGCCTGTGACTATGTGCATTTACTCTTAAATATATTTCTAAGGGAAATGAAAGCAATTGTCCACAGAAATTCTTGCACAAGAACCAAGAATCTCAGTCAACAATGGTTTGGACGAGAATAAGTGAATGGAGAACGCACTGGAGTCTATTCAGAGATCTGAATGCTGATTAGTAATGAATGAATTTCAGGGAAGAGTCTCACAAACACCCTGCCAAGCTCAAATAAAGCTGGAGAAAAAGAACATGCGCTATATGCTTCCATTTATATGAGGTTCTAAAGTAGGCAAAACTAGTTTGTGACCGAAAACAATCTTTAGAACAGCCATTCTCCATTTAGGGCCTGGCAAAGGGCATGAGAGAACTTTGCGGACAATGGAGGAACTCCGTGTTGTTGGAAAAGCTGCCAGCACAGAACGCACACAGTTGTCTAAGCTCAATATGTTATACACTAAATGCGCATTCTGTTAAGTGTAAATGTAGCCTTGAAAAAAAACCTCGTTTATATTGCACAGTTTGGAAAGTGTCGGTTTTTTCAAGTTCAGATTACAGCAAAGAGGTAAGTATTCACCGAAAGGGATTCAAGCGTTGGTCACATAATTTAGGACACAGGTAACATGGAGGGGCCACTTACTTTGTGTATGAATGGAGTTAATTACAGACAGGATGGGAAGCAGGAGGCAGTAGGGGCCAATGAAAGGAGAAAGATACTGTTCCTGGGTTAACAGGGCACCATAGGTGGGTATGTGGAAGCATGTCTCTATGTATCCCAAAGTCACTTTAAGTACCACCCGTCCACACTAGCGGGGAGCTGATGAAGTCCTGAGTGAGCATGTGCTGTTGACATGGTCACATCCTTGTCAAAGACTGCAGTGCCTTGGACCAGTGAGAATGGCAAAGCCTCCCTCCAGCTCAAGCATAGATGTTAGGAATGATTGCTCTCTAGCTAAAACCAGTGTATGCTGAAACTATCAGCTATAACTCCCCTGGATGACTGCAACCTGAGACTTGAAGCTAGCTAACCTGTCTCCTCCTCACTCAGATGTGCGCAAGAGACCCACCTCCTTGGTCAGTGCTAATAGAATAAATGGGTGAAGTTTCCAGGCTGCTGGAGTTTGCAGGCTAACTTTTCTGTATATGCATCTGTGTCTGTCCTTTCTTTATTACCTCTTTGTCTTGGTAAACTCAACTCCTAAAGCCATGCAGATCCAAGCTCCAGCTTAGGTCTTAAGCTCAGAACGTGCAGGGATAAGTAAGAAGTCTGCTCACAGAGTAACAGCAGCCTTGTTGTCAAAGGGCTGTCCTGCCGTGATGACACCACACCCCGAGGACAAGGTACACACATTCAGAACGTTCTGCCCCTATCTTTTGTAGTTCTTACACCAATTTAATTATGTCTATCATTTCTAGAATGTCATATATAATTGTCCTTAAACTAACCACATAGAAATGAATGCAGGGTGTGATTTGTTCCCTCTCAACACATTTTCAGAAAGGCTCCTAGGGATTCCATTAAGAAAAATCGATTTTTCTGGAAAACATTCATACAAAAAGTTTCGCTGAGGCAGTAATATTTAAGAAGAACTTTTCTTCTTTGCCCAAATCTGTTTGTGTTCGTAGTCGTTCATTTAAAAGAATTGTAATGTAATCAAGCCGAAACCAACCAAAACGAGAATATTATATAACATTTCCAAAATTGCATTAAGATCTCATGCCACAAACAACTCTGGTTTATTTCTCACTGCTGGTGCCTATGAGAATTTTTCTTAAAGTAACCATGACGATTTGTATTCTCTGTGACTACACTGAGCAGGGGAAGGGAGAGGAAGGTGCTTGACTTAAAAGCCTCATAGAAGCCAGGCACAATGGCTCATGTCTATAATCCCAGCAGTCAGGGGGCAGCTGAGGCAGGAGGACTGTCATGAGTTGGAGATCAGTCTAGGCTACAGAACGAGACTCTGTCTCAAAAACCTGAAGGGAAGCAGAATATTTATATCAAAGGTGGCCCAACTTTACTAAGCATTGCCATTCTGATTGGTCAGTCAACCAGCTTCAAGTGAGAAATCCACTTTGCTCGTTTGCTTCCCTGTTGCTGTGATAAAACACTGACCAAAACTAACTTGGGGACAAAAAGGTTTATTTGACTTACAGGTCACATTACATCACTGCAGGAAGCCAAGGCCGGAACTGAGGGCAGCAGCCGGAAGCAGACACCATGGAGGAATGCTGCTCCCTGGGTGGATTCCCTAGCTTGCTCAGCTCCGTTTCTTCTACAGTCCTGGCCCACCGGACTACGGATGGCAACATGTAAAGCGGACATTCCTACCTCAATTAGCAATCAAGAGAATGCCCCACAGGCATGCCCATGGAGAGGGACAGTTCCCCAGCTGGGAGTCTTCTTGGGTCCACAAAAACTTAACTAGTACAGTCATCTTTCAGAATAACCTTTTCTCATCTTGTGTCAAAAAGGATAGATCTTTTTGCTGTTCATAAATTCACTCAAAATATTATGCTTAAATATTTTTGAACATCTACTAAGGGCCTTATTACTGGATTTGGCATTTTATTACTATTTTTTAACTATGTTATATATAGTATTTTATTTGCTGGTGTGGTTCAAAGAAAAAGCCATTAACATTGATTGAGCTCAAGGTCCTTGAATTTTATGTCAGGAATAAATCTAAAAATAAGAATATTGGCACAGTGTTAATTGACTTAAACACATTATTCTCAGAATCATTTGGGAAAGCAGTGTTGGTGTAGAAAACACCAAATCTGAATTTGGGTGGCTCGGGGAATAGTTTGATGCAAAGCTTAGCAGCAGGAACATCCTTCACCCGCATCTCCATTCCCAGTAATTAGCAGCATGGTTTATTTATGAGTTAGCATTTGTTCTCAGCTGTTCAATGCTTGCAAGTATTTCTGGGAAGAAAAGCACACACTCAGGTCACCAAAGTCATCTGCTACTGAATTTAATTGACTTGAACTTTCATTTGCATGGCTAGCACAGATGGGAAGAACTTTTGCTCTTTAGTGACAGAATCTCAGCTCAAGCTGGAAATCTTGGCCTGATTTACTGAGAGGAGAGGACGGCTCTTACTACCGATCTCCTGTGCCGTGCAGCAATGGCTCCCTCAAAGTCCAATCCCTTCATTTCTGTAGCTCCATCTTCTGTCCCTAAGGAATCCAGTAGCAGCCGGTCTGCCTTTGGTGCTGGAGCAAGCCTGCATTACTTACTCTGAAATCTCAGGTTACACGTTATGAGACACTCCCTTACTTAACCAGGGGAGAAAAGTTTATTTCTTTAAACTCTCAGTTTTCATTGGTCATTCTTTCTCTTGGATGTCACCCAGTTTATCCTGTTACTGCGAGGCACAGGGTTATTACCAGCCACCAATGGAAGCAGTTCATCCAGACCCAGTGATTTATTGTCACTTCAATTCTTTCCAGAGGCGCCTATGATAAAAATAATAATTGCAATCCATCAGCCTCAGACCATAAGCCATGGATTGGCTGGTTGTTTTACAGACAATATATTTAATCCTAACAATAATCTTATATGGGAGGCATTTTATTATTCCGGTCTAACCGTAAGGGAACTGAGACTAGAGAGGTTAAAGAATTTTCTCAAAGTGAGTGGATGGGGGAGAGTCGATGAGGTCCAGATCTCAGACATTTCCCAGCTACCACTTTGTTTTTCGTCAAGGCACGATGCCAGAAACTTATTAAACATTTCAGAGCTGTTTGTCAAACTAATGCGTAAACAAATGTGTGGATTTGCTTAATGGACTTTTGTTGAAATACTAAAAGTATCTGTATTTGGTAACGGATAATAGAGCTGCTCGCTTCATTGACAATGAAAACGGAATAATGTATATGACACCTTTGTTTCTGATCCTTGCACAAGACAGTTCTGTGAGGGAAGCCAAAACTAGAGGTCAGCACTCCCACAAACTCGGCTTGCAGTATGGAGATACTTTCTGGACATGGTACACAGTGTAATGGATTAAGTAAAAATGCTGCAGGTTCCTGAGTGGCTGCAGCTGGCCCATGCTGCAGGTGCCCGAGCAGGGGCAGGGCCACAGGTGCCCGAGTGGGGGCAGGCAGTGGGCACTGGGTCCTGAAAGAAGCCAGTCCCAATCAGGGACAGCACAGTTTCCCCAGGTGGCTGCAGTAGGTCACGAGGGCCAATGAGTCCTATGAGGAGAGACAGCCAGATGGGCATGCCCCAAGACCAGGCTGCAGGTCTCTGAAGGCAAGCTGGTCCTGGGTAGGGAGCCATGGGGCAGACGAGAGACAGAGACGTGGATAGGTATGCCATGAAGAGTGAGGTTGGATATTTATTTAGTGGGTTATGGAAGAGAGGGGAGAAGGAGAGAAGAGGAGAGAGAGAAAGAAGGAGAGAGAGAGAGAGAGAAACAGAGGAGGGGAAGGGAGAAATGGGGAGAAGGGAGAGACAGAAGCTGCATCTTTGAGAGGGAGATGGAAAAGGAAGGGATTCAGGCTGGAAGCTGAAGATCAGCTTGCCTCAGGGGCGGGGGTGGGTGTGGCTTGTCTCTCAAAGGGACAGGACAGATCATTACATTCCCATTTCTTTTTTTATAATAAAAAGGCGGGAGTTTAGGCACAACAGGTTAAAGGATATGGTACATAAGAGGAGTCTAAAAACAGGTTGGCACCTTCCCAGGTCACAGAAACAGATGGGAGTTTGGGAGGCCCCAGTGGCATAAATCACAGTAGAATAGTAGAACAGGGAAGAGTGATATCAGGAAGATGTAAAGTCCTACCAAGGTCTTCATCTTGTCTAGAATAGGACTCTCTGAAGCAAGCAAACAAAAAAGATCTAAGGAAGAACTCAGCAAGGATGTGCAGACCAAACCATTTCTAGAATCAATGAGGGCTAGTAATTCTGAGCCTCTCTGGATGACAGAGACCTCACTAAAGACCAAGGGCATTCTGTAGTCTCTGAAGACATCTTCTGCCATTTCAAGTCTTGAAAGCACCAGAATGATTCACAGATAAAGTTCCCAAATAACAAATGAATTAAAGGTTCATGCATGTTAGCATTCAGGAACTCTATTGGCTTGTCACCTGGCAGGAAGAGTTTACCAGTACCCAGGCAGTACTGTGACCTGCTCAGGGTCCTGACAACATCATCAGCTACAACACTACAGCTGTGTCCCCTCATAAAAGTCACCCTGCCTCCTCTTTCTCTGCCACTCTTTCCTCTCTTCTGCCAGGCTTGTCTTCAGAGGCTGGTCTTCCCCTTTTCCCATCCCCTTCCCCCAATAAAATGCTCTCCACGTGATCCCTGTCCCAAGATGGCATCTCTCTTCCTCACCACCATCTTTTAAATTATAACAATGCTTTTTGAAAAGGAAGACAACAAAATCCAGATATTCAAAGGCATTAATCTTCCAATGTCTAGCATGCAATATAAATTGCCAATGAAACAGAGAAATGCCGCTCATAATTTGAAAAAAAAAGAATAAGGTAAAAAGCCAGTGGAAATAAAGCCAGAAGTCACAGCAGTGATGGATGTGGCAGACGAGGATGCCGAAACCACAGGAAGGAGTGACACAAGCAACATGAGCCGAGGAATAAAAGGCATAAAGAGAACTAAACGGAAATTCTAGTGACGAAGAAGGTAGGGTCTAAAATGAAAGATTCATCGACAGACTTCATACCACAAAAAAGACTAAGAGCTTGAAGCATCCAGTGAAGCGCACACAAAGGAAGGCTTAAAAAACTCCCCACCTCAGTAATCTTGAGAAAGCACAACACTGTCAATACCTACATAATTCGATACTCAAAGGAGTGGTGGTGGCAGAAAACACTTGCCAATCTCCCCTTCGGCTACAGGATCTCAACAAGTAAATGCCAAGACAACTATACAGGTCCCATCATAGCCAAGTTACTAAATTTCACAAAAAGAAGAAGAAAATCTTAAAAGGAGTGAGAGAAAAGATATATTATAAATATATGTATGATATATATGTTTGTACATGTGACTATATATATATATGCATGTATGTGACTGGCTACTAAATTGTCATTAGAAAAAAGATAATGAGAGATATTTAAATACACACAAAAGTGAAATTTCCATTTCTTGAAAAAAATTTCTAGTGGAAGATGAACCATATATGGGAGTCCATATACACCTAGAACCTCAGGACTTGGGAAGCTAGCTCAAGCAGGAAGCTTGCCTTGAGTTCCAGGCCCACCTGAGCTAACCAATGAGACTGTCTCAACAACAAAAAAAATTACAGGCAAAAACAAGCTAAAAATTAAAAAAAAAGACTTTTGAGGTCATTGTTTTGATTGTCATGATAACGGCTCATACTGATTTACCCTGTGAGAACCTGGATGATAGCCCACAGTGATCCATTGGGCATAAACCAGTGTTCTAGAGCATTTGATGCAGAAGTGTTGTGAAGGTCATAGAAAGCTCAGTGCCTAGTGGGCATGTCCCTGCTTGAACATTTGAATTATTATTGTGGGGTATTATATGTTTGTGTGTTTTTAAATAAATATGTAAGGCTATAGAGACACAAATATCCAGTGTTTCAAAATATTTTCATTTTTTTATGTTAAGTGTATGTAGATACATATGGGGTTACCAACACAGAAATTAATTTATACACTAAAGAATGAAAAACTCTTTATTAACACTTTAAGACATCAACCTTTAAAAAACCAGCATGGACTAACATGCCCCTTCTTTTTCATGACAAGAATATATTTTCAAATTCTTTTGTTTTCAAAAAATGTTTTTAAATTTTTGCTTATATATTAGTCTGCTTTTTAAAATTAATTCATAATAACTTTTAATGTTTTAAATCCTAAGTCACTGGTTGGCATCAGAATTCAATGTAGAAGTAGCATAGCCCAGTACCCAGCAGTTACTGTAAATGTGAGATCTTCCTATTTTTTTCTAATACCAGCTTGTCTGAAATCGAGGAGTAGAATAACCTTCAGGAAGTGACATTCACCTCGGAATTTCAGTTCTTTTGTCTGTAAAATGGAGACCATTCTTTTCCGACTTCATTTAGTAGGCAAGATGAGTTGAATGAGATTAAGACCGTAAAAACCGAAAGCAACAACAAAAACAACCATCCTGTCCAAACACACCACAAAGGTCTGCACAGTTTCACCTTCCTGGGGCTTTGTCTATTTTTAGATTAAAATGTTGTCTCTTTGGAAATCTTGACTTATTTACATGTCTTATGTAATTTTAAGTGTCTCCAGGAAAGGGTGTGAAGGTTCTATTTGAGACTCATTCCCAGTTTCAGTACCTCTTCATTTTCCCACAGTGAGGCTCAAGCTGGCAGCCCAGCACGCTGAATGCATTCTGAACCTTTGTGCCTCCGGATGAAGGGAGGGAGAACCACTTGGAGTCCGGAGCTACCACAGAGGATGTTTCTTGCTATCTTCAGCTTGAACCTGTCTCCTTGACAGGAGCGGCTGATTTATGGCTGCAAGAGTTCCTTCAGTAAGCCCCTTGTCATCAGATGCTGCAATTCATTTGGTGACTTTCCAGACACCTCAAATCCTTCATGGAAAGATGCAGTTTGTGGGTATAAATATAAGGGATAAAAATGGCAACTATCCTCTCAATCAAATAGGATTCATTCAGCAGAGCCAACATGAAATGGCGTTGTAGGGGTGACCCCACTGCTTTGTAGGGGTGACCCCACTGCATTATCTCCTGAATGATTAATGTGTAGACATTGTTCCCCTTGCTAAGGTGAGTCCCCACAACATGTGAATCTTGCGATTCTGGGACTTTTTAAAAATCTTTTTCTTCTGCCTTCTGGGTTTTGGTCCTTGTCCTTGTTCATTAGGGTTATCCTGAAGGTTTCTTAAGTGCAACTTACCAATTTATCCACCCCCTTTGCAACCTAGAGTCTGCCATGTTGCCTGAGAGAAGCTTTTATATATCCTAACAAGATCCTCTCATTTTCTCCCATGGTCTATGTCCCTCAGAGCATATCTTTTCTGGGACGGGGATTCCAAGGAACATTAGCTTTCTATTCCTCTTCTCCGCTTAGCCTGATTCGGAAGCTTCCACTGTGTCTGTCACTCTACCCCGACAGTTCATCTCCATCTTCTGCTAGTGGCAATCTAGTGATCTGCCTAGATTCCCAGCTCCAGGGGAACACGGTAACTTGTTTCCTTTTTGTTTTGTTTTTGTTTTTCTGTTTTGTTTTTGAGACAGAGATAACATCCCTGGCTGTTCTGAAACTAGCTCTGTACACTACGCTGGCCTCGAAACCACAGAGATCTATATCTGCCTCTGACCCCAAGTGCTGGGATTAAAGGTGTGCACCACCCCCACCCAGAAACTTGGTAGTTCTTAAGGAGGGTTTTATGTCTTCTTTTCTCTCCCTTGCCTAGGGAACTTGTGTTCACCATTCCAGAACGAGTCACCTTCTTTGAGACTCACGTGTCGTGACTGGTCCACACCATTATGCTTAGATCTCATTTATCTCTAAGATGCCACTTGACTACTGCTCTGTAGTATTGATGCATATGTCTGTCTTTCCCAAAAGACTGTAAACACTGAGATACCTTATGTTTGAGTCACTTAATGCCAAGCGTTGAGCTTGCTAATGAGTGTGGGTGGGCTGTCTTGGCTCGGTTTAAACTGCTAATTGAGACTGGTCTAGGTGCCAGTCCAGAGTTAGTACCTACCAGTTGGGAAATCTTGAGAAGGCTCTCTAACTCCTCTGATCTCAGCTCTGCTCTCTTCCAGAGGAAGATGATTATGAATGCCCCTCTCTTCAGCATGTTGTGCAAAATAAGTTGACATGGCTAAAACAGTTTAGATCGCACCTAGCACAGTGACTCTGCTCTTTGGGTTATTATAATTTATCACTGCTATTATCGTCTGTCCACAAGCAGGGGTGTTAAGTCATCTGAGAAGGTACTCAAAAAATATTTGTGAGAATGAAAGGATCCCAGATGGATTCTTCCTCCATTTCCTCCGGGCCCCTGGATTGTCCCCTCACATAATCCCACCTCCGATATCCTGCACCTGTGTCATTTCTTTGAAATTGTTAGGCCAATGGAAAGCCTGCTCAGAACTAGGTGCTGAAGGCTATTTCATTTTTATGGACAGTGAATGTGAGAATTTATGGCAGTGGCACCAACGTAAGCTATTTGGACGAAATCCTCCAACTCTCTCCCCTTTGGCTGTTCTGTGCTTGGAAGAGAGTTGTAGGTCACACTATGTTAGTATCTGAGCTCTCCAGTCTTTATAATTTGCCAGTGTTGAATTGTGGGTTTCTCAATAGCTCTGAATAGCTATGGATATGATTTGCATTCAGGATTCCTGTATATTAGCAACTGGCCGGGTATACAAATATCAGCCATCAAGTACAGGCAAGCTACCTAGAAATGGTATTGTAAGTGATTAAATTTGGTCAGGAGGAAGTGATAGCAATCCAGAATTAGGGTAGCAATCTTTCTGTGTAGGGCTAAGGCCTTAGTTTTGTCTGTCGATCCACTGAGTAGATTTCCCAGTTGGCTTTGGTCTTTCTCCTCTCATCTCCCCCTTCTTCTTCTGTTTGCCTAAACTTTATTTACTGTAATAAGAATGCTTTACACAAGATATAGCCTCAACCAGAATTTTAATATACAATCCAATGTGGTTAACGGTAGGAACAGTTATCTTAGTTATTTTTTCTATTGACGTAATAAATCATCATGACCAAGAACAGCTCAGGGAGGAAAGAGGTTGTTTCAGCTTACAGCTGTCAGGTCATACTCAATCACTGAGGGAAGTCAGGGCAGGAAGGAACTCAATCAGGAACCTGGAGGCAGGAATGAGAGGAGAAGCCATGGAGAAGGGCTGCTTACTTCTGTGCTCCCAATGGCTTTCTACACCTGCAGTCTATACCACCCAGAACCTCTTGTCCATGGATGGCACTGCCCTCAGTGAGCTGGCTTTCCCTTAGAAGTCATTAATCAACCCAGTATCCTACAGACATGCCCATAGGGCAATCTCATGGAGACATTTTCCCCATTAAGATTCCCTCTTCCCAGCTATGTCTAGGTTTGTGTCAAGAAAACTCAACCAGGACAGCAGTGGTGCACAGTAGGCCTGTAGAACCTTTTCATCTTGTATGTTAAGGCTTTACATTAATCAAGTAGAGTTCCCCGGGGCCTGTTCTTGCAGCCACTGGGTTACTCTCTAGCATTTTTTTTAAAATCTATTTTATACATCATGCAACTGGCATCATGCAGCACTCTTCCCTAAGACTGACTTCTACCATTTAGCACATTGTCCTCCAGGTTTATCCATATTGTTTCCTATCCTATGGCTGCTTTCCTAGTTGGAAGCCAAATGCCAAATGCCTCTCTTAAATAGTTGTGCAAGCTGCTTAATTTTTTAATTTCTTTAAAATGAAGCATGACAAAAAATGTTTGGGGAAATAGGCAATGATAGAAATCTTCTAAACTTTTATAAAGTTTCCTCCAATGTTTTACAGTGACCTTACTCACACCAGTTTGACAAAATGTATCACTTAGTTAAAATTCTATCAAGTGTATCTCTAGATACACAATTACAGATCAATATTATTGAATAGTGTGATATTTAATTAAAATTTATAATTCAGAAATACAACTGGAGAGAGTCTGAGGATAAATACAATAGATTTTTGATGAAATAACACTTAGTGGTGGGAGGAAGTTCCTGGTACACTAGAGCCTTGCCTATAGCATTAGAATCAGTCTTTAGCTTGGTGAATGGACACTGTTAGGATTCCATCAGGTAAAGTCATGTGAAGACTGATGGGAGCTGAGAGGATGTCTGTCATCGATTGGATTCAGGGAATTGTTCTTTTAATATTTACTTATTATGGATACAATCCAGGGGGCGCTTATTGAGTCTTGTGTGATGATAATTTCCTACCTGCGTTCGTGTTGGGTTAGTCCAGTTTCCCAGCGTGAGCTCACTCACATGACCATGGAATCCCAGTAAGAAGACATTTCCCTCCCTTTATCAGATAAAAAAGTTGTAAATTTCAGTTTGGTTGAGATGCCTAACTAAAGTCCTGTAGCTTGAGCATAACAGAGTGGAGAATGCTGTTCCTCTCTGCTGCCAGCTACAGGTCTCTTCTGCTTTTCCTTTCCCACCCAGGCAATCGGCTACAGAAATCCAAAGACTCTGCTCCAACATGTTCTGTGTGTGACATACTGTCAGTGTTACATGCAAACCCTCCAATCTACGGCTGGGGGCTGGCTACCCTTTTGGAGCACATGGTTACCAAGAAGGCTTAACGGAGGGGAGATTGAGTAAGGGACCAATTAATTTCAGATTGCTCGAGCAAATGTTTCACAGCATCTTGGTATTTCTTCCCCTCTCCCTTGATGAGTGGTCCCAGCCTCTTTTTGACAGATTGAACCTGAGTGCTGGGCATTTTTCTCTCACCACGTTAGCTGCCAGTTTTCCAGGCCTTTCCCTGGGGCTGGGATGAGGTGATAGGTAAGTCATTTGTAAGCATGGCTGGCCTGCGTAGTGCGGGCAGGCGGAACACTCAGAAAGCCCCTCTGTGCTTGGAGCCCGCTTTCATGTCTCAGAAATCCTGATTTATTTCAGGACAGGGAAAATCTGAGCCAGTTTGCAGAGTGGAAATTAAAATCTTAAGACGACGCATGAAAATCGAATATTCCAAATGGCCTGGTTTAAACATCACCCAGCACCGTTGATCAAATGTAGAAGTTCTTGAAAAGAAATGGGGATTTATGACTAGGTGCAGGGCTGGGGAAAGGCTCGGTGAGTATTTATGGGTCACTTCAAGGCACTGCACAGACTCTACTTGAATCTGCTTTTGTGCCCTTAGGTTTCTGCTTTGGAGATTTCAAGCCTGCAAATGCTTATAGATCGGAAAACATGTGGGTTTTGTTGCAGTCTGTTAACTTCTGATTTGGAGGGAGGACTATATATATTTATTTAGACACATTTATCAAACAACATACTGCATGTACGCATATATTTTTATTCTTTCAGATTTATGCCTGTGACTATCTGGAGGGCAAAACTTTGCTTTATTTACCTGTGTGTTCTGCCGTGGATGCACGGCTGATTCTTAGTGTTTAGTGACGTTTGGCTGAGCACCTCTTTGTGCTAGGTCCTGCGCTAGTGGCAGGGGGAGGTGCAGAGACAAAAGCAGAAGGGGAATTTTCCAAAACAGTGTTACTTTCAATCTCATAGGAATACAATGAAAAAGAAAGATGAAAGACAAAAACCAGCTAGCCATACAAATTCTTTCTTTCTTTCTTTCTTTCTTTCTTTCTTTCTTTCTTTCTTTCTTTCTTTCTTTCTTTCTTTCTTTCTTTCTTTCTTTCTTTCTTTGTAAGCTTGAGGAAGAAGTCTTAGTTGCTTTATACACATCTCAGGTGCATGAGGAAGAAGCAGGGAAGCTGAAGTCAATCATTCACCTTTAGCCAATGAGGAATGATATGTGTCCATGGGATCCTAGCTGCGGACCAGCTGGTGACAAGAGTGTAAGCGTCATCAGTGAGTTTTGAGGCATGCCTGTAGCTACTTTCACATGAACTGTCCCATTTTAAGCACTGACCCTCTTCCTAGAAGACCTTCCTTCTGTTTCTTTTCCTTTTTATTATTTGTTAAAAGTAAACATTTTTGTTAATTATTTGAGAATTCTAAAAATTATGTAATGCAATTTTGAGATGGATCTTGAGTTTGCCGTATTAACTGTCGTATTCACCCCCAACTCCTCCTGTGCCTCCTCCCAGACCCACTTCCACCTCCTCACTGATCCTCCAGCTTCCTGTCCTCTTTGTTTGCCATATTCAATAACCTGTCAACTCCACTTTGTGCTGCCCGTATACTGCTGTGTATCAGACTCATCCACTGGAGTGTGGTTGACCTGCTAGGAGCCACAGCCTTAGGACAATTGACTCCCCCCCCCCCCCCAGAAGCCATCTATGTGTTCAGAGCTCCTCAGATAGGGGTGAGGGCTTTATTTGTGCAAGCCACCACATCCTGCTGTGAGTTCACACGTGCAGTGACTGCGTCCTATCTAGGAGACCCGTCTCACTCTGGTTCTCCCTTATTGCTGGCTCTTCCAACCCTTCCACTCCCGTTTTCTTCCACAGTCCCTGGGATTTGGAGACGGTATGGTGTAGATGTGTCACTGTAGTTGAGCGCTCCAGTCTCTTACTCTAAAGACTTTGGCCAGCTGGGAGGTTTTTGCCTTAACTATCACTCACTGTGCAGAGACTTCTCTGATGACACTCGAGTGTTACACTAATGTATTGGCACAGAGGTATGAATTCAGAAGGCAGTTTGATAGAATGTCCCAATAGCAAAATAACTACAGTAGTCTCACTCCTGGGGCCTAAAAATTCCCCCAAAACATGGGTTTGGGGCCAGATTTGCAGTACCAAGCTTGTATTTCTTCCTATAAAGTGAGCCTAATCTCAGAAAACCACCATTATCGATATAATGCTGAGTAAGTGCCTGGAAGTATAGAAGGCATTTGCTAAACATCTATGAAAGTTGGAATGGAAAGCAAATAGACAAAAACTAAATTATTCAAGTATGCCTCACAACATTGGCACATATTTTTATTTAGTCTGTTTCTTAGTAGAGGAAACAAATGTGTGTGTAGAGGGGTGGGAGCATGTGTGTGTGTGTGTGTGTGTGTGTGTGTGTGGTTATGTATGGGCATACGTGTGTGTGTGTGTGTGTGTGGTGTGTGTGGTTATGTATGGGCATACGTGTGTGTGTGTGTGTGTGTGTGTGTGTGGTGTGGTTATGTATGGGCATACGTGTGTGTGTGTGTGGTGTGTGTGGTTATGTATGGGCATACGTGTGTGTGTGTGGTGTGTGTGGTTATGTATGGGCATACGTGTGTGTGTGTGTGGTGTGGTTATGTATGGGCATACGTGTGTGTGTGTGTGGTGTGGTTATGTATGGGCATACGTGTGTGTGTGTATGTATGGTGTGGTTATGTATGGGCATACGTGTGTGTGTGTGTATGGTGTGGTTATGTATGGGCATACGTGTGTGTGTGTGTGTGTGTGGTGTGGTTATGTATGGGCATACGTGTGTGTGTGTGTGTATGGTGTGGTTATGTATGGGCATACGTGTGTGTGTGTGTGTGTGTATGGTGTGGTTATGTATGGGCATACGTGTGTGTGTGTGTGTGGTGTGTGGTTACGTGTGGGCATACGTGTGTGTGTGTGTGTGTGGTGTGTGGTTATGTGTGGGCATACGTGTGTGTGTGTATGGTGTGGTTATGTATGGGCATACGTGTGTGTGTGTGTGTGTGGTGTGTGGTTACGTGTGGGCATACGTGTGTGTGTGTGTGTGGTGTGAGGTTATGTGTGGGCATACGTGTGTGTGTGTGTGTGTGTGGTGTGGTTATGTATGGGCATACGTGTGTGTGTGTGTGTATGGTGTGGTTATGTATGGGCATACGTGTGTGTGTGTGTGTATGGTGTGGTTATGTATGGGCATACGTGTGTGTGTGTGTGTGTGTGTGTGGTGTGGTTATGTATGGGCATACGTGTGTGTGTGTGTGTATGGTGTGGTTATGTATGGGCATACGTGTGTGTGTGTGTGTGTATGGTGTGGTTATGTATGGGCATACGTGTGTGTGTGGTGTGGTTATGTATGGGCATACGTGTGTGTGTGTGTGTGGTGTGTGGTTATGTATGGGCATACGTGTGTGTGTGTGTGTGTGTGGTGTGGTTATGTATGGGCATACGTGTGTGTGTGTGTGTGTGTGTGGTGTGGTTATGTATGAGCATACGTGTGTGTGTATGGTGTGGTTATGTATGGGCATACGTGTGTGTGTGTGTGGTGTGGTTATGTATGGGCATACGTGTGTGTGTGTGGTGTGGGGTTTTGTATGGGCATATGTGTGTGTTTTCCTAGGAGTAGATCATTCATATTTCCACTCATTTTTAATTTCCTTTGATTCTCAACTTTCCCGAACCCAACACCATGTGCAAGGTTCTAATTACCCCATTTATGAGAACCTGAAGAGTCCTCCCACTCTGTGTCTGGGTATCCACAGCAGTCCATTCCATGCTCTCAGACCTGTCGCCTCTACAAGTCGCTGCAGCCTAAGTTATTATCTAAGGGGGCAAGTAGAGAGTGGAGTGCCTGGGCTGGGCTAGAACTGACTCTCAGCTGCCTGTCAAAGGACACGATGAAACAGCAGGAAAGCAGGGAAAGTCAAACCACAGGTCCAGCCAAAGCTGGCAGCAGGGCCCATTGTAGGTATCCATACTTACCATCCTGTCCTGGGTTTGGAGTGCCCTAGTGAACCCAGGGACAGGAAGCCCAAACACTACAACTCAGTGCAAAGGAGACTCAGTCAGAGCACTTCCCAAACAGCACACTTCCATGAAAGAAACCATGCTACATGAACACACACACCATACACCATATACACACACATACCACACCACACACACACACACCACACACAGACATACACACCACACACATACCATACACCCACACCATACACACACCACATACACAAACACACACCACACATACACAAACAACACACATACCACATACCACACCACACACACACACCGCACATGCACACACATACACACTACACACACACCATACACACATACCATACACACACAGACACACACCACCCATACACAAACACCACACACACACATATCCCACACCACACACACAAACACACACCACACATGCACACACATACACACTACACACACACCATACACACATACCATACACACACAAACACACACCACCCATACCCAAACACCCCACACACATATCCCACACACACTACACACCCCTCCTTATACACACATACCACACACAAACACACCCCACACACACAATTTTCTCCTGTGTTAGCTAAAGACTAGGAGAAAATTCATTTTAACGTGTTCTGTTTATTTCATGGCTCTGATCATGGTCCCATTGGCCACACCTGTGATTGGGTTCCCACCACCTTTCTATGAGAATATCCTTTAACGTATTTCTTTGTCTTTCCTTGGGGCTTTTCTTGGCCTTGAGTAATCTTAACTACTTTTTCCCCCTTTCATCCACTTCCTGCCTCCCCCGGTTACTGATTATTTCTCTATAGGTTCAATCCTAGTTCTCTATTGTCTGTCAAGTAGTCTTCTGCATAGTAACTAAGGACATAGTAACCAAGAACCTATACATTGCAGGTGGAGCTGTTTGCCCAAAACTCAAAGTATTCACTCACTAGCTATGCAACATCAAGCTATTTGCCTATCCCCCGACCCCATTTAGCCTGTCTGTAAAATGGGTACAATGGTAATAGCTACTTTACAGGACTTAGATTTATTGAGCTAATACTTGTGAAGCACTTGCGATGGCTAAGTGCTCAGTGGTGTCTTCTTTGTTTAATCCAGCTGCTTTCAACCTCCACATAGTTCCTAGAGTCTGTGTTTGTTCCTTGAGTAACTGTTTTTGAAGATGAGTGTCCTGGGTCCCTTGCTTGGCATTGGGCCCAGGCCTCACTTTGGGTGCTATGTCATCAATGTTACATGTCTGAACTTTATTTAAATTGCATTTCACTGCTGAAGGAGATGAGTTCTGGTTTGACTCGGTTCACTGTTAGGAAGCTGGTGCGCTACCTACTGTACTACCAAGGCTCCTATCAATTTAGTTTTTAAATATGCATTGTTATATAGGCTAGAAATAAAATACCAATGACTTTAATCTATTTTCTGTTTCCCTTTCAGATCCAGTCTTCCTTCTTTTCCTCATGCTCCCTATGTCCCGTGAGGGTGGCTTTAAGAGACTGTGTTTGTATCCTATGGTGTTCAGCCGTGTTTAGCCAATGGGAGTGACTGACAGGAGATTAGGCATCAAGAGAAAGTTATGGCTATCTTTCCCCATACTCACTGCAGCTCTGTGGAGCTGTCTCCTCCTCTTTTCCCATCCCACACTCCAGTTCTGGGGAGTTGTCTCCTTTTCTTTCCCCATCCCACACTCCAGCTCTGGGGAGCTGGCTTCTCTCTTTCCCCATCCCTCACTCTAGCTTTATGGTGATCCTGGCTCCTCTTGGCTCCTCCTCTCTGAGCCCCTTTGTCCTGTGCTAGGAGAGGAAGTGCCCTGTTCTTTAAAAACTCCCTCCTGTCTCTCTTTTGGTTATAAGCCTAATGACTCCAGCTGTTGGAGACCCAGATAGTTAAGCATCTTTTGATGCCTCCCTTAACTTACACTTCTGAGACCTCCCTGTAATTCATTTCTTCTCCAGCCAGACCCTTGATTGTGCCACATGTTTCCTGTGGAGACCTTGAAAAATACAGTAGGCCACATAATTCCTAAAATCAAGAAAAAAGGCAGGGAGGAAGGAAGGAAAAAGGAAATGAGAGGAAATGGAAGTAAGCAAGCAAGGAAGAAAGAAAACGGGAAGAAAGGAAGGAATAAGTATTTTCATTTAAAATTAAAATTATTGGAATTTTGATATGTTTACTGTTATCTTTTACATGCAGTTCACATATAATTGTTAGTATAGTGCATATATTTTCCCATTTTATTTATTTATTTTCAGAACTGAAAGACACTTTTTTCTATATTTTATTAATCTTTGAGAATTTCATGCATTGTTGTCTAATCATACCCACCCCTCCCAGATTCATCCCCTATTCCACACCCACCAAACTTTGTGTTCTTATTTATTTTAGCTAACTAAAACATTCTTTTATTGCACAATTTCTACAACAACATTATTGTCTACTTTGCGTTTATGAATGTATTCAATGCGGCCACTGACTCTAATTATTGCTGCTCATATACTCTTGGGTGTGGTGTGTAAACTATATCCTATTTTTCACCTTAAATAGTCCATTAATCATTTTTAATTGCTTGGGCATCATAATCGTTATTTTAAATTACTGGATTAAGTTCCTTTGAGACTTGTTTAGGATTTTTCTCTGTTACAATGGACTCTTTCCCACATTTTGACTATACTTACAATGAATTCTTGTAAGTATAATCTTCAGCGTATTTAGTGGCACATTTGGCTATGACCTCATAAGTGGGTTATTGCGTTGATTAGACCGAGAGATCAAGTAAAAGGAAATTAATATTTCGTGACTCTCAATCTTATTTCCAAATTTCAAAGCAAGGGATTTTTATTTTAAAAAGTAACCAGTCACATTCTTTAAAGAATTTATTTGAAATATGTACAGTTATTTTTATATTTTTGGTCCATACAGCTTCTACTTCCCATTTATTTTTCCTTGCTATTTACTTCACCTGCTGTTTTCTAGACTCGATGCTAACCTTGCTTTTATGACTAATGTATCATTACTACCTTCTCCAGTGATAACTATACTTCCTAAAGTGCTATGCAATCTTAGTGCAGATTTAACTGACAACTAACTATTTTTATTAGTTCCCTGAGAACTTCATACAACATGTTTCCATTGTCTTCTTGACTCTTCTCTCTCTCTCTCTCTCTCTCTCTCTCTCTCTCTCTCTCTCTCTCTCTCTCTCTCTCTCTCTCCATTCCATCAAGGTCAATTTATGATGCCCAAATATTCTTCAGTGTGAGGCTTTCCACTGGAGCATGGCTAGCTTATTCAGCGATGTGCTCTTTGCAAAAACTTGATCCTTATTTTCATGCCAGCTAGCAACCGCTGCTAACTTCCTGGCTGCGGGTGAAACTCTGTGCCTGATTTCTCTGTCTGTGCTGGAATTGGTCTGGCTTGGTTGGACCTGCACAGGTCTCATGCATCCTCACAACTGCTCTGAGTTCCTATCCACAGTTGCCCTGCTGTTTCTAGAGGAAACTGTTTCCTTGAGGTCACCTGCTACCTCTGATTCTTAAACTCTTTCTGCCCCACTTTCTGCAATGATCCCCAAGCCTCTGGAGGAGGGGTGTGTGTGTGTATACTTTTCCCTTTAGGGCTGGACATTCTGCAGTCTCTTAGTCTCTGTACCCTGGCCAGATGTTCTTCTCTGTAGATCACCATGTACTGCAAACAGAGCTTCAACTGAGATACCTTAATCTAAGGGTATAATGATTAGTCATTAGGAGTTAGTTTAAAACTATCTCCACTTAGCAGAAAATAGTAGTAAGTCCACTCCTAGGGTTTCTTATCTCTCTAACTATAAGTTCATATTGTGCCAGATATGGGTTTTTATCTTGTCGACTGGGCTTTCGATCCAATCAAAAAGTAGATAGTTAGTCCCAAGACCTTCCTGCCACTCACTATTCCACCAGAGGACATGCCTTGCCGGGCCACTTGCTCCTGTAGCACATGGTGAGGATTTAGCCCCTCACTCAACTCCTCTCATATGAAAACCCCTGCCCTACCCACTCAACTTTGTTTTTTCCTAAAAAAAAAAATCCACCAGTATAGTTGGTGCTTCCCTGGGTGGGTGGCCTTTCATGGGAGCATGGTCAGCTTGTCAGGGGCCACGTTCTTAAAGAAGACTGATTTCCCCTTTCCCAGCATCTGTCAATAACCATTAACTCTTCAGCTGTGGTGGCACTTCGTGTCTGCCCCCTGTCTCCAGGCTGAGATTTTTGTCAACCTCGAGCTTGTACAGGTCTTGGGCATACAGTGGCATAAAGGGTTAAATGCGAATAGTGGAACAGGAAGGGTTAAATTGGCATGGGATGTGGGAATCAGGATTGAGGGGGGACTAGGAGGAAGGATAACTAACACTGAAGACTTCTCAAAAAAGGAAACTTATTATCGTAGAAACTTCCTAAAACACATATAAAAATGGAACAATAATGTCTCTACTAGATACTGCAAGCTTACAAGTAAAAAACCAAGTGCTAGGAATAGAATATGTTTTTTAGAGTTGTTGGCCGCTGAGGTCCTGAGGTCCCATCAACTCCCAAATGGTACAGACTCTTGCCAGTGCCTTGGTTATCTCCAGAACTTGATTAAAACTCCACTGCCAAAGTCACCATATCCTTAAGTTATAAAATGTGGAGAAATCAGCCTCCATCCACGCTGGGTAGGTGTCAGTGCTAGAAGGTCTTCTGCACAATGTTAAAGGAGAAAAGCAACAATCTGCCTTCCACAGCTGTGAACGCAGAGAGCTACAAAGACAGCAAGCTTGGCAAGGCATTTCTACTGTTGCAGGAGTCGCATGCATGTCATGGGGGCACCAGCCACTTTCTGATTGGATAGAAGGCCTGCTCCACAAGATAAAACCTATGCCTGGCCCCATTACCAAGGCCAAGAACCCATAGTTAGACAGATAACAAACCCTGGTGGAAAACCTATTGCGATTGTTCTGCTAAATTGTCATCGTGTTAAAGTCATAGGCTAAGGCATCTCTTAGACCTCTTCAAGGAGCACCTTTTGCAGTAGATGGTGGCACAACTGGTCCAGGAGCAGAGAATAAGGGACCGTGGAATTGTCAGCTGTAAATGAACATCTCTGTTACACATCTCTTCCCAAGTCTCTGAGATCATCATCTAAGAAGGGGTGGAGAGAGTGCAAGAGCCAGAGGTGGTGGGTGACTATGAGAAAATGCATTTTTCTGGATACAGCCAGTCACACATATGAACTCACAGCAAGATGCTTTACTTTTGATATTCTGTGCAGCGCTAGGTTTTAAGATTTTTTTTATATTTTAAAATATTTCATTTGTTATCATATTTGTCTTCTTTAATGGAGATTTTTCTTTATTTTTACTTAAGATGGTTCTCATTAGGTACATGAGGCTGTGATCCTTCTGCATCAGCCTCCTGGGTGCTGGGATAGAGGTCTATGCCTCCTTACACAGCAAGGAACTGAGGTTTTGCTCTTGGCTGTGAAGGGTGTGTCCTTGCTTTCAGTCACCTTGCGATCTTAACATGGTCTAGACCTGAGAAGTATCCAGGACATCTGACTGTTCCTTGGAGCCCTTACTTATACTGTACCTGACATGTGGAGAATTTTAAGTGCTGGCTGGCACAGCTCAGTCCTTTCTTCTTGTCAACACACTTTCCCATGCCCTCTGCTGCCTGCTGCCTACGGGAAACATTTCTGAGGTGGAGGTTTGGGTGACGGTGCCTTAGAACTCTTTGTTTGATTACCGCTTTATTATGATTGCTCTCCCTTCTACAAGTACTATCTAAATATTATGATGAGAAGTAAAAATAAAACAAAATACTGAAAGATGAAAGCAGAAAACCCATCATCCATTCTCCTTTCTCCAGGAGCAGAAGAACAAAACAATTCTGGCTTTGTATAATTGACTGCAGCTGTACACACAGGCTAGCATGCTAAGAGACCAACGTCCACCACCTCCATGGCGTCCTGATACCTGTGTTTGCTCTGCTTGCACCCAAGGCAAGGTACATGTAAACAGAATGGTGCCAGGCATCTTGACTGAGACAAGGAGTTCTCCCTTTGAAGTATTCAATGGTGCCAAGCCTGTGGACTTATTGCTTTTGTAATTTTCATCTCCACGTACTGTTCTCAGGAGAAAAATCTCCTCTGGTGTCAAAACAGACACATTAAAGTCAGACAAACAACCTGCCTTTGCAGATTTCATGTCACAGGTAAGAAATGGAATTTTCTGCATGTTGGTCAGCGTGTGCGTGAGATACTTCGAGCCTGTTGTCATCTTGGGTTTATCCTTTTATAGGTGGTGGTCTTAGAATAGTTAATCGTCGGAAGTTCAACAGCGTCTCTGATTAGCAGCCTGACATTTTGGACTTGGGTTTACATAGCTTGACTTTGAAGTCACTGTGCTCCATAGCCAGTGTAACCAGGAGGGCTTGTTGAGCTATGACTTCAGCTTCTTTCTTTCTCCACACTCCCATCTCCTGCCTCCTGCACAGCCTTGAGCTCCAAGTCCTCCATAGCCCTCAATCACCCTGTTGTTGCACTCTTTCTCAGATACAGTCTTCCTGCTAGAGGTTTTCCTCGAAGGCACGGTGGGCTGAGACTGAGAGGGTCTCTGGGAAGTATCATGCAAAGGTAGGTGATAGTGCGCTAGAATGGTTTGATGAAAATGGCCCCCACAGATTCTTGCGTTTGAGCCATTGGTCCCCAGATCGTGGTGCTGTTTGGGAAGGATTAGGAGATGTGGATTTGACAGAGGAAGTATGTCACTAAGGCCAGGATCTTAGACTGTAAAGGCATTTCCATTTTTTTTCTCTTTGCTTCATGCTTCCCTTTGGAAGATGTGAGCTCTCGGCTTTCTGTTCTAGCCGCCATGCTTCTCTGCTGCCCCACTGACTTTTCTCCTCCTGGAACCATAAGCCAAACTGAACTGTTTCTTTCTCAGATTTGCCTCGGTCATGGTGTTGTCTCATAGCAATGGAGGAGAAACTAGTATATGGACCATACTGATTTTCATAAAACTCCTAGCATTTCAGAGCACATGGGCTTCATAAGGTGTCAAAGAAATTGTATTAAAAACATATAATTTAAAAAGACTCATGAAGACCTTTCTAGAAAATTTATGCTTAATTAATATATTAAAATATAAATTTAATTTTTACTATGGTTCTTACTACTGCTTTTGAAACCCTGGTGTGACATATAACCCTCAAGATTTCCTAGTTAGTTTTGAGTCATAGGATCATGGGTTTTCAACTGCCAAGATGTTTCTAGAAGAGTAGACAAATAAAATTCTTCAAAGGATTGGCCTAGAGCAAGCCAGAAAGTCTATACCAGGCACTGAGCATCTGTGTAAGGTCTGGATGAGAGACCCAGGGGTCAAAGCTGTGGATATAAAATTAGAGGCGTTTCTTTCAGAGTGGGTATAGATAGATCAGGAGAGCAACCTCCTGTCAACTGCTTCCCTATGGACATCACCAAGCAAGGCCACAGTGATGCTATTTTACCACCTCCTCCTCCCCAGGAGTCTTTGAACAGGGAATGCCTCCCATCCACAGTCCCGGGGTCATGTTTGTGTGTGAACGTGATGTGCAGGCATTGCACTGAGCCCACAGGCATGTTTCAGGTTTGCTCTTGGCAGAGTCCTCTTTTCCCTGCTCCCTAATGAAGGACTAGAAGGCCAAGAGAGGCCTCCCATGGCTCTTCTTGGCTGTTGCCTCCCTCTTTAAACAATGGCTGGATGCGTTCTGAAGAAACAAGAGGAAACATATGGATTGAATTTCCCCCAAGCACACCACAGCTAGGAGCGGGTTGGAGGCTAGGTGTGGGAGAGTGGGGAGAAGGGGAAGCTTTGGCACAGCAGGCCAGGAAACTTAGTGAAACCAGAGGGTCCTGAGACATGGGCAGGGGGCCCACTAGCAAAGGCCAGGTGTACATTAAACCAGCCGCAGTGGGACAGGCCTTTCTGAGGGCCCTTGGGATCCAAGTTGTGTCCATTGGGGACGTGCAGAAGAAGTAGTTATTGCATCGGGCAGAGGCCTCCACAGTTTTGCTTCCTCCAGCATCTGCATGTTGAGGGATCCTTCCTGAGGAAGTCAGGTCTAACTCAGTCCTGTTCCTCCCGCAGTGGGACTGACAGTTTGGGACTTAATTAGCTTTAACCAAAACAGCATTCAACAATGGGTATGGATCCTGCTTCTGTTGCCAAACTCTCGGGAGAGGGGCAACTTAGAGGACAGGAAGGGGAAGGTGGCATTGCTGGAGGGCTGCAGGTTCTCCACGGCTCTCACCCCTGCTTTCCCTCACACGGCCTCCTCATCCTCCCTCTCTCTGTGACTGATTGCTGTGCCTCTGCTGCCTGAGCTCCCAGTCCCTCAGAACTGACAAGCCACACTAAGTTCCTCTGCCATACATGTATGAGAACTGAGAATAGTTAGAAAATAATAAGTCCTACCGATTGAGAGTAGATTCCTAAAATACAGAAGCTGGCTGTTGGTCTGGCTCCATCTGAGTACTCCTCGGCCCGTTCCCTTGGGGAACCATGGGCCTCATTTCTGCCACCTCCTTCTGAATGAATCTTTTCAGTTTGCATGTGGTGCTAACTACAGTCCAGACGTTCCTACCTCCTTCTTGCCCATCAGATTATCGATATTTTTACTGAGAATTGTCCGTTCCTTTTGGACTGGGTTTTGAATTAGGGATCCACCGGGGAAAGCACTAGTTCTATTGGGCTTGGTCTTCATCTGTAACTCCTGATGTGTTTTCGTCTGTCTTTATGCCGTCCCCAGCCTACCTCGCCACCAATGAGTTCATCCTTTTCAATTTGCTCCACTGTTGCTTCTCTTGTAAATTCTGTTCTTCCTTATTCAGGAAAACTTGGTGGGTTTCCTTCTAATGTCTGCATAGCATTAAGCGCATGAGCTACTTCAAAGGGCAGAGAGTTAAGTGCACTTTAAGAATGGAATGACCACAATGGCAGAGCCCAGTTCAGTTCTTGGTGGTCTGCTAATATGTATGGGTAACATGGATTTTATAAGAATAGAGTATGGGTAGACAAAGGCCCTCAATAAAACTTTCGTGAACTGGATGGGGTATTTAATCTAATGCCTGATTTTCATATTCAAAGAAGGAGTTGATTCAAGAGCTTCAATGACCGAACCAGAGCTACTTAGAAATATTTCATAGCAAAGGCAATGTTTATCCTTGTCCTTCTGATGCCCAGGGCGTGTGCTTGAAAATCACTATAATGGATGGCATTGAACTGAAAATTAACCGTAGAAAGCCTACATCTAACTGCTGGTAGAGCGAAGGTTGTAAACAGGTATTAGGACATTCGACTTTCAGCCAACAGTCAGATTAAATTATAACCAAGATGCTCAAGGCATTTTTTAAAAAAGTGCCATGACAACATCCCTTAAATTTTAATCTTAGCAGCTCATTCTTATCTATTTTTCCCTTTCCAGGATATCCCTCTTGATTGTCCTGTCCAAACTGTGGAGCGCTTAAAATATGCAGTTGGCTTAACACCGAGCAAGCCATTTCCTTTCTTTTTGATAAATATCCCAGATTCTGAAAGAACACCTCTAAGAACCAATTTTACAATGAGATTTATTTAAGAAAGGATGTCTATAAAAAGTAAAAGGTTTTCATGTCCCTTGGATGACTCAGGAGCCTATGTTTTTTGGAAAAGCCTCAGTGTATCCAGACCCTGGGAAATATCTTAAATACAATGGTTACAGGTACTCAAGTGGCATCAGAAACAACTCAAGAATTTATTTGCTATATTACCTCCTGTACACCAGAGGGCACTGTGCAAATTTTAACTGTTTTTCTTCATAGAGACCAAGGGTCTAGTTAAAGAATTAATGATTTTCATTTATAGACACCGATCTTTGAATTGTACAAGATTTTCATGTGCCACAGAGTAGTGCTATTTTTGCCACTTGAACTTATAAAACTCATTCTCCGCCCATAGGCTTTAAAAATAAGCAAGCCAGATTATATTTGAGATATAGTTTACTGATCCCAGGTACCACTAATTATAATAGCAACAATAGTAACAGCAGCAATTCACTATCATGTGGTCAGCACTACATAGGTTTTACAATCTAGTTTTCGTGTAAAGTGATAAACAAAGGCCTGGAAGGTTCACCCGGGCAGTGTACGAAGTTAGGAAGTCGATGGGCTGAGAACTGATCCCTAATCTTTCAGTCTTGGCTCTGTGTCTCTTGTCCTAACCATGCCTTCACTCCATAGGAACCATGCAGTTTTAGTTATTTGAAGACTTGTGCTTAAACTCTTGGGGCTGGAGGACTGGGGAGATGGCTCAATGGGTAAAACTATTTGCTATGTGAGCCTAACAGCTGGATTGGATCCCTAGAATTTGCATGGGAAAAGTTGAGAATTGACTCCCACAACTTGTTTTCAGATCTCCACATGCAAGCCCACGCCTGCGCTATTAGACACACAGACATATCATCCATACACACAATAATAGTGAATATAAACAAAATAAATAATAAGAAGAAAGACACTCAGGCTTGGTAAAGAGAACACTGTACCAAGAGTTAAGGGCCTTGAGTCCTGGCCTAACCCATGCCCATAGTTGTGTTTTTCAGTGATCTTGAGGGAAATATTCTTCAATTTTGTGAGCCTAGATTTCCCCATCTACCACATGAAGGGACTGGATAAAGCCAGTGGGCACCATTGGTTTCTGAGGACATTAGTGATTTTGTCCTTTCGGGGTACTCATAACTGCAGGACTGAGTAGAGGAATCCAGGGTACAGAAACCAGAGATGTGGCTGAACATCCCACAGTGTGTCCAACAGCCACCATGTTGTGGTTAAAGTTAACTGTCAGTTTGACTAGGCGCTAGGGTGACCCACAAAAGGATGTGTCTGCCAGAGCCTTTTCCAAAGGGTTAACTAAGCAGAGGAAATGCCCCTTTCATGTGGGCGGCAGCATCCCACAAGCTGGGGTTAGCATCTTAGACTACAGAAAGGGAAAGCGACAAAGCCAGCCGAGCTCCAGCATTGCCCCTTGCCTGTCTGCGTCCTCTCCCACTGAAACGTAAGGGAAGGAGGAGACCCCGCTGCCAGCTGCTGCCACCATGAACCCACCTGTTTCCATGTCATCCTGGCCATGATGGCTTGGAATCCCTCAGACTGTGAGCCCAATAATCCTTTCCTCTCTCAAGTGGTCAAGGTGTTTGGTCACAGCAATGAGAAAAATAACAAATGCACACCCCTACAAAAAAAAAAAAGAATTATTCTAAAACAGCAGCAGTGCTCATAGAGAAACCCTGAACTAGTAGGCCAGTGTGGCTCCTTTCGTTTTCAAAAACCCGAGTCCTTAAATTTGTTCTTTCAAAAATTTATTTAAAATCAACTGACTTCTTGTTTCTGAACCATGCATTCCTTGTCTGTAAAACAAAAAGACTAAACAGTATAACCCTGAAGATTCTTTTGGCTTTAAAAGGCTCAAGCCTGTGATTAGGAGGGGAGTATTGAAAATAAATGTTATGATTTTAAATCCAAGATAACACAAGTCATTTTACATTTTTGTCTCAATTAAAACCAGCGCTGAGCAAGTCCTCGATCCCCACCGGGGAAGCTTGCAAACTTGAAGCCCGTCGTGGGCTGAACCTAGACTGCAGATGTCTTTGTTTTTGGCTAATCGTATGTGTTAGAATTTTGTGAATTGGGGGCCAATTTTTAAAAGATGGAGTATATCCAGTAAATACACAGATTTTCAACTTATTTTTGTTTTTAGGCCAGAAGACCTTTCAACTCTGGGCTTCATTTTTGCCTGGCAGCAGTTAGGTCAAACTAAGAAAAGTTGTCTTCTGAATTCCCAGTTCACCAGCGTTCCCACCCCACAGACTTGGATTCTACCTGACCACTTTTCGTTTGCCCCCATTGTTTAGCCACCCGACCCCTCTAGCTAGCAGCATTTACTCTTTGTGTTCTACAGTCAGCAGTGGGCACGTGGCATACCCAGAAATGCATGTGGTAAGCCCTGAGAACTGTGTCATCTCAGAATAAATTAAATCAAGTTAAGTGTGCGAGTTGAGTCCAAGCAATCAAGGGGAGGACAGGATGGGGGAGAGAAGCCTTTGGAACAGCTTGTGAAACAGTCTGAAGAGCTTCAATGGACGGTGTCAGGCAATGGTGCTCAGTGCCTGCCAACTAGCAAGTGTGGTCCCTCGCTAGCTTATTAGGAGTGCACTGACCCGATGGGGCACAGACAGGTCCTGTTCTCGCCGATGCATACTTGCATCCGAATCATCACATTTGTTTCCTGGAACTCCACTTGCAGTGCTGTTTTAACAAGGGTTTGGACAATCAGTTCTTGAGCTGATGTGAACTATCTTCACCTGAGTGGGATGTGAAACGTCTGGGGCCGTTGATGCTGAAGAACAGATGACTCCGGAAGCAAAGAGGGGTTTGCTTTCCCTAGATATTGGCACCGTGTCTTGAGGAAGAACAGGGGGTCATCTTGTCTTCCCACACCCCCCAGGCTTGCCTTGAACTCACTGTGTAATCCAGTACTCACTGTGATGCTGCAGACTCCCAGCGGTGGCATTTTAGGTGTGTATCACTATACCTTGGCTTCAGTCTCTCCTCTGATCTTCAGCTTTCTCATAATAAGGGGCTTTGGTTTTTAGTATTTACCTGTTATCTAAGAAATTCTTTCTGTGAAGGACAAATTATCTTGAGGAAAACCGTTAATTATGTCGTATCAATGAATTCAGAGCTTTCGTAGTTGGGTGGCTACAGAAGACCAAGAAGCTCACCGCTTAGTGCTTTCTTGAATCTCCTGCCAAGGCCACAATACTCTTAGACTATGAAGACCAAGTTGTAACTGATGGATGGCTTCCAAAGTCCCTGCTACAGGAAGAGGTTCTAGAACTCTTGAGTGTGGGCAGGTGAGTCTCAGGAAGGTAAGTGCTGCACAGTGAAACACGTGATCTGTTCTTTCTTCCTCCTTTCTTCCAGCCATCTAACGCAGAGAGCACCGTCCACAACAGCAGCGCATTTGGAAAGGTTCACCTATCTGGCCAGATGTCTCTCCTGGGGCGAGTCACCTTGCACTGCTTCCTATTGTCCTCAGCATTGTTTCCCCTCTGCACAGTTTTGCAGCCACAGGCTTGTACCTCCTCCACAAAGCATCTACACGGAATCCTTGCACTGGGCTTTGTTTTTGGGGAATTTGTCTAAGGGAACAAACAGTGGAAACTTTAGACTGTTCCCTGGGTGTGGTTTCAGCATTTGGAAAGTCAGATCTTCTCTGAAGGTGAGCACTCTAAGCGGAATGTCTAGCTCCATGGTAGTTAAAAGACCATATATGCGCATGCTCAGGCCCAACTCCTCCCCTCACCACTGTGTGATCTTGTTGGTGATGTACTGCCTCACAGTGGCACTCTCTCACAGATAGCAAGAGCGTCAGTCATCTGTGATGGTTATTGTAAAGACTAAAGAAGATATTTCGTGTAAACGTACATGTCCCTGGGCCTCTCAGCACTATTGGCATTTCGGGCTAGGTATCTTACTGATGAAGGAGACTGATCTGTCTAATACAGCATGCTCATAAACATCTCTGACCTCTAATTATTGATGCAATAACCTCCACAAAGCTGTGACAATCAAAACTATTTACACATTGCCAAGTATCTCTTGGAGACACAATCTCCCCAAATTGAGAAAAATTAACTTGTTCTTAGCTGACAGTCGGTGCCAAATGCTGAATATTCAAGTAAGGCCGTCTGAGACCTTCCAGTCAGTCAGTTTCCTGGCAGAATGCATGGGTGTGAATGAGCCTGCCAAAAACCACCGAAAGAAGCATCCACATAAAGCTGTGAGAAACTGCAGTGGGTTTCCTGACACCTTCATGCATAGATGTCATTTGTCCCTTCCCCGTGCCCTTCCTTCACTTCAGTCTTCTCCACTTCATCCATCCCGTCCCCAGTTATTTCTCCATTCTGTTTTCTAATCACATGGATGCCATTACTTTATTTCCTGTCTCTCTTAAGATCTCCTCCTCCTCTCTCATGATTCCCTATGTGGGATCATGGCCTAAAACATACAAACATACATATATAGATATACACACATGTAAATATGCAAACACACATACATGTATATATACATGTCTAAGAATAATACATATGTACAAATATATGTATATATACATATATATATTTAAATCTAGGTTCTACCTAATGAGAGAAAAGATGAAGCATTTGCCTTTCTAAGTCTGGCTTATTTCACTTAACTCAGTGATTTCTAGTTCCAGTCCATCTTCCCGCAATTGTCATGATTTTACTTTTCTTTTTGGCTGTATAAGATGCCGTTGTATATATGTATCACATTTTCATTATCCATTCACCTTTTGACTAATAGTTTGGTTGGTCCTATTTCCTGATCATGGGGAATAGTTAGTAACAAACATGGATGTTCAGGTGCATTGTGGGGTACATCTATAGAGTCAGTCCTTCAAGTATATACCCAGGAGTAGCATGGCCAAGTCATATGATAGTTCTGTTTTTAGTTTTTTGATTAGTCTCCATTCTGACTTGTACAGTGGCCACACATCTTGGCATCCCCACTGCAACGAGTAAGAGCTCCTCTTTCTCCACATCCTCAGCATTGCTTGCTGTCATTTGTTTCCTTGTGATAACCATTCTGGCAGGGCAGAGTTCAACTCTCCAGGCACTTTTAATTGGCTTCTGGTGCCAAGTAAAGGATGATAAACACTTTTTCAAGGATTTATTTATTGTTGCCTTTCTATTTTCGAGAATAGTCTATTCAGTTCATTAGTTGTAAGATGACTTGGATTTTTGGAGTTTAATTTTTGCAGCCCTTTGTATAGCCTGGATATTAATAACGCCCTGTCTGGCGTGTGATTGGCCAAGGACGTTTTCCCATTCTGGAAGGCTGGCTCTGATCATTTCCTCTGCTGTGTAGCAGCTTTTGAGTTTCCCATAATCCCATTTGTTAGTTCTCGGCAGTGTTTCCTGAGGAAATACTGCTTTTGGAGAAATCTTCGCATACACCTGAGGAGCCACTTCCTTTGGAAACGGAAGCTGGACATGGAGCTCAGAGGGCTGAGTGAAGAGCTAAGAGAACACAGAGGCCTCTCAAGAGGAAAATTACTGGCCTGCAATCAAGGACTGTTTCTTGCCCTTAGGGTTGGAATTCTGATGAGTGATCGTTTGGATTTCAATGTTGCTCTCAGTCTGAGACCCGTGTTTCCTAGTTTTTTCTCTATGTGTGGGATAGTGTTTTGTAGATAAACTTTCTCTGTCTGAATGTTGAATGGAGCTTAAAAGTTGCTGTTCAAAATTAGGAAACACTCTACCTCAAGACCCAGGAATATCGCTGTTGGGTATATACCCAAAAGACGCTCAATCATACCACAAGGTCATATGCTCAACTATGTTTATAGTATCATTATTTGGAATAGCAAGAACCTGGAAACAACCTAGATGCCCCTCAACTGAAGACTGGATAAAGAAAATATGATAATTTACACAATGAAGTACTACACAGAGATAAAAAAATAATGACATCTTGAAATTTGCAGGCAAATGGATAGATCTAGAAAAAAAAACATATTGAGTGAGGTAACCCAGAGCCAGAAAGACAAATATAATATGTTTTCACTTGTAAGTGGCTTTTAGACATAAAGCAAAGAAAAACCAGCCTACAGGTCACAATACCAGAGAACCTAGACAACAAAGAAAACCCTAAGAGAGACATACATAGATCTACATAGGAAGGAGAAAAGGGCAAAATCTCCTGAGTAAATTGGGAGCATAGGGATCATGGGAAAGGGGAGAAGGGAAGAAGGAAGGAAGGAAAGGGAGTGGAGAAAAATAAACGACTCAATAAAAATAAATTAAAAATTAAAAAATAAGTTGCTGTTGAAGAGTTTCTCTCCTGAAAACCTCACACTGAACTTCATGCTCATTCAGATCCGAAGCAGCCCATTCACCTCTGGACGTTGAGCCTGGTACTGTAAGTTCTATGGTATTAGTCACCAAATGGGTTCCCCAGGACCCACGATAGTCCTTTTCAATCATATATCTGATCTGGGTAATCCATGAGATATTAGAATACAGCCACATATGTCTTTGGGCTAAAGTCATGAAGAAGTGCTTCATGTGATTTTTAGCTTCGTGCATCCCTTATTCTGGGGGAAATTCAGCATCTGCACCGAAACAACACTTGCACAGCTTTATGGGAAGGTGTGTGAAATGAGGGCCATAGCCTGTTGTCCCCAGCCAGATGATCAACTAAGCCATTTTGAATGGAGGTTCTCCAGCACCATTCAAATCTGCAGGTGAGCACCATTTTGGTATTCTGTCTGACATCACCAGAGACGCTAAGACAAAGACAGGTAACTGACTCCCTGCCTTGTGGCTCACAGAACTGTGTGAGATGAGAAAGATTTACCACTGTCTCAGTTGGCTAAGGTTTAGAGTATTCTGTTACACGTCATGGTTATTGGAACCCTTGCGGTATGAGTTTGCACGTGCTAATTTGGAACAGACACACTTTGCATGTTGAAGGAATATCAGTAAATTGTAGTAAGAAGCACGAGTAGATCCTTTCATGGTCCCAAGTTGCTTCCATACCCATGTGCACTCCCCATTTACCATGAGCCCTTGCTGTTCCTCCTGTGCAGAGATGGAATATTTTTGTATGCTCTCAAACCAGGGCATCCCAGCGACTCATTCTTCCCAGTGCACATGGTGTAAGTAGAGCGCTGTGACTTCTGAAGATCAGCTCCCAAGTCCTAGCCCACATGAAATGATACCCCATGGTGCCACTGAAGGGAAGTCAGTGTTGTTTTCTACAAGATGCCAGTACTAAGGCACCCCATTGATGAGCAATGCCAGCAGCCCTACTTGTGAATGGAACCCTCTTGCCGTTTTAGCCAGGGCTCTGGCTGAATGAAGCCGAATGAGTAATTACAGGCTTGGTTATCAAAGGGACCTCCTAAGCCAACTGCAGTTAGTGGCTCGTGTTTGAGATCCTAACTTCAACTGCAAAAGAGAGCTGAGACTTTATTTTTTTTTAAGAGGGACTTAATATGAAGTATGATCTTGAATCCACTGTTTAACAACAAAATTAAATTTTTAGAGAAATAATTATTGGTGACTTCTTGGAATATTATATTGACAGAGCTTCCCTAAGACTAGGTAGACATTTATGTGGGAAAAGAACTGTTAGTGACCAGCAAGATCTTCCATAGGCCTGCATAGTGTAGACTATTGCTTTGTACGAGAACCTCCTTTTTTCTCCCATTTCCTTTCTCCCTTAGTGGCTGCTGCAAGCCTCATGTACTCATAATATTCATTTGTGTACAAATAAAAGAAATGTCCAAGTGAACCTAGCATCCCCTGCGTGCTGAGTGTATGGAACTATACTCTCAGTCCTAGGCCCTGTATTTTAAAGAAAAGGATTATTCAAAATCAACACTTAAAATCTTTGATTTATCAGAGACTGTTTGCATATAATTTTTTTCTCTTTCATACACAGTTTTGTATTTGGGTCGAGGGAGAATTGTATGTTGCTAATTTCTCACTGAATTCTTAAGCATAGGAAGAATGGTATTGTTTTAAGTCTCTGTTTTGTAGGTGAAGGAGACCCAACAATATAATTGCACCCAGTGCGATGCAGTTAAGGGATTTACACCCCAATAACCCAGCTTTGGACTCTGTTCCCTTCCCACTGTAGTATGGGAGGTATCCCTCCTGATCTAACATCAGTGCTCTGAATGAACCCAGTGTGCACCGGGCTCTAATTCATCTGGTGGGAACCACATGCCAAGAGAGTGTTAGCTTTACCAAGTGGTTACTGAGTAGCATGGCTGTCTGGGCAGCTGACTGGCTGTGGGAGACCCTTTTTCTACCTCTGTCTGGGGAGGCAAATAAACAGAGCTTTAAACTCTGTTGACACATGTAACCTAGGTAACTCAAGGTTCTGACAGGAAGAAAATCACTGGAGTGCAGTTATAACCGGCTGGGGCAATGTCCCACTTGATGTGGAATTCCTCTGAGGGAAGCAGTGTGGTTGATTAAACCATGGGCATCTTTTTAAGGATGGAAACCAGGAGGGCTGTCGGCTTAGGCAGTTGCGGAGGTGAGCAGTTGCTTTTAAGAAATTCTGGGTCAGGTTTGGGGAAGTGGGGTTGCAGACCAGGGCAAATCATCTCATGTTCTTAAAATGAAACTCGCCTGCAACTTCTTCCTTCTGCCACAGCCCCAGATATACGCCACATGCCAATAGTTATAAGTGATTACCCAAAGGGCTCATGCCATTCCCTGGACACCAAGGATACCCATCTTCCCATAAACTATTTCCCAGAAAGGAGAACGTGGAACACAAAGACAGCCAGTTAGCAGCTGTGTGCCCAATGGCTAATCATTAAGTCTTCTCGGCCTCAAATTACTTTATTTGTACAGTGTTAATGCCATGACTTTATAGGGCTATGGCAAACAATAAAACAGTCAACACAATGTTTAGGATGTGACTGTCACAAACAGAAGGTTAAATGAAATAACTTGTAAAAATTTAACGGCTTTGAAACAGAGAACCTACACTGTACACTGGTCGTTGAGCCATTATTTGCCAAGGGCCAATCATGTGGGCAATACTTTTATAGGCTCTCAGGCATTCAACACATGCGTTTGTCATGAAACCCCCAAGATAGACTGTTTCACAAACTAAGTTTCAGAGAAGACAAATCACACAAATAGTGCCATTAGATATTCCTTTATCTGCTTTATATGGTGTGGGGGGGGGCAGAGAAGGATACTGAGAGAGACAGAGAGAAAGTCTTATTCTTAGCCCAGCCTAACCTGGAACTCACTATATAGAGCCCAATCTGACCTCTAACTCGGGGCAACCCTCCTACCCCAACCTCTAAAGTGCTTGGAGAATAGAAATGAACCACCATGCCTGGCTTTATCTTAATGACTAATGCATGTATCAACTGACTTTAGCTTGCTATCTAATGTATATATTAGCTGAGGATGGCCTTCAGCTTCTGTTCCTCCCACCTATACCTTCTGAGCTCTGGAACCTGCAGCTGTCAGGGGATACATAGGAGGACAAGAGTGACCAGAATCTCCAATGATCTGACCCTGCCCAACTCCTTCCAGGAGGGAACATTAAGAAGCCAAATCTTGGAAGGGCAAATGATCAAAAATGCAAGCAATTTTTTTTTCCACGAGAAAGGACGTGAATGTCTTGTATGGAAAGGTGACTCAAGCTTTTGGCTGTCGAGTTAATTTCCTGACACTGAAATCCCGAAGAGCACTTTCTCATGACCACTAGATTAACAACAATCAAAACTTCGACCGTGTTAGTGTTACCAAGGATGTGGCAAAGGAAATTCCCAGAGCCATTGGGAGAGTATGGATGAACATATCAGCCTTGAAGAGTGGTTTGGCATGGCTTAGAGCAAAAGTGCATATGACTCAGCCACTCGGAGTCTTCAGCGTTTCCTCAGTGGATCTGTCTTGTGACTCGTGGAAGCAGGGCCACGGTACTCATCACCGAGCGGTTTGGAATACCAGCAGAAGCAACAGATGCAAATGTGTACACATGGAGGACAGATAAGTCAAATGCAGACTAGTCTGCAGCAATATGCCCTCCAACTACGAAGATGAATCAACCATAGCTTCACCATCCACAGAGACAAAGCTGAACAAAAACAATAAATTTGAGTTAAAAAAAATCACAAAGGTATATATTGTGTGTGAGTAATATATATAAAGACAAACCAGAGAAAATGAATGCGCAGAAATAAAGCGACAAAGAAGAAAGTGATTTATGTAAGTCTAGTTTATATGACTTCTCATATAAACCATATGAGAGCAGGGAGGGACAGGCTACCAGAAATATATGTGTCATGTAGCCATATATATTGTAATTATTTTAAATGGAAAAAAAACATGGTTAAACCAAGCAAATAATAGCCCTTCCTACCACACCAAAATCCCAATGTTGTTAACAAAAGTAAAATCCAGAATGAATTTTATAATACCAGGTAATTCCCACAAAGATCTGGAACACACCTGAGAGCTGACACTATATATTTTACACATACACATTCATATTTAAGGACACATTTCAAACTCATTAGCATGTGGCAAGAAGAATAAAGATTTTTATTGGGAGATAAAATAGCATAGGGCAAAAAAGTAGCTTTCTCAAATCAGTTGTTTTAAGACAATGTCTGTCTGGTCCTTAGTACCCAACATCATCCTTAAAAACATTTGATGAGGTAGGAAAACTGGTAAAAAAAAAAAGTACAGTCTGGGTCTAGTTCCGCCTTTTTAAGCCACTTTAATTATGAGTGTTTGTGGGGGCCACCAAAAATGTTCCTTATTGTGAAATAATCCAGATTATTTTGGCAAGAAGCAATTTGTTTTCTGAAGGCTCCGGGAAACAACAACCCTTGGAATTGGAGGGAGAAGCTGCAGACGAAGCCTGTGTCGCGCATGACTAGGACATTGCTACGCCTCATTCCAGACCGGCAAACCCCTCCTGTTTGTCCTCAGCCTGTCATGGCTGAGGAGAAGGAAAGAGCAGATGTCCCATTTCCCAGGTTAATGTTACACAATTGATCATGCAAAAATGGTGTCCCTTGCCAAGTCCGACTGGAGGCGGGCCTCTTGGCTGCCCTGCTTGAGTTAGAACTGAATGCTCAACCCCAGATGCTGCCCTGGGTCCCAAGGCTCCTCTTGGGTATACTGTGGCTCCAAACAGCAAAAATGAAGAAGAATGGCCCAAGTTGCAGGATACTACCTGGCCCAAATATCTGGTCTACAGATACCTTGACTGAAAGGAATGCTGATAAGGGGAGAATTCCTGAGAGACCAGGGGAGTCGATTGCATCTCAAACTGGTGGGATTAACTTGGAGAAAGGAGAGATGACAGTCTTGTTATTTCTGAGATGTGTATGACAGATTTAAGACCTGGGATGGATGGATATACATATGGCAGATAGATACAAAGATACACAAATGATTGATAGATGGGGGGTGGAGATGACCTTATAAACAGACAAAGAAAGAAGATCATGCAAGAATGCTTCTAGTTTTTTCTAAAGCTAAACACACACACACACACACACACACACACACACACACACACACACAGCTATACAGAAAGATTCCTGTCAAATGCTTAAAACAAAGCTTCAGAACTGCCTGCCCCTGAGAGTTTGCAGTCTGCTTTCAAGTACAGAGCTTCTACACACATGCAGAACAGCCTCTGCCTCGAGAGGTCTCTAAGAAGGAAGCGCTCAGAGAGAGGAGAGGTCAGCTGGCCTGGCGGAGTGAGCTCTGGTGTTGGTCATATCCATGTCTTCCATTTGCTATCCTGTCCATCATCAGCTCCGAATTTCACTGCAGTTCTGATGGACAGCTCAGAGTCACCTATCTTAGCCAGAGTTCCTGTTGTTGTTGTTGTTGTTTTTTGTTGTTGTTGTTATCTTTATTTTTTTCAGCTTCTTGTTAGTCTAATTTCTAGGCGGCAAGCACACCCTGGGCAGTGTTGAATCCCTGATCCTTTTGCTCACGCAGCCTTGATTTCTGTCTTAGTGAGGGTTTCTATTGTTGTGAAGAGACCCTGTGACCACGGCAACTCTTATAAAGGAAAACACCTAATTGGGGATGGCTTATAGTTTCAGAGATTTAGTCCATTATTGTCATGGTGAGAGGTACCACACTGGGTGTAGCTTGAGCATATGCGACCTCAAAGCCCAACTCCACAGTGACACACTCGTTCTAACAATACTACACCTCCCAATAGTGCCACTCCCTATGGGCCAAGCCTTCAAACTCATGAGTCTACAAGGGCCATACCTTTTCAACCACAATTTTTAAAATCCAGGAGGTATAATTCCATACCCTTTGCCCTTTTTCAATTGTTAATCTCCATTCTTATTGTATGCTGTGTGTTGGGAATGCTGGAAGGACCAGAGAATGAAGCTCCCAACCTCAAATCCAGGGACAGGCTTCCAAGCTCCAAGGGTGACTGATGGCATCAGTGTGTCAGACTTACTGGCACCTGTCTTCCTTGCAGGGCCAGCCCTGAGGCTCCTTCTACACAGGCTCCCTCAGTGTCTAGCCCTAGAGACCAGAGTGGTAATTTAACTGTTAACCCGTATTCACTTGGCTTCGTTCTCCCAGGATCAAGTCTCTGCTTTCGGGTACACATTTCTTTATATTTTCTCTTATAGGACTTTTATTCTGTATTAGGTTTAGACATCCAGGATAAACTAAGACAGGGCCCTGTTGTGTGAGGTTTTAATGTTTTAGCTTTTTGGGGGGCCCAACACCCAACTCCCAAGTAAACACACCTGAAAGCTTATTTTTAGTTATGAATGCCTGACCTTAGCTAGGCTTGTTTCATGCCAATCTTTCTTAAATTATCCCAACTAACTTTTGCCTCTGAGCTTATATCCCTCTTTATTTCTGTTTACCTTTCTTTCATTACTTGTGATGTAGCTGGGAGACTGGCCCCTCATATCCTTCTCTCCTTGTTCTTCTGTTGTTCGCTCCTTTGGTTCTCTTTCTATTTACAATCTCTGCCTTCCGGCCCTGCCTATCCTTTCTCCTGCCTTGCTATTGGCCATTCAGCTCTTTATTAGACCATCAGGTGTTTTAGACAGAGAATCACAGCCTCACAGAGTTAAACAAATGCAGCATAAACAAAAGTTACACACCTTAAAATAATATTCCCCACCAGGGCCCTGGGACAGTCTTCACCAGGGAGCGGGGCCAGGACCAGGGCAAATAGAAGCTTGTAGATTAAATGCCAGGTCTTCATCCGTCTGCTAAATAATTCCAAGAGGAATGTGCACATCTCAGATCTTGGGAGATTGCTGCATGGCCATCTGTCTGATGTACCTCATGTGGGCTTTCTTTTCCCCCTTCACTCAGCACACTATCTCCCTGTTGTTTCCAAGGACTGGTTTCTACCCAACTACCAGTGCCCAAGGCTCTGACTTGGACTTTTGTTTTCTGGGCAACTCAAGCTCAGACTCAAAGTTCATGGGAAAGGAGGTGTGAAATGAGCTGGAACCTTAGCTATGGCTGAGAGGTAAAGGGAAGGTCAGAGGGCATGGCAAGCAGAAAAACAATGACCCAAGATGTGGAGGCAGGACTGGCTGGCTAGGACATTTTCAAGGGGTGATATAGGAGGCTAAGACTTCACGGAAGAGTCTAGGTGTAAACTCCAATGGAGAACACCAGAAAGGAGCCTTATTTCCTTGCTTTATCTGAATAAAATGGCACCCAAACATGCATAACGCTGTTAGGGGGGCTTTGCACTTGGAGTCCGAGGGTCACTTATCTTCAAAGTTACTGGGCTCCTTTTGATTCATATCATTTTCTTACTGTGTATTTCTCTCTTTCTCTCTCTCTCTCTCTCTCTCTCTCTCTCTCTCTCTCTCTCTCTCTCTCTCTCTCTCTCTCGGCTGCTTTCCACTTGCTTGACAATCAAGTGCAAGCTCTCTCCCTCTTGTGAGAAGTACAAGGTGCTTGAGATACTGACTGTTGTCAGTGGGGCCCATACACGCTAAGGGACAGGGCTGTGACACGGCCCTTAAGCCATGCTTGCCTAAAGGCTGAAAAAGATTTCAGGGACAGTGGCTGTGCCAGCCGAGGGCACTCCAGCCTTGGCCTGGTGGCCTGTTATTTCCTGTCTTCCCTGTTGTTGACTTTCTCCCAAATAAACAGATCTGAAAACAGGCTCCTCCCTCTTTTTCTGCTGAGGAGTAGAGCCGACCAGCTGACTAGGAGGAAACACAAGCTAGTCAGCAGCGTCTCCTGGGATGCTAGACAGGTGGCCACGGGAGGTCAGCAGGAGCCTGTGCAGGATGTGGGAGCTGCTGTGGCCTTAACACAGAATGGGGCCTTTAACAAGCCACAGGTGCCCAGGTAGGGAGCGTCTCTGCACAGTGTCCCTTTGTTCTCGCTGACGGGCACACAGAGGAAGGTAGGCCTTATTCCGAGTGACGGCACTCCGGCTTCCTCTTCAAAGCTCATCTCCGGCATTGCAGGCTGTAGCATCCTGCTTTTCGTCATCCCTTAGCTCTGCACAGTCAGCCTGCTCAGTGAAGCATGCGCTCAGGGAAGGCTTGCTTTGCCTGAGCTCCTTTGGGGAATCACGGGGGGTTTTCCCCGAACATTTGCTCATTATTAGGGGCTTCCTCCACCACCGGCCTTTCCACATGGCTGGATCTTGTCCATGCTCTGGGAGATATTCCACAATGACTTGCTGGAAAGCAGTCATGGCTGTACCGCAGGATGGGCGTCTAGTCGTGTGCTCATTGAGCTGGGAAAAGTTGTCAGGAAGAGGACCTCCAACTCCCTCTGGGTCAGGGGGTGGAGACAGCTGTAGGGTTGACACTCTGTGACCTTCCTCATCCTTCTGGACTTCAACTTCCCCGCTGCAAAGTTCAGATAATCTCAGTGTGCACTTGAATGAATCTGTGCTTTATCCAGCGAGCCAGCCCAGAATGCTGCCCCAGCTCTATTAGATTTTGCAATTCCTGACTCTGTTAAGCAACCTTTTCATTCCATTCTCTAGTGCCTCTTGTCTGGATGAAGGCAACGGCCTCTTGGTTCATCTCCTTGCCTTCCATCTGTTTCCAATTTTTCTCCTCACTTCTGCCAGAACTCCATTTCTAAAGCAGAAGTCTATTTTCAAGCTTCCCGGGAGCAACGAGGGAGGCCGTCTAAAGGGGCAGGACAATCACAGCCTTCCAATGACCTGAGCTCATGTCACCTTCCAGCGTGGCCCCCACAGGCTTGTCCTGTGGTAGCATGCTTCTACTCTTCCAAAAGGCCTCCTTCCGCTGAATATATCTCTCTTCACATCTGGCCTTTACCCGCTTTGTGGACATGGGCACTCGAAGATCCACTGAGTTCTGGTTCTATTTCTGAAGGGAGACTGAAGTACTGATTTATATTGAAGAACAGTATGAAGGGTAGGAAAATTCAGAGTCATGCAACATAGTCAAAGACATACTAACATCTAATCCTTTTGCTAAATTCTTGTTTCTCCTGTAAAGCCAGACCCAGTGAGTACTCCTATGAGAGGCTCCTCCACATCCCTAATTCAGAGTTGATGTGGAAATCTGTCCATCCCCTTGTATTCCTGCCGCCCATGTATTGGTCTTGTCCATCGTCCCCGAACTCCTTGAGGAACGGACCTATTTTTATCTCTCCCCACCCTGAGCGGGTATAAGGCCTGTCGTAGGGCAGGTACTCAGTGCGTGCTAAATGAATGAACAAATGACTGTTTTCACTCTCTGATGGAAAGGACTTTCATTAAAAAGCCAAAGGAAGGAAACGGTCAGAATGTGTGGGCTTGTTTAGTCTGCTCTGCCCGATTAACCAGTCCCACCCACATGCTCGGTTCCCCTACTCCACTGCAGCGCTAGAACAAATGTCAGAAGGTTATGTGGCATCCTGCCTCCCTTATCTAGATGGTTGTGGTGTGGCCAGGGCAGCCTCCACACCCTTTATCCAAACAGACAGGCTAGCTCTCGTCACTGGGACTGCTTCAAAACAAAACAAAACAAAACAAAAAAACAATTCATCATTTGTTAATTCTGTAGGGGTAAATAAAATCGTTGAAGATCCTCAAAAAGCCCCACTGAAAGTTTTCTGTGTGTAGGGTTCAAACTGGAGAGGACAGCAGGATGCAAATGGATAGATGTATAATGTAAGAGTGGCCTTGGAGGTACGTGTTCATGGGTGGAGAGGGCTGGCCTGGGCTGTAGAGATAACATTGAAAGGGGGAATGGGTTAATTAAAATTTCACCTTTCTGAGCTCCATTACTGTTGTTATTATTTTGATGAAACAGAGGATGAAAATTTCCATCTTACAGATTGAAAAGATAACAGGAGCTAAAGGAGAGAGGTCTTTGATCATTCCCAGAACACTTACAATGGTAAACATGTGACAGCGTCCATCCCCACTCTGAGTGGGTAGGAAATGGAGAAACGACTGTCAACGGTGGTTGTCTACCTATTTGCCTCTCTGCAGGTCTTCTGCCATTTGAACCCAGCTCTGTGTGGCAGGAGCGGGATCTCTAAGGCAAAGGCTGACCGCTGTGCTTCCTGGGTGTACATTTGTTTAGCTACTGTGGATACAGACACCATCAGCTAGTCAAAGGAGAAAGCAGAATGGGGCCTACGCATTTATTTCTTTGCCTTCCGTGCTGCTGGGTTGTGAGCTGATGGACCTCCCTCCACTGAGCAGAGTTTACTTTATTAGTCATAACAATAATGACCCATTGATGGTGGCAGTGACAACAGTGATGATGATGCTGACAATGACAGAGTATAATATTCTTGAATGTTATATTAGTCCATTTGGGCTGCCAGAACACTACACACACACACACACACACACACACACACACACTGATTTAAACAAAATCAGTTTATGGCCTCACAACTGTAAACTGTGAGATTCGAGATCATGGGTCATGTTGCAGTAAGGTGAGTCTCTCCCCAAGGCTGCAGACGGCAGCTCCTGGCTATGTCTTTATATGGCCTTTTCTTAGTGTTCTCTCAGAAGAGGTATAGAATAACCCCAGAGGGTAAGTAGAAGAAAGAGAGGAAGGGCTTTCTCTGTAATCTCTTCTTTGAATGACACTAATCCTCTCTGATTAGGGGTCCATCCTCAAGACCGTCTTTGGCATTAGTTACTTCCTTGGGTACCCATCTCCAAACACATCTACACTGGATTAGAGTTTCTACATACCAATTGTAAGAAAGCACAAATCTTCAACCTATAGCTAATATTATCTCTATATCACAGTTTGTGTTAAACACTTTTATGTGTTATTTCATTTCGTGCCTACAAGAAGTATATGAATTTGGAATTATTCCAATTCTACAAGTAAAAAAAAATCTTCTGAAGTTATTAATTTGCCTAAGATCACATAGCTAGTAAGCTTTGGTGCTGAGATCCCGACTGACATGATTCTAATTATTAAAAACAGTATCTTTGATCACTCCAACAGTTTTTATGGCTGGTGTGTTGTATCTAACTTCCACATGGAAGGCAATCATGAGCCAAGAGGTCAAGTCTTTACCAATGCTACATAGTCAATGAATGGAATAGGCAGAGGGGGTTTTTGAACTTTGGGTGCTAGCTCCAAAGCTCATCCTTAAATAAATCTATCACATTTGTTACTTGTTGACTTATTAAAAAGCTCTTTCGGATTCATTTGTATGTTACTAGTGGGAGTTATGGCATACATTTAAACATGAGAAAACTTGGTTTCAAAGAGTTAATAGCTTGATGATTGCTAACTGCATGCGTAAATGTGATTTTAAAAATTCTTATTTCCTATTGGGAAAAGATATTACACTTAATAACAATTCATTCATTCGTAGTTATGTTTCATAATCCACTCATTCATAGTAGTAGAGTTTTCAGGTACTTACCTGGCAGGGTTGTTTTCTCTTTGCAGCTTCAGCCGGTTTGTGTGCGAAGAAAGAGGGAGGAGAAGTCATGAGGAGGACGGGAGCATCGCTCTGACAATGGTTCAAATGAGCCCGGAGATCACACATTTGTAATGGCACTCATCCAACCAATGGTGGCATTCCTTTCAGCAGTGCTCAGCAAAGAAAAAGGTGTGTGTGTGTGTGTGTGTGTGTGTGAGAGAGAGAGAGAGAGAGAGAGAGAGAGAGAGAGAGAGAGAGAATAGAACTGGAAGGAAGAGGGCATTGGCAACATATGCCTAAAGTGGTGGACCACAGGGTTCAGTGGATAATGAAGGGAAGCAGGAGGTGGAGAGTGTGGTGGGGAAGATCAAGGAGCGACTGGGTCTTGGTAAGATGAGAAAATTTGTGTGGTAGACACGAGAAGACAACTGAGCTGATAAGTAGTTGGGGTCAGGGAACTGTCTATTAGCATTTAAAGTATCTGAGTGAGACAATAAGTTCCACGTCATAGCCAGAAAACGTATCATTATGTTGGAGTTATAGACACGGTGTATAATTTATACATTTGCAAAGCCTTTTCACATATTACCACAGCCTATGATGAGGAGAGTGCAGAAATTATGTCAATTTTTTTATCTTCATTTACTCAAAACCATGGGGGCTTGAAAAATACTTAGAATACTTCTTCCTTTTATTAGACATAGATTTTTTTTTCTCATACTACATCTACTCCTCTCAGTTCCTCCCCACCTCCTCTTCTGTCTGGATCCATTCCTTTTCTATCTCTCATTAGAAAAGAACAGGCTTCTAAGAGATGACAACAAAATAAAATACAATAAAAATAAAACAAGCACCTTCATATCAAGGTTGGACAAGCCAACAGAAAAACACAAGAGCCTCAAGAAAGGCAAAAGAATTAGAGAGCTACTCATTTACAGATCCGGAGACTCCCATAGAAGTACCAAACTAAAGGTTATTGTATATATGCAGAGAGCCTGGTGCTGACCTGTGCAGGCCCTGTGACCGCTGCTTCAGTCTCTATGAGCTCCCATAAGCTATGCTCAGTGGTTTTAGAGGACTTTGTTCTCCTGGGTCCTCCATCTCCCTGACTCCATGTCCCTGACTCCTTCTGGCTTCTCTTTCCCGGGGTTCCCTGAATTCTGAGAGGAAGGATTTGATGGAGACATCTCAATACTTAGAATTGTAACAGGCTGGTGAAGTGATAGAAATTCCAACTGGGTTAAACTTACTAGCATCTGGACCAAAGGTGAAAAATTTCAGTTATCCCCATCAGCAGAGGTATACTGGTGTTGTCTAGACAGTGACGTCTTATGTGGACTTGGTTTGACAAAACAAAATGGATAGATTTGGGGTCCTGGAGGTTCCATACCCGCAAGCAAAGCATTGCTTACCTGCCCAGCCACACCTGGTTATATCCCAGTGATTAGGTGATTGGCTTCTCTGGCTCTCTCGGCAGCAACAGGCTCCTGGAAGACCTGCTTTTCATTACTGCTGTGAGCTGGATCCTCCCCTGAGCTTTTTAGGGCTCTTGGCCTGGGTGAAGATGGATGTAGATCATATCCAGCAGCTGTGGGGAGAGGAGGGTTGAGGCAGCAGGCACAGAGTGAGCTAATTCATCCAAATGGCATAGCGGAGGTGGGATCTGGGAGATGGAGGCCTCCCAAACAGGGTAAGGGGGAGAGATGCCCTTCCAGTTCCCTCTCAGATTTCTCCCTTCCTTCCCTTGCTGTCTGCTGGCCTATCCTGGTCCCAACCTGGGTGTCAGATTCCACCTCAGCCCCTGGTGTGTGTGCTGGTTCCTAAACCAGATCCCACATCTTGGCCTATAAAAGTTGTTAACTCCTTCCGCTCCCCGACTTTGTAGTTCAGCAGGAAATACTGCTCCAGGCCGGCCATCACGGTGCTGCTTGTGGATTCTGTAAATCTATGGATTTAGTCCTGGTGCCACTTTGTTTAGTGAGCTTGTCTGCATCACTTTCTCTAGAGTTCATTTTCTCATCTGTGGAATCATTTCGTTGAGCTGCTGGTAACCGACAAATAGGTAGCTTTGTAAGCATCAGTTCCGCATCCCAGCAGTATCCCCCTGGTCTTCTGCGTTAAGGTCTTCAAGGTCATGTTGACATTCAGAATTAACATCCATCCCCCTTGCCTGTAGAACAGTGGTCATTAAACTATAGTGTCCATGTTGTCAACCTAATTGCCTAAGGAGCTTATTAAAGCCTGCATTGCTGGGTCTACAGCTCAGTTTCTGATGTGGTACATCTCCAGGTCTGTTGGATGCTGTCATCGTGGGGCCATCCCTAGAACCACTGCTGTGGGGCTTCATTGCTTAGAACTGGGTATGGTTTCCTTGAAACAGTGTCAGGCTCATGACTAGCTGGCTGACATAAATACACAGGCACCAGGCTTCGTTTTGTTAATCAGTTAATTGTTAGAGTGTACGATGGTGTCAGCATGTGTGCGTCTGTGGCGGTGGCGGCAAGGGTGGGGTGGGGGGGTGGGGTGGTGGTACTCATGCTTCATGGTGTACATGTGGAGATCAGAGGACAACTTCGAGGAGCTGATTCTCTCCTTCCGTGTTTACCTGGGTTCCAGGAGCTGAACTTAGGTTTCAAGGCTGTGAGGCAAGTGCCTTTACCCTGAGCTATCTCTTCCTTAATGAAGACTAAAGGAGGGTTTAACAGGAAAAGTTGTAGATCTGGCCTTTAAAAATGAGAGGAATGAGTCAATAAGTGTAGAACATTATGATCTTAGATATCATAGTTATCTAGTTGGTAGGGTAAGATGGGAAAGGTATGAGCTTGGAATCAGATGCCACACAGATGCAATACTGGTCCTGTATAGATGCTAACTGAAGTTGGACCAGGTCTTAAACTCTTCAACTCCACCTTCTATACTGCATTCATTGCTCTTTCCCCTAACTTACAATAGGCAATCAGAACTATTTTTTTTGAAGGGATAGAGAGATGGCTTAGTCGGTAAGAGCACAGCTGTGCTAGCATGGAGAACTAAGTTCAAATCCTTGGCACCCATGAGCAAAGCCCAGTGGGACTGAGCATGCCTGTAACTCCAGCACCGCAGTGGACAGAGTCGGGGGATAGCTGGGACTTGATAGTCAGCCAGTGTTGTCTCAGGGGCAGAGGGGAGAGTGACAGAGCAGGACACCCTCGGTTCTCCTCTGGCCCCTGTGCATGTACAGCAAGGGCATGCACAACCACACACAGGGGCTCATGAGGCACACACACTCTCTCTCTTTCTCTCTCTCTCTCTCTCTCTCTCTCTCTCTCTCTCTCTCTCTCTCTCTCTCCCTCTCTCTCTCTGCCTCTCTCTCTCCCTCCCTCTCTCTCTCACAGACTCTCTCTCTCTCCCCCCCTCCCTCTCTCTCACAGACTCTCTCTCTCTCTCTTTCTCTCTCTCCCCCCCTCTCTCACAGACTCTCTCTCTCTCCCCCCCTCTCTCACAGACTCTCTCTCTCTCCCCCCTCTCTCTCACAGACTCTCTCTCTCTCTCTCTCTCTCTCTCTCTCTCTCTCTCTCTCTCACACACACACACACACACACACACACACACCAGCACCAGTTTTAGAAAGAGGTGTTATTTGAATGGGTTGGCGGTACTTGGTAATAAACAGATACATGGATATAATAATTCCCTGTCTGCTTTTCTAATGTGCAGGAACTAACCCATAAGCACCTTCTAGACGAGCCCTAGAAGACACCACTTTCAACAGGATGACTGAACTCCATATGCACCATGACTCTGATGATGGAGGAAGGTCATTGGTTAAAAAATAAAGAAACTGCCTTGGCCCATTTTATTGGTTAGAACATAGGTGGGTAGAGTAAACAGAACAGAATGCTGGGAGGAAGAGGAAGTGAGCTCAGAGACGCCATGCTCCCCTCTCCCAGGCAGATGAGATAGCTCTGCTCTCTGAAGCAGATGCGCGATGGAGCAAGCCGCCAGGTCAGACATGCTGAATCTTTCCCGGTAAGCACACCTAGTGGTGCTATGCAGATTATTAGAAATGGGTTAGGCAAAATATGAGAATTAGCCTGTAAGAGGCTAGAGCTAGTGGGCTAAGCAGTGTTTAAAAGAATACAGTTTCCGTGTAATTATTTCGGGGCATAAGCTAGCAGGCAGCCGGGATGCTGGGGACGCAGCCCCGCCGCTCATATTACTACACTCTGATATGATAAATGGAGCTGACTTCTTTTTCCATCATCTTGCTTACAAATCTCATGCTTCTCGTTAGAGGCAGCAAGGAGAGAGAAGCTTATCTCAGTGATGCGAATGCTGTCGGTTTCTGCTCTTCTGAGTGGTTTGGTCTCTTGCTCCTGAACATCCAGTCCTTCAGGCTGCTCTCCCCTCCCCGCTCTCAAATGATGAAATGAACGGCTGCCCTCTCAGTATACAGGTGGCTCCGTGGTTCCTGCTGGAGCCTGGAAAAGGACCTGTAGGCAGTCCCTGTGGTTTAGTGGGCTGCTCTTACTTGCAGTGTTGGTCACTAGGGTGCAACTTGTTCCTTCTCGTGTTTAGTGACTCATTCAGATGCCTCTGCAGGAAATCCATAGCTGTTCTTATTGTTCTGTTCATTATGTCCCATGACACAGAGGCCTTTTTGAATGAGAACTCTGCCGATCTTTGAGGCTTCTCAAGGTCTCTGTCAACCCTCACTTGTGTAGGTGCAATTCCTGCATTCCTACTGAAAACGTAGACTAAGATACTTACTACTATCTAGCACAGAGCTATACTTCCAATTCGAAGTGGCTTAACTGGGAAGAAGCTGCTTCACTACCTCTGACTGCCTGTGGGACTTAGAAGGCATTGCTTAGCTCTCAGTGTATTGTCCCTTCATCTCTACTGAGAGGAGGTGACCGTGCTATTAAGAACTAATGCGTTCATCAAAATGCTATTTGTGAAAATTCTTGGAAGAAGCAGACATTTCACTTATTCTTGACAGATATTTTTTAGAGGTCCTGATATGTGCTAAATTTTAGATAAATAAAGGCTATTGATCATATCCTCAGAGTGTACCACTTTGTGAGATAACTTGATTGGTAAACACAATGTAAAAAGGAAACAGGATATTGTGGGATGTCAAGGAGGCATAGGGGATTATGAGATGTCAAGGCTAGATTTGGAAGCTTGTGTCGGTATAGTACTGCACCTTCTGGTCTTAGAGTTGGTGGAAGCAATGCATGTCTAAATAGCACATGCACACATGTATGTATGTGTGTGTGTGTGTGTGTGTGTGTATGTGTAAAGGACACAAGAGTAAGGCATCTTGTCACTAACAAAAAATAAAATCACTTAAAAATATAACTAGAATATTAACTATTAAAAATATTTTACGTATATATTAGGCTTAGTCTCCAGTACCACTGAAAAACTAAAGAGGAATTGGTAAAACTTTATCCTTTCTTTCACGGAACTCCAATCATCTTAGAGTGAGAAAAAAGAAGAACCAATGAACTTTAACTGTAACTTTTAAAGAGGAACTTTCTTCCCTCCTAAAAGGCAAATGCAAACACTGTTTTGTTGAAAGGCAAAATTCTTTTTAACTTCGAGAACTAGGAGGAGGGATCTGGAGTGGTCTGTAGGTCTCCGGAGGCTCCTAAAATAGGGGGCTGGATATGAGCAGGAGGGAGGCAGGACGGCCAGCGTGGCAGTACAACAGATGCCTCGCCACATGCAGAGCATGAAAAAAAAAGCCCTCATACTCTGCAGATGCCATATTTTTAATTGCCGAGAAACTCTACCCCGTTTTATGTGAGTCACAGAATTAATATGTGATGGCAGCATATTTGGTCGAGCAGATACGGTATTTAACCTCTGAATACACACAGAGCACTGTCACCGTGGAGCCAGGAACAAGAGCGGAGGGATTGCTGAACACATCTGAACCTCCAGGGCTGTGGGTATTTCCAATGTGGAGTGGGAATGTGATCCGTCACGGAGTGTTTACCTTCCATGCCCACGGAACCTTAGACATTCCCATCTGGGAAGGACCTAACAGCCTGGCAACTTCAATTCCTTCAGACATACACCGGCAAGGACAAAAGTGACCTGGCACCTAACATGGGTGGCATTGTGTTGAGTTACAGGATTTAATCTTTAACATCGTCCTACGAGACAGATATTTTCGTCACCCCCCCCCCCCCATGTCAGAAACTTTGGCTAAGAGTAGAAAGATCCATGGCCAGGCATGGAGGCACACGTGACTGTAATCCCAGTCCTCTGGAGGGAGACCGATATAGAAAGATCACAAATGTAAGGACAGCCTGGCTTACATAAGAAGTTTCAGACTAGCCATGGCTTCTCTGGTGATCTACTGTCTCACCCCTCCCCAAACTCCTCACCCTTAGGGCCATACTCTTGCCTTTGTACGGGCAAGAGTTGAAGACAGCTAGAAAAGGCCATGGGAAATTGTACCACGGCCTTGAAAGTACATTTGAAGTCACTGCAATGGGGAGAGAACCTCTTTAAAGGTGATTGTTATTATTCTTACTTCATCGATTAGTAACCTATGGCTTAGGAAAATTTAAAACACTTCTCTAAAAGCATAAAAATATGGTAAGTGATAAATCGGTATTACAGTGTAATGTGAATGATGAGGTCAACTCATAGAGAAGGCTTACAATGTGCTGGGCCTGGTGCTAGCTTGGGGCTTTATGTGCATTAGCTCCATGTAATCCTAAACCCAACACGATAGGTAATTCTCTTGCTGCCATATTGTTAAGAAGGAAGCCAAGTTCAAATAATTTAAAGTTCAGATAATCTTGTCTATTATGGTCATGAGGCTAATGGTTAGATGGAATTGAGTTATTGGGTGGGCTCCAATGTCAACACTCAACCATCTGCCCTCCCATTTCAACGTCCGTCTGTCAATAAGCTTTTTGTCTCCCATGATCCCCTTCTTCAGACAGACTTTCATATTGCTGCAGAATGAAAGTTGTCTTGGGAAAATTCTGGTTAATTGTTTGTCGGTTTGCTTTGTTTTGCTTTCAGTTTCAATTTTATATGATGGAGGTGGGTCTTGTATCTTATCTGTTGCTTTCATTGGTTAACTAATAAAGAAAACTGCTTGGCCTGATAGGACAGAAAATTAGGTAGGTGGAGTAGACAGACAGAATGCTGGGAGAAAGAAGCCAAGTCAGGCAGTAGCCATGATTCTCCCACCAGACACAGCCGCAGGTTAAGATCTTCCCTGGTAAGCCACCTTGTGAGCTACACAGATTATTAGAAATGGGTTAGATCAATATGTAAGAGCTAGCCGATAAGAGGCTGGAACTAATGGGCCAAGCAGTGTTTAAAAGAATACAGTTTCCTTGTAATTATTTCGGGGCATAAGCTAGCCATGCAGGCGGTTGGGTGCCGGGGACGCAGCCCCGCCGCTCCTACTACATTTATAGGAACACATGAGGGTACAGGCTGAAGAAAATTGCAAGCAGGGCTTAGGGCTTTCAGGAAAATCTGATCCTTAATTAATTAAATAATTGATTAGCACTAACTCATGGTCTTCTAAACCAGACACTGTGCTAAGATCAGAAGACGTGGGACGCGGTTATTGGTTTAGAACTACATCTGCCTAGCCACAGACCCAGCTTTCCTTGCTACCACAAGATAAAATATTCAGGGTGATATAGAAAACGGCACAAAGTCACAGGCCTTAAATGTCAAGATTACCAAACTTTGAACCAGAAATTTGGGAACACATTAGCTTAGTGTCCCCGGAGAATGTCTCTTCAACTTGTTTTTGAGATCACTACAGTCATGGTTGGGAAGCAAGCACGGAGCTGACTGCTGGCAATGACAAACTGTTATCTTCCCAGAATGCAAAAGAGTCAGAGGAGCCACAAAAGCTGTGTCTCCTACGAGTTAACATTTTCCCAGTTCTGTGTCTACGGTTCCAGAACCACAGCCTGAGAGAAGAAAGAGGCCACATTTCAACTTTCTTAAACAGTGTGGTTTGAGAGACGTGAGTAATCTGCGGTAGCGGTGATAAGGCCCCTTGCCAGCACCTGAGAGAAAAAGGCCTGTGGCCAATAAGGTCCCTTGCCGGCACCCAGCAGCAGTAGAACAGTGACATGTAGACATATTACAATCTTAAATGTTAGTTGTGGTAACACAAAGATAATATCATTTGTGATCATTCTTATTTGTCACACGGGAAGAAGACTAGAACCAACCCCATGGTCATCAGGAAAACTCCACAGCGAGCTGATAATTACACCAGGCATCTGAAAACCCTTAGGGCCACGTGTGCTCCAGAGTGCAGCTACTTTGGGATTACAATGCTGTATTACAAAACACCACAAACAGGGCCCCGGGAAAACTCCATAATGAAACAAATTCTTTATTTTTCTGAAGCAAATGTTTGACTTGTCTCAGTGAGTGGTATGCGTCAAGTAAAAAGATTGCCTCGTAAACAGGGTGGGCTTTGCTGCCAAATGAATATTCCACAGAGTGACAAGCCAAAGAAAAAAACAGAATAACCCTTGCACAGTTCTCCAAAATGTTCTGAGTCTCACACTTGCAGGAAGGGATCTTGATTGATGATAACAACAGCACCAACAAAAGCAGCAGCAGCAAGAGCCAGCACTTGCCTGCACTGCTCCAGAACTGGCTCAGTATACTCTCTGTGCCTTCAACCAAGTTCTGTCTTCTGTTGAGGAACTGCATCCTGCAGACAGCATCTCCTGATGTAGCTTAGTCTTAAGTGCCTGATTCACTCCCTCTCATCAAATAGGCCTGGCTTTCCCTCTCCCCACTCCACTTCCCAGACGGCCCGTCCAAGCAGGGGCCCTTTATTCTCAACAGTGAACCTCAGAACTGGAGCGGAGTTTGTTGCGCCTCACACTCCATATCTGCTTCCAGATTCCCATTGTCCCTAGCACCTTGACAAACCTCTCTTCTTCTCACAGTGCCTGCTTACAACATCCTCACCCCAACCCCGATCCTGGCACCAGCGTCTCCTGCTCAGAGTCTCTCACTGACCATCTCAGACTGAATTAGGAACCTTTCAACCTCCCATCTCTGGTACTCCCTGGGGGTGGAGCCATTACTAGACCTCTCACTTAGAGCCACACCTTTCTCCATTTCAACTACCCATTCTACCAGTCTTACTCTGCGTCATGTGAGTCTCATGTATCCTCAACTCCAGAATGATAGTTCAATCGCCCTGTGTTCTTGCCATCACTGTGTGACCTTTTCGTTTTGTTGTTGTTAACTCAAGGACAGGTGCAAACATCCTTTAACTTCACTTGAGCTTCCTTCCAGGGGCCTGACGGGATTACTCTCAGCTGTTCTGTTTAGTTATTTTACTTCACTCCTTATCTAGTTTAACCTAGAGGGTCCATTGTTGACAGAGGTTTCTGTCCTGCCTGGTCCCGCAGCTGTTCAGTCCCAAAGAAACACACAGAGGTCTACATTAATTATAAATTGGTTGACCAATTATCTCAGACTTCTTGTTAACTCTTACATCTTAAATTAGCCCATACTTTGTGTCTGTGTTAGTCATGTGGCCTTTCATCAGTGAGGCATTCTCATGGCATCCTCTGTGTCTGGGTGACGACTGCAGACTGAGCCTTTCCTCTTCCCAGAATCCTCCTGTTCAGGTCACCCACCTATACTTCCTGCCTGGCTACTGACCAATCAGCATTTTATTAAACCAGTACAAGTGACAAATCTTTACATAGTACAAAACCATATTCCCACAGCAGTCCACTGTATCTACGATGCGATGTTCCTGCTAGCATACCAAACACCCTCTTTTGTCTTCTGCTCTCAGGGCCACGTCACCAAATTTTTGTACCTTGGATTAACTCCCTGACGTTTTTCTATCCATCTGCACCAGAGAAGCTGAATGCCCTCATAGTAAGTCTCTCTCTCCCTTCTTCCCTCTTTCCCTCTCCCCCTCTCTCTGTATCTCTCTGTGTGTGTCTCTCTCTCTTTTTCTCTGTCTGTCTGTCCTTCTCTGTCTCTTTCTCTCTCTCTGGCCTTTGGAAGCAAATGATAAGAAGTCCATGTCAAATTCAGTTCAAGGAGACTTTCACCTTTGGTTAAACAAAAAGGGACAGATATAACCAAAAAGCCCATAAGTGGGGCTGGATTTCTAAACCTGCTTGACACTCCTCAGAGTTCGACTCAGCACAGATACCAACTCCCATTTAGGGCCCGGATGCTCTCAGTCTCTGCTATGGCTGCCCTAGCTCAGGCTGTGCAGTACATACCCAGTCCTTTCTGGGCCTGGCCACCACGCTGTGGCTAACATAACCTTGAAGCATGAGGAGCTGTACTCCCTCCTCCATGTTTGAAAACACCTCAGTGAACTCATATTTCTTCCATGATAAAGGCAATGCTTCACCTGATTTAATCACTATATACACTGCTTTTTTTTTCCCGGCCATGTTCCCTGCTTGGCAATGTTTACTTGTAAACCTAGTAAGTCCGATTTCTCAGGGAAAAACCCATACATTCCTAGGCTTAAGAAGGTTTATCAGCTATTGACACTCCAAGACAGTGGGATATGCTTTCGGAGTCTTTGGGGCGTAACTATTCAGTTGTTAGCGTAATCATTCGGTGAAGTCTGCCTTTCATTTGGTGGCAAGAGAGCTGATCAATGTCTTTCTCAGGTGGGTTCTTCTCTGATTATTGTATCCCTGTCAATTGACAGACAGCCCTGCATATGTCAAGTGCATGGATGAGCCCACATGGTGAACATGTATACAGTGGTTAACAGAGTGCCCGGCACACAACAAACATCACAGAGGCAGCGAACACGACCATCCTGCCATTGCTGTTGCAATTCCATAGTATTAGCAATCTTTACCCCTTGTATAACATGTGTTACTAGCACTCTGTCACTCAGTGGAATTCCCCATGTCACCTAGAACTCAGATCTCAGATTTCTGCCTACCCAACAAGCTATTGCATGTTAGATACACCTAAAGACACACAAATTAGTAAAGGAAAGAAAAGTTTCCCTCCCATATCCAAGGAAGGTAAAATGGTTTAGTGTTGATGTATATAAGCATATACATCTTAGTTCATTGTTAGGACCATTTCAAAGTACTTTTCTGTAATGAAAACCATCAGGAGCTTAGACTTGAAACTAGTCCCTGAGTCCCTTTTAAAACAATCATATGTTTTCTCCTTCCTGGTATTTCTTAATTTATTATATTTATAAAATTTGTACAACATAAAATAAACTTTTAAAAATTGACAATGTTCTGATAGTGTAGCCGTGTAGCCAAAGCCAGAGTCCTCGAACCAGACCAATGACCCATTGCAATGAACACTTGCAGGTTAAGCTGCTTGGGCAAAAGGATGTACTGTGTGACCACCATGGCACACCACAGCTCCCACAGTTGGAGGCTTTTGCTTTGTTTTTTCAATTTTATTTTATTTTTTTTTGATTTCTTTGGCAGGGGGAGGTTGCAAGAGCAGAGGGCAGATATGGAGGTATGGGCAGATGAGTTGGATTGGGGTGCAGGATGTGAAACTCACAAAGAATCAATAAAAAGATTTGTAAAATATTCTCAGAAATACCAAAATAAGTTCTGGATTGATTTCATAACATGATACTTTCTTTTTATACTCTTTAAAATCATAAACTACCTCACATTATCCTTGAGAAGCATAATAATCTGAAAATGTAATTTTAAGATATTTTATTTTTGTTTAATGTATACAAGTGTTCTTCCTGCATGCATGTCTGTGTGCCACACCACATGCCCGGCTGGTGCTCATGGTGGTCAGAAGAGATCATCAGACCTCCTGGAACTGGAGCTTCAAAAGGTTGTGAGCCTCCATGTGTGTGCTGGGAACTGAGTTCGGGCCTCTGGTGGAGCAGCATATGGCCATAACTGCTGAACCATCTCTCTGGTCCCAGAACATAGGTATTTCTAAAATCAGGAAGAGTTTATTTATAATACCCGATTAAAAATGTATTAAACATGTGTACAAGAGAAACAGACTGCAAAACAGAAATACTTTTTAAAATAAATACTACCCAGGCATGGTGGTACACACCTTTAATTCCAGCAGTTGGGAGGCAGAGCCAGGTAGAGCAATGAGTTTGAAATCAGCATCATCTACAGAGTGAGTTCCAGGACAGCCAGGACTATTACACAGAGAAACCTTATCTCAAAAAACTAACCCCCCCAAAAAAGAAAGAAATACAAAGTCACAACAGATTACATTTTTACATTTGCTTCAATTTTGTTTCAATTTGATCATTTTCATAATGAAAAATTAGTTTTTTTTTTTGGTGAATATAAGAACACCATCTTCTCCAGGAAGCTTAGAAAGAGTCCTGAGCACAGAGCGGACCATGGTGATAGGAGTCAAGACTGAGCAGGATTTTATTGCAGGTTGAAGAATGTTGAAAAAAACAAGTTTCCATTTTTAAAGAATTATATTGCAATACGTTGCCACTTGTTCACACAGATAATTATAGAATGGAAAATACTCTGGAGCCAGGAAGTCACATACTGCAGCGCATAAAATGTGTGACTTCTTTTCCACTCCATGTAGTCTAATGCCACACACACACACACACACACACACACACACACACACCTCTTACAGAACTGAATGATGAAATATAGATATGGAAAGATTACTTGGATTAGAAAAGTAAATTAGTCATTATACTTTAAGATGCACAAGTACCATGACATTTCTTTGAGAATTTCTACAAAGCAGATACTTAAAAATGCCTGAAATTTATAAATCATTTCCCAGAGTTTTTAAATTAAAAATTTTGGTGTGTGTGTGTGTGTGTGTGTGTGTGTGTGTGCATGTGCACGTGTATGTATGTACTATGTGTGTGTGTTGGGGGAATGTGTGCTTTGTGTGTGTGTGTGTATGCATGTACTATGTGTGTGTGTTGGGGAGGAGTGTGCTCCCTCCCTCCCCCCCCTCTCTGTGGTGTGTGTGTGTGTGTGTGTGTGTGTGTGTGTACAGATCAGAGGACAATGTTGTGTATCTAGTTCTCTCCTTCCATCTTTATGTGGATTCTGGGGATGAAATTCACCTTTCCACTCTGAACCATCTCTCTGTTTCCATTACTAAAACTTTGTATCATATTATTATATTGTTCCACATGTCAGATAATGGCCGAGTTATTAATGACTGTATAAACGTTTCCCTCCTTTCCCCATGACCATGTGATCCCTATCTTGAGGCCCAGGGCTGACTAATAACCCGTCTCATCAAGGAAATAACTTCGTTCACTTGTCACCATATCCCCTCTAGGATCCACTAGCATCTTTGAGCTCCATTTGGAAATTCATTACTTCTTTTCCTAACCACTGAAACAGTCACACACATTACTCTAGGAGACCCTAATCCTCTTGTGAGATGACTCTAGTTTTGTGTGACTGTCTTTCTTTGTCCTTAAGTCTCTCGTTTTCCTTCTCAAATATTCATGTTGCTGGTCGACTTCTCAATTTCTTTCAACTTTTCTATATCTATAGCTCAGACCATTTTCCTGGCCTCTACTGTGGTTTTTTTTTTCCCTCCAAAACAGGGCTGGCTGCTTTTCCTCGTTACTCTGCCAAGTATCCTTGACTCGTGACCCCTGCTAGCACCAGCCATCCAAGTCTTCCTGCAGCTTGGGTGGAGCTGAAGCAACAGGTTTTGTTCAGCAAGGACACTGCAAGCCCTGGGGATGAAAGGCTTTTTGTATGTTTTTAGAATACCCTTTTCTGTCCCAGTTTTCCTATCTATGTATGAAGAGAAGACCTTCCAAATTGGGTTGTCTTAAAGACTAAATAAAGTTGTGTGCTGACATCCACCCCTGCCCCACCCCTACTGTCCAGTGGAGCCTGCCCCATGCCACCTGTCCTCCTTGCCCTCGGGACTAGCAGTTTGTTTAGTTGGTTTTGGTTTGCTCAAACTTGGAATACTGATTCTACAAACTATTTAATATTTTGCTTTTGAAAAACCATATTTTATTTTATGTGCAACAATATAATTTACATATTAGACACTACAATGATAGAAAGGTTTGGCATAGTTTTAAGCGCACCTGAAAAGCACTATTTCTAAGTGAATCAATGGGACAACTGTAGTTGGTGGCTCATCATGTCCAATTCCTACTGCACTAACAGTTGATGGAATCCAAATGTGAGCCCAGCTATTGAATCACTTCCTCAAAAGAAAAACATGTGGTGGATCCTTTTGCAGTGTAAAAAATGGTTCTTGCTACTTTAGTACATATCTACCATTTGTGGGTAGGGCGATGACAGGGATGAAACCAGGAAAAAGAACTCTGTCCTGTCTCATGACTTGTGGCTTCTTCTTCCTACACTCTATCTTTCTCATCACCCGATGGCACACCCTCCTCATCTCCTTTTCTTTTAGACTTTCCCACATTTACCCATCTACATCTATATCTATATCTATGAAATTTATGTCCTGGAAATGCTGAAGCATCATAATGGTGGTTCTGTTGAACCTGTCCATATTGGTATTGGGTTTCATTGTCTAACTTGATGATGAAAACTGGCCAGGTCTCTTCCTCCAGAGGGCACCAGATCTCATTACAGATGGTTGTGAGCCACCATGTGGTTGCTGGTGAATTGAACTCAGGACCTTTGGAAGAGCAGGCAGTGCTCTTAACTGCTGAGCCATCTGTATATAAACATGAATATGCCAGCCTGGGATACATATGAAGGAGAACAAATGAGATTTTAATATTCTATTTCCAGGCCCATCCATCTTCTCACAAATTTCACAATTTCATTTCTCTGAATAATATTCCATTGTGCATGTATTCCATAATTTTATTATCCATTATATTATCTATGGGCATACAGATATCTGACAACAGAGATATTTGCACCTCTCCATTTATTGATGCTCTGTTCATGAGAGCTAAGACTTGGAACCAGCATAGATATTCAACAATAGATGGCCAACTCTAAATTGCTACTGAATAGTGCTTGAAATAAAGATTGTGTAGCAAATAGTGTTGGGAGACACTGGGGTTAAATTACATCAGAAAGACAACTTGGAGCCCAGAATATGCCGTGGATTCTCTAGTGGAATGAACCAGGCAAACTTTGACAACAGATGTCCATTCCTCATGGAATGTCTGTAAGATACTTAGATTGGGGGATCATGTTGCCAATTTTTGTCTTCTTTATGTACCTCCTCTTTAAAATCCTCCAAATGAAGCTCCTATTTATTGACTGCTATCCCAAGATAAACTGTAGTCTTAAAAATCCCTTGCAACTCTATCCTCATATAAATCATGATCTCTCAATACTGTGCAGGCGGAACAGCATAGGACAGGGAATTGGATGCTGGCAGTGAAATAAGACGGCCACTGGGGAATCATAACTTTAATTTCAGACATCAGATGTTTTGCAAAACAGTTTTATTTATCTCAATTGATATCTTTTTGGAACGTTAAACTTGACCATATACTATGCGAAAAATGGAGTTGATACTTTATCTGCAGTGTGCAGCAGAGGACTACTTTAGCAAGGAACAGAACTCCAAAGAAAACACAAAAGATGAACTACACATAAGGCTTCTGGGGACCAAGCAGAAGCAGTAGATGCTGTGGATAAGGGAACCAAATGGAGGGAGCTCCCTGGCTTCTGGGGCTTCACTCTGAGGGCATCACAGGCATCCCCTGGTACCCTATGACCAGAACCTTAAAGAAATTTTTTTTCTTCCTTATAATAGTTTACTTGTTGCTCAGAAAAACACCATGACCAAAAGCATTAGGGCAGGAAAAGGTTTATTTGGTTTACAGTTACAGTCTGCCATGGAGGGAAGCCAGGGCAGGGTCTAAAGGTAGGAGCCCGAGGGCAGGAACTGAAGCCGAGCAGGGTGGGAAGGCTGCTTTCTGACTTGCTTCCCCCTGGCTCTCTAAGCCTGTGTTCTTTGACATCTCAAGATCACATGCCCTGCCTAATGGCAACTCCCACAGTAGTCTGGGCCCTCCCACATCAATCAGCCATCAATACAACGCCCCACATACATGCCCACAGGCTAATCTGATGGCGGCATTTTCTTATGGGAGGGTCTATTTTCCCAGGTATGTCTAGGTTTCTGTAAAGCTGACAGAAAATAGCTATGGCACTCCCGTAAATGAACCAAGTGAGTAGCCTTGGGGCAACAGAAACTACTAGAGAATTGGTGGGGGGAAATTTTGGAAAGGAGAGAAGTCATAATAAGAACCTTTCAATTTAGTGTTTGAACTCAGATCAAATTTCTAGTGGACTTCTAAATGATTCATTGGGAAGCAACTGAAAACCAGTTTGAACAAGCTGGAAAACCTGACCTGGGTAGATTTTCCTTCCCTTACGGGCACTGCAGTCTGTGATTTCCATCTTCTCAAGTTCAAGTTCCTGCTAAGAACCCCAGTAGTTAGGAAAATACAAACATAAACACAAAACAACAATAACAAAAGCACACAAATATTCCTTGGAGTCATACGACAGAATAGGGAATCTCTGAAATAGCACATAAAAAAAATACACCACAGAATACAGTCCAGAATTACTCAAAACAGTAAGCCTTAGGAAAATGCGAACCTGTCTTCAAAGGTGTCCGATTGCAAGATGACTCAGGTGCCCAGTTCACAAGATGAGTACTTTAAAGAAGACAGGATTGTGGCCCGAGAGAAAAATTAACTATGCTTGTGATGAAGTGCAAGGAGTTCTCAGGAAAAAAAAATGAAATCTAAATGGGAATTTCAGAAATTAAAAGTTTAACATCTGACATTTCAAAACCATCTGGTAAACAGCAGCAGCACAGATGTGGAGAGGAAATCACGGAGAACTCTGCAGGCAGAGTGGTAGAAGCGATCCAGTCTGAGGAAGAGAAATGCATACAGACCCACGAAATTGAGAGAACGGAAAAGTTGTGTGGAAATTTTCAGTAGTTCAAACACAGGGGTCGTGACTGTCCTGGAAGGGAAGAAGTAAGGGAAAGAAGCAATCATATAACGGAAATGTTATCTACATGGTGTTACATTGGCCTCAACACTCTTACAATGTAATCACTCCCCAAGCCTATTACAGGTAGAACAGGTCTCTCAAAGTTCCAGCAGGACTTTTACCATTCTAGTGAAATGAATACAGTTACATAGTAAGAAGATTAAGCACCAGTACCAGGTGTGAAGTATCCTAGGAGCAATTTTGCTTTAGAGCACAAGGCAGCGAGATCCATTTTTTTTGTTACTTCTGTTCATGATTGTATTAGAAACTCCAACCAAGACAATTATGCAAGAAAATAAAATGAGGTTCTGGCTTAAGGTTGGGGTTATCAGGTCAACAGAATAGAAGTGAGGTGCATGAATGAATTTCTGAGTTTATTTAAATTGATATTTAATGAGTCCCCAGATTATTCACAGGAAAGAGGGGAATCCTTTCAACAAATACTGCCTAGACAACTAGGTAGCTTAAAGCAAAAGGATGAAGTTGAACACGTAGTGCACAATTTATAAAAATGATCTTAAATGGTTGTAGGCCTAAGTGTAAGAACTAACATTAGATGACTAAAGAAATATAGGACTAGACATCCGTGACTTTGCGTTAGGCAAATACTTCTTAGATCTGATCCCAAATACACAAGTACCAACAACAACCACAACAACAGAGAAGGCAGAGAAACAGTAAAAGCATCTGTGTTTTGAAAGAGAGGGTGAGGAGAATATACGGATATCTGCAGAATGGGTTTGCAAGCCTGCTACAGGACTCATTTCGTAATTTCCTCAGAGCTCTGCCAGCTCAGTAGTAGAAGGGTAAATGATACAATTAAAGGACTAAGGATTTGAATAAACCTTTCTCCAAAGAAAGCGAGCTTATGATCAATAACCATGGGAAATTATGGCTAATATTACTGGTCCTCCAGAAAAGTCAAAGCACAGTGAGTTTCCATGGCACAGGCAGACTAGTCTAGAAGACTGCCTTATTGGCTAGCTATCACAAGAATGGCTGATAGAAAAATGTGTGTTGCAAAACGATGGACAAAATGGGACACAGTGGACAGGATGGCGAAGCAGTGCTGTGCTCTTAAAGAAAAATTTGATAGCTCTGTCAAAGATTAAACCATGAAGGTGCCGTGTGGCTTGGCAATTGCATTGTGCAGAAAAATACAGGAAAATCCATACAATGTACATAAACGTTCCTAGCAACACCACCCTTCATAATAACCAAAATGGGGTAAATATTCTATGAATCCACCAGTAAATAGAATAAATGGACAACAATAAATAAGCAGTGTGATATATCCAGACAACGGGACATTATTCAGCAGCAGAAGTGGGTGGGGTATGCACGGCATGGGCACAACCAAGAGCGCTCGTCCTGGGATTCCCTTTTTGTCAAGTCTAGTGCATCTATACAGATGAAGCAGATTAACAGCTGCTGTGAGCTCAGGAGAAATGAGAAATGATTAGCAATATGTACAAAGCTTGTTCTTTGAAAGGGATGAGAATGTTATAGGAATGGTTTGCTTAGGCGTGAGCACACCGGACCAAAGACAGTGGCATCTTACACTTCAAATGGGGGATTTTGTTATGCACGAAGTTTCCTAACACCATTTCCAATGAACCCTTAAAAAAAAAAAGACAGGAATATACAGGCTGATTCTAAAGTTTATGGTAAGTTCCAAAGACTTAAAATAGTCAAACTGAGTTTTTGAATAGAGAGAGCCATGTTAGAGGTATAACGCTACCTGCTTTCCAATAGTCCGATTAGATTCCAATGTGACTGCTGATGTGGGCCTTAGTTTCACTGGATTAATACCAAGATGGGTGGTAAAGCATTATCTATCCTTATTGCTGAGTGAGGCCCTGGGGTTTCCTGTCCCTCCTCTGTTAAGGAAAACTCAAGGGGCCTTAACTAGTCTCACTACATAGCCCTGACTGGCCTGGAACTTTATATAAACCACACTGATCTCAAACTCACAGACATCTACCTGCCTCCTGCCCTCTGAGTGCCAGGATAAAAGACTTGTTCTGCCATGTCTGGTTGGCTCTGGTTTAATCAGAGTGGCTGAACTGACTCGGCATATCTGGAATGTGTGTTAGCATAGGAACTTGGGATGAGTCAGAAGTAAGAGAGAATCTTGTCCCGAAATGGGGGGAGGAATACCATATCATCATGTGTGGGCCCTTCACAGAAAGAAAATTGGTAAAGGGTAAATTTTTGTTCTCTCTTCTGAAGAGCAGAGCCCCTCAGATTTCAGAATTTCTAGTATGACTTTTGGACTTGAAGGGTAGCCCCAGGTTCTCAGTCTGAAAGGGTCTTTCCAAGTCCTGAAGCCTTGAACGTGGCCTGAGACACACGGTAGCTTCCTGGATCTCATGTGGATCATCCCACCCTTCTGGGACTTCTCAACTGCCAAAACCAAGTGAGTGAGCACCCTTAATAAACCCCCTTTCCATTCTCTACATATATCTCATCAATTTTATTTCTTTAGATAGCACCACCTAGAACAAAATTATCAAGAGAGCGTGGTGTTAGAGAAAGAATAATCAAATCAAGAAATATAAAGAAGTCTTCGAAACTTCTTCAAAACTAGTTTTCCAGACACAGGGTGCAACAATAAGTCAATAAAGATGGCAGAGTCTTAAAAAGTACTGCCAGAGTGGTGGTGACTCACACCTTTAATCCCAGCACTCAGGAGGCAGAGGCAGGCGGATCTCTGTGAGTTCGAGGCCAGCCTGGTCTACAGAGAGAGTTCCAGGACAGGCACCAAAGCTACACAGAGAAACCATGTCTTGAAAAAAAAATAGTTCCAGAGAAACTGAGCACCCAAGAGGGAGACGAGTGAATGTTGATTCTCGTGTCACAGGCAGACAAAAGCAACTTGCATGGCTCATAGATCTGATAATAAAATAAGACTACAAAACTTCTAGAAGAAAAGCTCACAAGTTTTAATAAATGATTTTATATAGGATATGAAAATATAAACCACAGAAGAAAAAGGTGACAAAACTCATGCCAAAATTTATTTAATTTTATTTATTTACTTATTTACTTACTTTTGTTTGTTTGCTTGTTTTGTTTTCGAGACAAGGCTTCTCTGTGTAGTTTTGGTGCCTGTCCTGGAACTAGCTCTTGTAGACCAGGCTGGCCTTGAACTCACAGAGATCGGCCTGCCTCTGCCTCCCAATATCCTCACCTGGATGCTATATTTATTTTTTAAAGGGCTGTTAGGAAATAAAAATGCAAATACAGAATGGGAGAATGAGTTCATAAAATACTTATTGATGTGTAGGGTCACATTCCAACAAACACATCATAAACTAGAAATATCATGAGTCAAAACTGCATTTAATATACCTAACACAGTGGGTAGCATGGTTTAGCTGAGACTATCTTAAACATACATGGAACTATTAGTATAGCCTACTGTTGGGTAAAACTATCTCTAGCCAGCACTAATGCTTCTCAGATTTACCAGGTAGTAGACTTCAGAGTGCCAGCCAACCCACAGTTAGAGGAGCCGAAAGTACACACCCAGCGGGATGGAAGAAGAAAACCAGAAATGACTTTGATCTTGACTGCAATGAAAATCAGCAAGGCAACACAGCAAGTGGAGAGGGCGTCTGAAAACTGCACCATAGGTCAAATCCAGTCATTACATAGATGAAGACCCAGTGTAGCGAGCCCCAGAAGCCATTCACACTGGGAATGCGACTACTACTGTGCTTCCATAGGAGCATTGAGCAGCTGTTACAGAGACCTTAGACCCGGCAGAACCTAAAATATTTACTCTCTGACCCTTCTCAGAGACAGGTTGCTGATCCATGGTATACATTACCTCATCTTTTGAAACAGATAACTTTTCACAATTTCCATACAATATGCTAATAAGCCTCTCACATATATGAAGTGAACACATTATAATTGTATATATATATGATGTTTCCGTAGTATAGCCATACAGAATACAGAATCAAGCAGGTTGTAGCGGGTGCTCTAGGCTATGTGAACCTCTTTATGATATCAAAATAATATCATAAATGGAATACCAGAATAAGTCTGGCGCAAATGTGAATGTCTGTAAGGAGGGAGGGGACAAAGTCAAACTTAGTGTAAGTCTTCTGTAAATTAGGCCAATATGATAACTGGGCCAATGAAGCAGTGGCTGGGTCTGAGTGGCGAGGTGGGGACTCAGCCACGTGACTCCGACGTGTCCTTTCAACAGTCATTTACCTCGGATGACAAACTCCAGGTTTGCGGCCACGGATTGCCTGGCTATGAGACACCATCAATAACCATTTCCGTGATCATCTCATCTTGGCCCAGACCCATTCCAACCAAGTTATTAGCACACACATTATTCTTCTTAAAGAAATAGAAAAATGCATTCCAGATTGCCAAAGAAAGGAATTCTCTATGATTTATACCAAAATGTTCCTAGAACATTTTTCCCCCATCATCCATCTTCAAAAAACACTAAAGACAAATATCTCACGAATCCGTAGAGGTGCTTCTGGCCAGCATCTGGAGATGATCTGGAGACTAGAAATCTGTTGTCATTTTTCACCACAGGGCTCCACTGTCAGAATGTGTAATAAGCACAACACGCCAGAGGGCTGGAGAGGGGCAGGGAACATGCTAAGCACTGCGGCAGGAGGCAGCAGAAGGAGGGGACATTTGCCCGCTCTTCTCCCATACTTATTTTTCATAACCCATCATTCCTCTCTTCCTAATAAATACTCGGATGCTGACTAAAGATGTTTCTATCACTGATTGTCCCAGGGTGCCCGACTTACTAAGCTCTCAGATGGAGAGGCCAATCAGCACAGTAGGTGGAGGGACACAGAGAACATGGGGTCGGTCATGTGAATTTGAGTCTTCATTCTGCCAAGTAACGGCTACGTGTGTTGGTTAGTTTTTTGCCAAGTTGATAGAAGCTATAGTCACCTGAGAGGAAGGAGCCTCAGCTGAGAAAAAAATGCCTCCAGGAGATCAGGCTATAACTATACAATTCTGTAGGGCTCCTACATTAGTGATGATTAGTGAGGTCCTAGCCTGTTGTGGGTGGGGAAACCCCGGGCTGGTGTTCCTGGGTGCTATAAGAAAGCAGGCTGAGCAAGCTATAAAGGTCAAGTTGGTAAGTGGCGCTTCTCCATGGTCTCTGCTTCAGTCCCTGTCCTATCCTGCTTGACTTCCTGTCCTGACTTTCTTTGATAAACAGTGATGTGGAAGAGTAAGCCAAATAAATCCTTTCCTCCCCAAGGTTGCTTTTGGTCATGGTGCTTTATCATAGCAATAGTAACCCAAACAAGACATCTAACCAAGCTCAACATTCCTTAATCTCAATGAACACTACTTCTACACCTGAGAAACGGGCTTGTCTATAAATGCTAATGTTGGCGCCCCACTTAGAATAGCTGGATGCTCTTATCAGCGCAAAGCCATTTTTACCATTACCACCACCTGTTCTGCAGACAGGTAGATGAGACAGGTAGAAAAAGAGACCGAAGCTTCTTGTCAGTAGGCTGTGGAGCAACTAGACTTGCTGTGCAAGTGCAGGCTAGAGCAAGAAGTCTGTGCAGCCCACTCGCCAGGATCTACTGCAGTGGACACACCTTCCTCTTTAGCAACCCCACTCCTAAATCTGCACCCAGAGTAACTGCTTATATATGTTTACAAAAAAAAAACGAACTAGACTTTCAAAGCCGCACTCTTCATAATAGCATAGCATGCAACTGGACGCCTCCCAAATGTGCACCCATAGCATAGCGCAAGGGCCAGCCAGCATTTTCTGTTAAACACCAGATACTATAGACTGTGCAGGCCCAAAGGCAAAAATCACGTCCTGATTGCAGCCTGCTCTTTCAACCCTGCCCTGCAGTGTGGAGCAACAAACTAGTGTGTACAGTCTCTGCCGAAACTGCTCCTCTCTGGCACTGTAACATGACAGCCACCGCACACAACACAAAACTCAACGTGTGCTGTGTCCCCATTAAATGTTATTTATGGACACTGACATTTAAATTTTATATCATTTTCATATGCGGTGAAATATTCTTCTTTTGATTTAAAAAATACTTAATGCGCAAAACATTCTTCATGTACAAAAATAGGAGCAGTGAAATTTGAGCCAACAGCTGTTGTCTGCCAAGTCTAAGGGCAATGGATAGACCAAGTACACATCCAAACAGTGGGACAGTATACAGCCTTGAGTATCCATGCGTATACAACCATGAGGGGGAGTCTCACAATAACATCAAGAGAAAGAAGCCAGGTACAGAAAGTGTCAGATTCCATTTATACCACACTCAAAACCAGCAGAATGAACTGATACTTCTAGAATTAATTGTAAGTGTTCCTGTGTGGGGGCAATGACAGAAAGGGGAAGCAGAGTGGACTCTGGGGTGAAGGGAATGCTTGCTGCATTTGTCCAGATAAATCTGAAAGTTTAGCAGGATGGTAGCCATGCCGTGCGCTTTCCTCTGTGAGTATCCCAAGAAACACTGGGGAAAGCCCAACTCCTTCTCTTCCTATAGTTCAGGCCTCCCTCCATCTCACACCAAAGGAGCAGGCTTCTAGGCACACTGCCTGATTTCTGTCACCTTACCCAGTAGCCAGCTACTCTGAAGCACGCGCCGGTCCTCTGTGTTAGTGGCAAGAAGCACGGAGGTGTAGGGAAAAGCCCTGTGTCTAACAGACGAACACCTGGGTGTGGCTCAAATGTGCATCGCTGTGCAGCTACGGGAAGGCAGTAGTCTCTTTGGATTTTCTTCCTGAGTCTAAAGTGGAGAAATGGTCTCTACAGGTCTGGTACAGAGAACAACCTTGGACAGAGATCCTCCTATCGTATGTGTACTCTAAATGGTGGCAGCCTCACCCGTTAGCTGTAGATTGTTGTCTCCAAGCTAATGACGATGCTGACCAGCAGGCACTCTCAGAACTGTGACCCTCAGTGGCTGCATAGTAAGTGGCCTCATAATAGTGAGTGATGCAGGCAATAAAATAATGAAATGTTAGGTCCTGTTATCATCTATTCCCCTAAACGCTGGCACTCCCACATCCATAAAGCACATTGCTGGTGTTACTCTACTGCACGGTGGAATGCCGAAGGGCGAATTCACGGGACACAGGCAGTTCATCTCCCTCTCCCTGGTCCTTGTCAAGGCGCAGAACTAGTTGTCTCCTTCCTCAGAACACTACCCTGAGTGTGCAGTTGTGAGTCCTTAGGGACAGACACATTCCTTCCCCCCAGGACATCTTCCTCAGGGCTTCTCTCCAGGTTCTGTCCCCCAACCCCGCAGCTGTTTCTTTTCTATGCATCCAGTTTTCCTGCTTCCCAATATCTTTGGATATGTAGATGATTCCATTTCTCCATTCGTGGTTAGACTTTGGTTTTCTTTTATCGTAGGCTCGGGAGGTCCATGGTCATCCATTGAACCAACTGGTCCTTCTAGCAACACGAGTTGAGATGGAGCAGTATAAGAAGTTTCTAGAGAATAAAAGTGAGAGAAGTGGGGGCCAGGCTAAGAGAACCTCCAAGACAACACTGTTAATTCAAAACCAGTGAAAGAGAGACGAGAAGCAAGGTTGCATAAGGCTAGCCTCAGATCAGGATGCAGGTCTGGCAAGGGCACCACCTTAAGGGAGAGCTATGGAAAAGGGAGCTGGAATCAGGCAGAAATGGCCAGGCCCTTGCTTAGTTATAAAAAATGGGCCTGGGAATTCCAAGGCATCAGCTCAGTGACTGAGCTGGACCCTCAAGTTACCTGCTTGAGACCGCCATCCACTCACTGCTAAACTTCTAGAGCTGGTCAGCAGGATTTTTTTTTTAAAGAAAGCCCAAGTGTGGCATCTTCTTTGTTTTTATGGCTTTGTTTTCTTCATCTATTGGCTGGCTAAGCCTCCAGGAACCCTTCTGTGACAAATATGGAGGCTTCTGTCTTGCTTAGGAAAGGAGATGTGGCAGGTCTTGTGATATCTCAGGCTGGCAGAATTCAAAGGAACCGAGTGACAAACTAAAGAAAGAAGGGAATTATAGAATGAGGTGCCCATGAGTGAATTCCATGGCAACTCTAGTAATGATACACTGAAGCTATATGATCTGGACTGGACAAAATGCTTGCTGTAGGAAACCCGGAAGTGTAGAGTCATCACAGAAAAAAGGATCTGAGTATGCAGTCAGGTCTCCTTCTCAGAGAGCAGAGTATTCTTCGAGAGTGTCCTGCAAGGGCTCAGTGTCCTACACAACAGGAATGGGATAGCAAACCTGCTCCCATTGTCTTTGCTTTCTGGGTGGCTCTAGGTGATAGAGTTTTCCTCTTATGCTGAATTTAAAAAGTCTCCCTCCTTTACACATTGAACTCACTGTAACAACCTTGCCTTCTCTTTCATTGATCTCTGGATGTTGTGCAGAATCCTCCCAGGGAGGAGAGGTTACTGGGGCCCTGATCTCCCACCTACAAAACAGCAGGCTGTGCTCTCGGCTGATCACTAGGTTCTTTGTGACCTAAAATTCTCCCAAGCCATGAAAACTTCATGGAACAATTCTCAAATAAAAGCCAACCCTATATAAATTAAGAGACAATGTGCCGGCTCTGAAGTGTTTGTTGTCCATTTCCTGCAGCTCGCGCTGGGACTCAGGAATGGCTGGGCCAGCTGCTGAACCACGGTTCATGCTGAACTAAAGCCGTCTCTTCTAATTAGAAGCATGCCCCTTGAGATGAAACAACTCAGTCCCTCCGTGTTTCCTCACCATTAGCAATTCCTGATGGTGACTGGGCATATTAATACAAACCCTTGGGGAAGAAGCAACGAGGAGTCACTGGGATGGCTCGGAATGAGGATTCTTTACACCTCAGTCACCTAGCACGCACCCACACATGAATGCTTGCTACATGCTAGCCTCTTTAAGAGGCATCTTCACTTTTATTATTGAACTTTATTTAAGGTGGATTTTTATTAACTCCATATTCCAAATGAGGAAATCTGGGAGTCGGGAAAATAAAGGCTTTCCTAACACAGCCCTTCCAGTTGGGAGATAAATCACAACCCCTTGCTTGAAGTTCAGAAGTAGCTGCAATGAAACTTCTTGCTTAAAATGTGTGTGTGTGTGTGCGCGCGCGCGCGCGCATGTGTGCGTGTGGTGCTCACATGCGTGTGATGGGGATATGTGCACTGTATATGTGTCAAAGGTAAGGAGAGGGTATAGAATCCCTTGGAACTGGAGTTGCTTGTGTTTAAGGAATCCTGGATCCTAACTCTGTTTCTTGTGGCTGTGCAGCAAATATTCTTAAACACTGAGCCACCTCAGTAGCTGAAGAAACTTCCCAATGCAAGTCTCATTGATGCCGTTCCTCCTAGGGCACCCTGGAAGGAGACCTTGATATAAAGATTCCAATGAAAGAAGCTGCCTTGGGAGGAGAGTGAGACACCACAGGAGACATCAATTGGCCAAATTGTGGAAGGTAGCTCATGGGTTGCACTTTAGTCCTCAATCCTACCTACAACCAGTGCAGACAACTAAAGCTCACCCTGCTGAGGAAAGAGCCCTCTGCCCAGAGATGAGGGGCTAGAGGTCTTACAAACCAGTTGGTTGAGGTCTTCTTCCAGCAGAAATTAATTTTTGGGTACTAACACCCTGCCACCCAGGCTGGGGAAACAATTGCCTTGGGCAGAGTATGCAACAGAAGCAAACTTGGATTGGTGTGTGTTGAAGGAAGGGGCAAGCAGATGGCGGGGGGGGGGGAGCCCTGGCAAGGCTAACACAGTCAAGTTAGATGGGATCTGTCAGCAAGTGATGCTTGACCACCGGCTGTGTGAGATGACTTACGGATGACATAACACAGATACGGACCTGTTTTGCTCTGGCTTGTTATCCAAATAGTAAGGCAGAAATAAATATCAAATGATAGGAGACCTAGGAACCCAGCTTGATGAAGTTTCAATAAAATCAACTCCTCATTTGCTCTTACTGTCTGTCCCTTTTAGTGTCTGTCTGTATTTCTTGTCTTCTTGGTTGAGCCAAATCGCCTCAACAATTGTGTTTAATGTGTCTCCCTTAGCGGAGGATGAAGTCCTCTGAGGATGGATGCCCTTTGACTGCTGTTGTGTTATATGGTACTAGATGCCCAAGAAAACACAAACCCAACGAAACAAGAAGTAGCAGACTTTGCCCTAGTCAGAACACAGGGCGCTCACTTCAGCTTTGACTGCTCTTCCACTGGTTTCACGGGCTTCCCTCAAAATGTAAAAAGTAAATACTTAGGGACTTCTCAAGCTAACAACAGACGGACTGCAGAGGAAGGTCACTCCTGGCAAATACTTTCAACAAGAGGGAGTTTCTTTTCTTCCCTGGCCCTTCCTTGGGGCCACCCCATTTGGGAAGTTGGGGACAGTGACATTGGTTGTGGTTTGGATATCTAAGTCTCTAAGACATAGATGTCTTGTTTTCTCTAGACAGATGAATTGGGAAGAGGATCCTGTTGGTCTTAAAAAAAAATTAGGGGAAATCTCTACTTTGTTTATTTTTTTAATTTTTCAAAATATTTTGTTTAAAGGGTAGGCTGATTCCTGTGGCACTTTTCCTCAGTGGCTAAGATTCCGAGAACCCCAACTTTCTAGCCAGATGTCTTAAGAAAGGGATTCTCTAGTTATTATGAAAAACAGCAGGGGAAAAAAAATCTCTGAAGAATTCCAGGAAAGGGACCTTAAGTTTGATTCTGAATCAGTCCATGTCTCTAGCTTGCCCCTGAAATACATAAGGGTAGAGCAGAGCTCACACTGCCCAGGTTTTGAAAACCGAGCAACTCTTGTCCATTGCCCACAGAAAAGGTGATGCTGACTCCAGTATGAGCCTGAGTGTACCATCTGGTAAAGCAAGGACCGCAGTGCAGCATCAGAGTGATGGTAGAGAGCTTTAAGATCAGCCTCAGAGCAGGATATCCAGATTCCCAGGGTATAATCTGCAATAACTTTACAGTCCGAGTGCGGGAAGAAAACCTGCCTTATTCTTGAAAAGACCTCAGGTATCAACCTGAGATAAGCCAGGTAACGGAATGTGCAGACCTCAACTCAAGGTTTTAGAACCGCTCTCCAGGAGATGAAGGTGAATAAAGGTGATGCAAAAGGATTCATCGTTCTCAGAGGGAAAACAGAAAGGATTCTTAAAGGTCAAATGGATGATGTTAAAAGTCAAATGGATGGTTCCCGGAGTCAGTCCAGGAGCGGAGTGGAGTGAAGAGAGAGAACACAGGGGATTTCAGATCGGGTTTGTAGTGAACGTTCAATTAGAACCACGGGAAAAACATTACAAGAAGGCCTTCATGCACCTACAACATCCAGAGTATATGCAGTTAAGCTATGAAGCAAAATGATAAGGTGGAAGTCTAGAAAACTGGCAACAAGCTGAACAAGCTGAACATCCCTAATGCCCAGCCCCGTGCTCCCCCAACAGGAGTACCCAGCCCTGTCCTACCCTCTCTACCCAGAACATGCCTGCTGCAAGAGGGACAAGTCCTCCAGAGTTTTGTCTCTATTGTTCTCTTTTCCCATACTCTTTCCATCCATTCTTTCCTGATTTCTCCTGCGCTTTAAGTGTAGGGGTTGCCTTGTAGATTTATAAACTGGAGGTAAGCATCCTGCAGTTACGATTCCCTGCATTTTGACCAGTAATGGATCTCTGGAACAGTCTTCATTTGTTACAAAAAGAAGCTTCTCTAAGGAGGGGTGAAAACTCTACTTCTCTATATCCTGGCATTACTTTTGGTTTGGGGCAGTAGCCATTCCAGCTGGGATAACATGGTATCTCACAGTAGCATGATTTTCATCTCTGGTAGATGACAATATTGAAGTCTCCATATGTTTGTTGGTCATTTGTATTTCTTCTTTTAAAAAGTATTTATTCAGATCATTTGCCTGTTTTTAGTTGGATTGTATTTTGTGTAGTATTTGCTGTTGTATTTTTGGAGCTGTTTCTATATTCTTGATCACTTTTTACGTTATTAGTTTTCATCTCTTAAGAAATAATTTTACATCATAATCACAGTTTCCTATCTACCCCTACTATATCCATTTAAAACTTTTTGTCATCTATAGCTTTAATGATATGTATGAAGACTCCAATATAATTTTTGTTCACTTGGATTGTAGTGCCATTTAATGGGTAAGTCTTCCTCTCTTAAGTAACCTATAATAGCCCTCAATCATGACATGCTGTGGGACAATGGTCTGTACCCTGTCACTTGCATTTTAACAAAACACTGATTGGCCAGTAGTCAGGCAGGAAGTATAGGTGGGGCGATCAGGCAGGAGGTAGAGGCAGGACTATGAGAATAGGAGAATTCTGGAAAGAGGAAAGCTCAGTCTTTAGTCGTCACCCAGACGAAGAAGATGCAAGATGAGAATGCCTCACTGGTAAAGGTACCAAGCCATGTGGCTCACACAGACAAGAATTATGGGCTAATATAAGATGTAAGACTTAGTTAATAAGAAGCCTGACTTACTAGGCCAACCAGTTTATAATTAATGTAGACCTCTGTGTGTTTCTTTGGGATTGAATGGCTGCGCAAACGGGTGGAACAGAAACCACTGTCAACAATGACAGCTTTTCAGTCGTGTGGAAGTATACTTAAGAAATCTCTTTTCCAGGCCTATCATTACTTGTCTATATCTACATCCATTCTAGTCCGCTTTCTAATGAGTCTCAGTCTGACTACTGACATCCTTTTTCATTCGAACTGGCAAAATGGACAAGACCAGAGAAGGTTCGTCAAGGGCCTGGGGTAAATGGATTCCCCTCTCTCTCCCTTAGTTTAGTTTACAGCTGAGTGCATTTTCTTTATTAACATAGTATGGGACCCTGACTTGGAAATGCTTTTAGCAGTTTGAGAAAAGAACACACAGTTTGCCCTATTTGCTATGATGCAATAGCCCTGTCCTTCCAAGCCAGCCAGGGACAGCTCTTGACAGTCAGGACAGGTATCAAAGTCCAGTGCCCACAGCAGTGGAATTCACTCTTACAGCAAATTTAGTGTATCCAATTTTCATCTTATATATCCTGGAGTGTCCTTTGCTTTGGAAAAGTGTGGTAAAAGGTCCTATTAACAGTTCCATCACAAATCAAACAAACAACAACAAAATGACTGTTTCTCCCCAAGAATCACTGCATTCAAAAATCTGGGAGGCTCAGTGGAGTGTAAACTTGTACCAGCAGTACTTTTAAGATTCTCAGGCAAGCAAACCAGTTTTCTAAGATGCAAAGAGTATCTCCATCTCAGCTAGAAACAGATGCCTCTCACAAGCTAGAAGGCTGAAGGAGAATTTGACAGAACAGGTCACAGTAGAGGTACTTCTTGGCTCAGGGGAACAAAAGATGTTGAAGTTCCCTGTGGCTGATCCCAACAGGAAGTGGTGGCAGGATTAAGGCAGAGGGATTAAGGAGAGGGAGAGGTTTCCAAAACCCAGAGGGTATTTTTTAGGAGAAAGTACCTGGCAGGACATATGACCTTGAAGGAAGGACAGAGTGTCTGTGGTGATCTACCTGAGAACAAGTGAACGATGCCTACCATGCCTCCTCCCACCCTCCAGATAGGAAGCCTTTGAATTTGAGAGCCTTTGATGTCAGCACCCAGAGGCACCAAGCAAAGCGGCGAGTGTGGAAAGGGGGTTGAAAGGTCAAACAGGCAACAAACGAGGCACCATCTACCACTTTGGCCTTCACATCCCCATTTGTCCCTGTCAGCTAAAAGCTGGTGAGCCTCTGCCCTGCTTGCCTCTGCTCGGTCATCTCCAGGGGAACCCAGTGGGTGTGGAGTTTGTTTGAAGGGAGTTTTTGCAAAATCATTTATCCAGAAGTTATTTCAAGGACATTGCTCTCCAGATGATTTATAGAATAAAACGACCCATGGAATTTTGTGTTTTTTTTGTTTTTTTTATTTTATTTTTTCTTTTTTTAAAATTTATTTATTTATTAAAGATTTCTGTCTCTTCCCCACCACCGCCTCCCATTTCCCTCCCCCTCCCCCTTATGACAAATTCAATTTCAGGAAAATGAAAACAAGGTTTCTAGTATTTATTATATGCTTCTTTTTTGTATCAACTTTGTGATATATACATTTGCAGAAAAGGGAATAAATAATATGTACAGACTACAGATTGTGTATCTATAATATGTAACTTTGATGAATAAAAACAGTGAGTCCTTTAAAAATGGGATTGTTGCTGGATACGAGGCATGTACAAGATATTATAAGAAAGAAATCGATAATGCCTAATGGGTAAGGGAATTTTTAAGTGAAAGAGTTGAAGAAAAATAAGGTCTACGAGAAGATAAGGAGCAGTACTCTATTTTAGCAGGAGGTAAGCACTTGGGCAGTATTAGGATGACATGAAATACACCCATTCGAATAACTCTAAGAACTCTTGGTCCCAGCATCGAGCCGTATAGTTCTATGGGAAGGGTCTATCCTGGTGAAGTCCCTGACAGCTGGTAAACACGTTTGCCTTTACTAACCTAGATGAAACACTGACGAGTTCCAAAGAAGGTAGTAACACTTTCAGTATTGTGTGTTAGGAATTTTACTCTGTATTGGGAGGGATAGTAGAATTCCAATAGCCAGTGAGGGAGTCAGTGGTGGGCACGCGTTTGGGCATTGAAGGACACTGAAAATAAAAGCATGGGAAAGAGAGAGTCAAGAGAAGACAATCTCCTGACTATGAAAATGTGGAGGAGCAGTGGACTCTTAAAAGTCTCCTAACTTTAGTGCTTAAAAGGCAATTGATGGTACCATTTGTAAAGCTGTAGAATAAAATAGAAGACATGGTTTTCATGGAAAAAAATTACAATTGTGACTCAATACCTGTATACCAGGGGGTGGAAAAAAAACAGTCTTCCACTAGTCAGGTTATTGTATTTATAAGACTTTGTAGCTGATGGACACCAGGTGGAGCTCAGAATCAAAGCCCAGACTGTGAAATGGGAAGCCTGGGAGTGGTGGGCCCAGCATCCGCTGCTGTGGGTGGAGTTGGCGGGCAGACGAGGGTCCGAACACAACAGGTTGGAGTGAGCCGGGAACAAGGTGGCACAGTTAAAAAGTCTAGATTAATTCCCCAAGAAAATGTGACAAGAGAGTACAGAAGTCAGATCTTTTCTGTTTGAATGGAAGTTTCCTTGGATTTCCATGCCCTGTGTGTATCAGCCACCAAAGCTCGAGATGCCTCATGACTGCCCTGGTTAAGGACAGGAGGCCAGGGAGTCTGGTGGAAAGAAGGCAGCTTGTGCTGGAGCTCCTTCTAGGACTGACTCACACCCAGCCTCTCCCCACACCCTGCTGCCGCTGCTGGGTCCCGTGGCGCCCGATGTATGTTTTCCTCTGAACCACAGTGGGCTGGGAAATAGTAACATAAGAATTATGACAAACTTGTCCCTGTGCATGTCACTGTGATTTTAGGAAGCATCTCGGGAGCAGTCACAGAATTTAAAAAACATGGGTCAACTTTGTTAGGGCTAAAATAACCTTTTCTTTCTTTCCTTTTTCCTTCCTTCTTTCCTTCCTTCCTTTCTTCCTCCATCCCTCCCTCCTTCCTCCCTCCTTCCCTCCTTTCTTCTTCCCTCCTTCCCTCCCTCCCTCCCTCCCTCCCTTCCTTCCTTCCTTTATTTCTTGTTTCCTTCCTTCCTTCTTTCCTTCCTTCTTTTCTTTTTCAAGGTAATAAATAACTTTTCTGGTCTAAGGTAGAAACTCAGAGATTAAAAACTGTCTTTAAGGAATTTTTGTGCCACTTAGTTAGAGGTATAAAGATCTCACATACCAAAGGACAAACACACATGCACACACCTTGCCATGGATCAGAATTCACAGCTGTATTTTTATCCTCAAAAGGCCTAGGAAGTGAGGATGCCAGAGATGAGTTAAGGAAATCTGTCCTGATGAAAGGACTTTGTGCTCACACAGTGTGGTGGTGACACTCTCACAGCAGCTAGAAGAATAGGAGGAGGGGGGAGGAAAGAAGGAAGGAAGGAAAAAAGGAGGGAGAGGGAGAACGGGAGGGAGGGAGCAAGGAAGAAAAGAGAGCAGTCGCGGAGAGAAAACATCATCCACCCCTTTGAGTTCATGAGGCCTCCTCCTTGAGCCAAACCCTGGGAGGGCAGATCTACAGCCATGGAAAAGGTAAGGATTCAGATAGTTACACAATATCGGATCCACTAGTCTCAAATCCAAAATGTTGGGACCTTTAGAGTGTCCAGAATTGTAATAATGGCACATGTATTATTTTACATGTAAAAAACCTGAAATAGAGGTATTTTTAGTGAGATCTGGTATGGAGAAGGGCTATTGCTGTATTTGCAAGTGCCCACGGCTCTTTGGTTGTTCCCTTCTAACAAGATGTCCCACATAGTTCTCTGTCTTCTTTCCTCCTGCTACACGTAACTGTAGTAAGCGGGCCAAGACTTGGCTCAGGTGCCATGTCAGCGGGCCGAAGCTGGCTTGTGTCTTTCTTCTAGAGTGCAATACCACCCAGTGCTTACCTTGTCAAAGCTTTGTTCATTCATGCTGTAATTAGCACGCCGTTTCTGGTCTTCCACAGATTGTAGACTCTAGGGCCTCACTTCCGAAAAGTTCCGGAAGAGTCAGTCACCTCCCTCTGTGGACACTTGGCTTTTCTTTCCCAGAACTGATCTCTCTTGAGCTGGCAATGGTATTTGTGGTTTTAGGGCTGGAGGTCAAAGAGCCCACATTGCAAACTGTCTTCAGTTCCAAGGTACCATGGGTGGAGACTACATGGGATAGTGAGCTAGACCCCAGTCTTTCTGGAGCTGTGCAGTAAGAAAGCGATGCCACCTGGCCATTTTACCCATTGCAAGATGGCTGCTACTAAACTCTAGGTTCTGCCTCTCTGCCTCAAGGGATTTCCCAGCGTCATATTTTTAGCACTCTGGACTCGATCTCCAAACACTCTCTATGACCTCCCTGCGTACGTATACACACGTTTCCATCTATTTTCCTTTTCTTGGTTTATTCACTTAAAATATGAATTTTATCAATCTGTCCATTATTTTGAATAGAAGGGTTCATTCTGAAAGGTCTTACCTCTGCTCTCAGTATTAACTTGGTGAGCCTTGGCTGAGTTTGGGTATCCTCAGATATCTTTGGCTTCAAGAATTCACTAAATTCTCGAACTTCATGGAGGAGGCAAAATACTTTTGTTTGTGTTGGTTATATCTATTGGTACCAGAAATCAAAACTGAGAGATCATAAAAGTATTAGCTAATTTTAAAAAATGATAAATATGATGCACACTTATAGCAATGGCATTTTAAGACTTTTCTAAGAGAATTGGTGAGAAATGTTACATTATTTTACATTTTTGGTAGACGTCTAGTGGTAGATTTAGCAGAGGCACATTGATCTCCTGGCTAGTTGTACAGTCCAGCTCTGAGCAATATATTATCTATAGTCTATGAAGAAAATCTAACCTCACACAGATGAGAAGTTGGGTAAGGATCACAATTGCTTTACAATCCTTTTAGATAATTTCCAATCCCTTTAGGATAATTATGGGTATTCTTTGATACTAGCCCAAACTTGACAGGTGGTGACTTCTCACAGGGTAGCTGGAATTTGATATCTGAAGCCACAGGGATGGACTCTTTGTATTCAGCTGCAATATAATCTATTGGTATCTTTTTTTCCTTGGAAGGAATTGTTTTGCTCACATATAATTTTGTAGCACCATGTACTGGCCATATGGAAAATATCAGTGCACTGAATTATGTAGATCTTCCCATTGTTGACTTATTTCATTATACGTTGTCAGAAAAATCACAGTCCTTATTACCACCATCAGTCTCACCCGAGAAGTCTGTGTTTGTACAGTGTTGAGCTCACGATGGCAGACGCGAGTTTTCCAAGACTAGCTTTTACTTGAGAGCTTGGATCAAATTATCGGCAAAGATAGCATGAACTGTTTTCCTTGAAATGACAGGATCTTTTGGTTCTTTATTTTTTTTCCCCAGAAAAAAGTGTATGGCATATGTTCAATTCTAAATAGCCAAAGTTTGCAGTTATCCAGAGAACAAAATTAGTGTTTTCACCACCCCCTCAATGGTATTTTGAGGAGAAGTGGACTTTTTCTTCTGTTCTTAAACTGTGGGGACATTGCGCTAAATAGCCCCACGACTAACATATTTGGCGTCCCTGCCTTGATTCCCACTAAAGCACCAGCGATCAGATTCGCTATGGATTTAGCCTGTTAGCCTGGGTCACTCTGTGTCCACAAAATTTCTGACAAAATGAGTAAATCATATCACTGTTGTGCAAGTTGCCTTTACCTAATGTAGCCCCTGGTAGAAATCCCCAGGGCAATGCAAGATATTTTGGAGGAAATAGTGCCATTTTGTTTTGTTTTGTTTTGTTTGTTTTGAGAGATGATGTAGCTTCAACTGTTGGTTACACACCAAGCCCAATTTGAGAACTCTCTCTTACTCTCTCTCTCCTCTTGACAATGACCATGACTTCTTTTCCAGATGACATCTACCCAGTACGTAATTGGTGACTACATCCAAGTAAACATGTGGAAAATGAGTGCAAGCGGGTGTGTTGGCTCCGAGGGAGCGGCTCGTTTGGGAGAGGATGAGAATGCACAGTTCTGGAAGGGATTCAGTTCTAGGAGTGCGTATTTCTGCTCCTCAGAAGATTACCACATACATGCTGTCATCAATTTATAATGTGCCTGAGGGAGGGGGCTTAATGTGGAGAAGAAACGGCCTTAGCAGTCCGCAAACCTGAAGCGCAGGGGCAGCTTAGTTGCTCCTCTCTGTGGCCTTTATTGTCTTTCCTTCCTTTGCTAAGTAAGTCTTAATTGTTCTACCTAGGAATGAAGGAGCTGGAGATAGGAAGACTGGGACACTGTAGATACTGTGGTGAACCTAGTAATTCTCCACCTCAGGACTAGAGAGCAATTGATATTAAAGATGGCTCTCAGTGTCAGTTCTCGCTGTCCATGCCGTATCTCCTCTCCAGGGGCAGTTTCCCTCATTTAGACTTGGTATATGTGAGAAAGGCAGAACCAATCCCATACTTCCCTAAAGGGTCAGCTGAGGCATACACCAGCTTCCAGTGCTACTTAACCCCCCATCTCCCCTACATCACCAAGGAAGGATGCCAACACTCCTGAACAAAGCCCCCATATGTATTCTAATTTCCAACTCAGAGACTGGTTTCTGCTGAACTCAACCTGAAGCAGATGTTTTATTAATCTTATAACTTGTGTTTGTGAACCTCCACGTGGGTGCTGGAAATTAAAGCAGGGCCTCTGGAAGAGTAGCCAATGCTCTTAACCACAGAGCCACCTCTCTCTGGTCCCAGGAAGAGACCCAGAGGGCGAGAGTCATGTCTTAGGAAGACAATAATGAACAGAAGACTTGGGAGAACGATTCCTCTGGTGGATAGTTATATGGTAAGGATTCTGAAACCACTAGCTTGGGCCCAAGATCTAACCCTGCCACTATTCTCTATCACCAAATGAACCTCTTGGTACCTCCGTGGCTCGGTTTCTCCCATCTGTAAAATAAGAGCAGCAGACATATCTGCTTCGAAGGGTTGCTCTGGAGATCGGATGAGGGAGAAACTAGATGATGGTCACTATCCATTGGGGAGTTGGAGAAGCCTCCAAAAATTGTAGCAATATGGCTCTAGGATGTGAATGGGTACAATGTTAGCACCTGCAGAAGAAGCCAAATTCCTTGAGGCCGCAGGGAGCAAACAGCAAAGTCCGCAGAAATGACATGTTAGGAACTATGGGATAGCCCCTGGCTTTCCAGGGAGGACAATCCTGGAGAGGATGGCACTTGGGAAGTTCAGAGGTGTCCATGACTGAGTCCTCTGGTTAAAGGTAGGAGAGGCAGCAGCAGTCACCTCTTTTCTCGTGAGTGAGCCCTGGCCTCCACCCAGATAGGAATGCTCTCCTCCACCCTGCTCAGATTCAGAGACGCTTGGATCTGCTTCTTCCAATGACACAGGGAGGTGTATTTTTTATTGACACATTTTTGTAAGCTATCCCAGATTCTTTGTGGAAAGAGGAGACGTATTGACCACATAAACAAAACAATGGAACGAAAGTACAATAAATAAAGCAGCCAAAGAAAGGATTTATCCAGGGCCACTTTCTGCCTTCTTGTGCACTTTGCCTCTTAATTAGACTGAAAGCCTTGGGAAATTCACACCGTAGCAATGGCCAAACACAACTTGACCCTTCTGGTATTTGTTCTGCCCACAAAGAAAATAGTCAAAGGACAAAACTTTCTGATATGGACAAAATTTTCTTCTTTTTTTCTGGCTCATAATTTTTATGGACTTGTCAAGGACGAAAAAGGCAAGGCTTGCTGGGAGCCATAGGAGCAAGTGAGGCAAGGCTTGCTGGGAGCCATAGGAGCAAGTGAGGCAAGGCTTGCTGGGAGCCATGGGAGCAAGTGAGGCAAGGCTTGCTGGGAGCCATGGGAGCAAGTGGTGCTCACAGGGCACCTGGCACTCGTGGCTCCGGCTTTTCTTGGGGCCCAGCATCCTGCACGAGGCTGGACATTTTCAATCACACACTCTAGGCTTTGTCTGTAGCATCAAGCTGATGAGCCTTCTCCCCTCTTTCCATGACATTTGGCATTTCTCTCTTGTCCCCAACTGTGGATAGAACAAACTGGTAGAATCAGTTGACATAATCTCCACCAGAAGCAACTGGACCTGTCTTATCCGGAGCCAACAACACGAGCAAACAGAATGGCTCCCAGCCAAGCTTGCTGCACGCTAACAGATGAGAAGGGAATTATCAGTGAAGAAATACAACCAAGCACCCTGTGGACGGGTGACAGAAGTCCTCTAGCCAGAGGAGCAGATTACATACCAGCGCTGCCTTGGCTCACCGCCCCGAAGAAATACATAGCAGTCCACACTCGGGGAAAATTCCATGCAATAGCAAAGCAGGAACATCCTGAAGCCGATGGCCACCTATTCCAAGAAAAACATCCAATGAACCAAACCCCAAACAACACGGACCTCAGAAACGTAAATAAAAATTAACTGAAAAAGGAAGCCTTCAGAGCCTTGGGAAGGAACACAACAGATTAAGTGACCACAAAACACTAAAACACCAGCTAGCTATTTACCCTCTGCTCCGTGGTAAATACAAGGCCCCTACGTCTCCAAGAAGTTATTTCTGGGCACCAACGACTTAGCACACAGGCCAGCAAAGGAGCTGGACTCTTGTTTTTCCCCCTCCGAGGGCAAGTGGCATTTATAATGGGCCTGAGAACCAAAGGGAAGTTCTTTGATGCCTCTAACCCTCCAGCTATTTATAAGATTGAGTGAGGCACTAAGGGTGGGAAAAAGTACTGGGCTTGCAGTCAAAGCACTTGGCTTCACATGGCTTCCTTACCCTGCCTCTCACCAGCTCTCTGTCCGATTAGCCTTGCCTTTCCCGGCTCCCTTGAAGACACGAAGGGTCGACAGCCGTCATTTCTTCCTCGCACATTCCTGATCTATCTGTGCACTAAATGAGGAAAATGGCTGGAAAGATTACACAAAAGACACGAAGGACAGAACAGTACCCCGTCATTGTGATGGTGGCTGTTCCGTTCTACCGCTGCTGATGTCACTCGCCTGGGAGCGCAGGAGAAAAGCATCTGCCTACTTGAAGTGAATTTCTTGGTGACTGAGATCTGCTTTTTAGAGAATCGATGTCAGCCAGTTTGGATACAATCTATAAGGGTTCATTCCTTCGTTGATTCTTTAAGTCGTGTTTCAATTTTCCTTGGGGATTTAGAATCAAGGTTGTGCACAACTTCTGCTGTGCTAAACACCTCAGCGTGAGTTCTGTCCGTTTCCTGTCCCGTGGCCTTGAGCACAGCCTGTGTGCTGTCTATCCTGATAGTACCTCCTCCTATTTGATTTGGCTCTTTGATTTCTAATCAGTCAACACCAAAATCTGCTAGTTTCAGTCTGAGTAGCATAACCTCTATTTAGAATCTCAACAGTCGCGTAAGTGGGGTTCACGCAGGGATTTTCCTAGTACCATGGTAGAGTCAGAGATGCTTTTGCTCTAGGTTAGAGAGAGGAGGGCGTTACAAAGTTGACCCAAGGGTGAACTTGTGGTGTTAGAGTCAGGGGTGCTTTGGGTGTGTGGAGGCCACTTAACTATCCCTCCCATTTGACGTACACGAAGCACAAATGTGACTCATAACTTGTCGTCAGCAGCGAGCAGGGCCTGCTCCAGGAGGATTCATGGTAAAGGCAGGGTAATATTTTGAAGAGCTATGTGAGAATCTGCACATGTCAGTTCACACATAATAACTTACGTTGTTTTGAATAAGCCAAATTCCCCATTTAGCTCTGGAGTCATTCTGTTTAGTAAAATTAGATGGTTTTGGGGGTTATCTCCTTCCTGTCTGAACCAGTCCATAGCATTGCTAATTTTTCCCTAATCAAACTTGATAAAGCTTCATAGGTTCTCACCATTATGGGAATGTGGTAAATCAAGAAGTGGCCAAATTTTTATGAGTTTGCAAAATGAGAAAAAAATGAGGAAACGTCAACAATGTTTCACAAAATTAATTATTCTAATTTTAAGAATACCTCACAGTCTTACAAAAATTTGCCTTTCCTTGTTTTCTGATATTCTTTGCTGTTAATTTATAATTATTATACTGATGAGTGGCAGCTATTTAAGCAAAAATACCATGAGCTCTACACCTGACCATATTAGCCTCCTGTTTTGTGGCTATTTTGTTAGTTTAACTCATGGACTTTAAAAGTTTAAGATCTTCAGGTTTATGTTGATACCCCCATTTTCAGATGGGGGAGCTGAAACCCCAAGAAAACTTGGGGTTTTCTGAAACCCAAAGTCCACATTGAAGTTGGGAAGCCCGAGACAGCACTTGAGAACAGCGCTTTTAGCTCTAAAGATGTCTGTTCTACTAGATAGAAGGTTGGTGTCAGCACTAATTCTGCTGAATGAAGAGGGAAAAAAAGTAGATTCTCTCTGGGATGCACCAGTGTACCAGACTCCAATGTTTCACATGCGCTATGTAGCCTATTCCCAATCTTAAGAGGAACGTGAAGCTGAACGCACATGGTGTTGAAGAAACCTGATTTCCATAGCATGAGCTAGCTTAATGTCTCTGATCCATCAAGCCACACTGCTGGCTACATGTGTGTCACCCAGCAGCATCAGCTATCTTCCCAGTGCGAGATAAGCAAGTGCTAAAACAATTGGAAGATTTTTACCAGATCATAAGGTGGCGTGCACTTAAAAGCCAAGCATCCGAAGCCAGTGTGTGAGGCCAGTCATTGTCTCTACTCTATAGATGCAAAATTGAAGCACGGAGGGTTTAAATGTCTTACCTCAAATCACATGCTTGGCCGGTTGTTACACTGTAATTGGACTTCTGGCTCCCACCTTCTCCCCACTTCTCTGTGCTCTGCTAGGAAGAACTTTTATTTTTCCCTTCCGGGAGAAAAGACATGGTACACCAGAGAGACCTTAACCTGCCAGGCATCATGGCCAGCCGGCCACAGTTGTTACCTTGAGAAAAGCAGGAGTCAAAGAAGAGTTGATGAGGACACCAGGCATAAAGGGGTTGTAAGCTCTGGGCTTTCCAACAATAAGCCATTCTCCTCCAGATGATTTTAATAATCGCCGGCACATGTGTTCTAACCCTTGATGCTGTACAATATGTGTAACCAAATAAAAGATCTCTCCAGATTTGGAGATTTACTGTTTGTGATGGGAAAAGGCCAGCCAGATGACATCATTTATATTCCAAACATGAGCCACTGCCAGGGCTGGTGATGTTAAGCTGGAGAAATTGATCCTCAACATTATTCTAAAAGAAAAAAAGAAGGTCTTGGCCTGCATGGTGTCTTTTTAAAAAATTTATGTGAATATGAAATCTGGTTTAATACACTTCTATCCAGGATTCCTTATGCCGAAGATGTAGGCTGTCTGAGGAGGGTGAGTGGCCTTTGCTCTTGTCAAGTGAATTCTGTAGCGGGCTGTGGTCTCAACCCAATACCTTTAGTCATGTGTACCCCTTAAGACCCTGAGGCACAGGGACTTTAGGTACCATTTTACTGCTAAAGGCTGATCCTAACAATGTGAGCCAATAAGAGCATGCTCTTTCCCCCAGTGTCTGAGGATCCAGGAGCAACCTGGAGACAAAGGATGGATGGGTCTTAGCTCCATGCTTGAGGGCAAAATTTCATTTCCCCACCATGAGGGAAACAAAGAAGCAGATAGTCCTGATTGTCGCTGGCTTTCAGTTTTCTGTGTTAGCGGGACCAGACTTAGAGCGGAGCCCAAGCTGAGGATAGACGTATTCTAGTATTCTACTCTAAATGCATGCATGTTGAAACGAACGCACTGTGCCCTCCCTGTCTGGGGACTTCCTCTTAGGGAGACACTATATTTCCTTATTTTCATGCCATGTTGAGTTTCCATTGCTTGCAGAGAAACCATCAGAAGAGATCAGTAGTGGTAAAATGTGCTTCCTAGAGGGTCTACCGGTTTCTTAAACCATATCCTCCTGATGTGTTCCAATAGGAGGGCTGTTAACTGTGAAGTGAACAGCTCCATGTGTACATCAGCATCCACACTCAATGTGATATTCTAAAATAAGGACTGGCCACAGCACTCCCTGCTTCTTGGTCTGGCTCCCGACACTCAGCAAGCTGCATCTCCAGCCTTGCTCTCCAGCCTCTCTCTCCAGCCTCTCTTGCATCTCCCCATGCTCTGGTGTGCTATTCTTCCTTCCGCCCTGGTCTTGCCTGTGCTCTGTCTGCACCGCTGGTGACCACCTCCTTCCTCACCCCTTCCATCAAGCCTTGTCTCCACTGGCCCTTCTAAGAATTCCTTAGCAGCCGTTCGTCCCCTATAGAAGTATTTGTTATGTTATATGGGAATCCTAGTTCGTCTCTGTTGCCTGTAGGTTCCAGAAACACCAGATGCATCTGTTTTGTTTACAGTTCGATCTCCAAGGCTTAACACAGAGTTGGTATTGTATAACAAATCTACTGAAAGAATGACAACTTAATTGCTGATAACTGTTCAAAGGCACCTTCTTGCCCAGTGCCCAAAGACCTTAGAAGGGTTTTGAAGGCTCTGGCGTTCGCTTTCTGCCAGGCCCCACCCGAGTCACTCACTCTGAATTTCTGTTTTATAGTGAGTGCATTGACTCAGGCATTCTCTGCTCCTTCAGTGCTCAGTGCCCGCCATGAGATCGTCTCCTGACGTGGTCCCTGTCGTGTGGTTGTGCTTTATCACACCAGACATTGTCGAGAGTTAGTGAAACAAGAGACAATTGGTTTGGGTTTCCTCAAGTATCTTCTCAGACACGTGAAATTGAATTTAAACTTTTGTCTTAAATGTGGGAGTGAAATTATACCAGTGAGGTTGCGCTGGGATGTTCAAGGCATGGAGAATTCAGTTGGTGTAATCTGCCACCTACGTTATTGTAGAACTCTTGTACTGGCTTGAAAAAGTAAAATAAAAAGACTAAATTTATACATTAATCTAGACTCCAGAAAAAAGCAGGAATGAAATGGTCTCTCTAGGTCTCCATTCTCTGCTTTCAGATTTCAAGTGTCTGGGGTGGGTGAGAAGGCCATCTGGGGTTGGTTGGAGAACTCCCGAGGAAGTTCTTTGGTTCAACTAAAATGAGCTCCTTATCGTGGCTGAATCTGCAGTTTCCAGTACATATCAGAACTGTCGTGGTTTCTACAACAATCGCAGAGCCCACAGGGCAGCTCGTGGAAGCTGGGTGACAACGCTGTGGTAGCTCTTCACTGCCCTGTGGGCAGCAGGACTCTCTTCTGAGATGCTGCTCAGTGGGACAGTAAGAAGAAGCTCACTGGACGCTTCCATGCTTTGGGAACTCACTCTAAGAGAGCTGTTCTCAACCTTCCTAATGCTTCCTAATACAGTTCCTCTTGCTGTGATGACTCCCAACCATAAAATGGCCTTCATTGCTACTTCATAACTATAACTTTTCTACTGTTATAAATCGCAATGCAAATATCTGATATACAGGATGTCTGATATGTGACCCATATGCAAGGGTTGTGTGGTGGTTTTAATAAGAATGGTCCCCATAGATTCGTGTGTTTGAACGCTTGGCTTATAGGGAATTGTGCTATTAGGAGGCGTGGCCTTGTTGGAGTAGATATGGTCTTGTTGGAGGAAGTGTGTCACTGTGGGGGTGGGCTTTGGAGTCTCATATGCTCAAGCTCTGCCCAATGTGGTACACAGTCTTCTTCTGCTGCCTGTGGATCATGATGGAGAACTCTCAGCTACTTCTCAGCACCATGTCCGCCTGCATGTTGCCATGTTTTCTGACATGTTAACAGACTACACCTCTGAATTGTAAGCAGAACCCAATTAAATGTTTTCCTTTAATAAGAGTTGCCATAGTCATGGTGTTTCTCCACAGCAATAGACACCTAAACCAAGACAGGTCATGACCCATAGGTTGAGGACCATTGCTCTAAAATTACAGTGTGAGCTTCCTGACTTCTGGGCCATTATCTTTGATGAAGGTTGTAAATGGTCATTCATCTCCCAGTCACCCACACCCAAATAGTCACACAGAAACTATATCAATTACAACACTGTTTGATCAGTAGCTTAGGCTTCTTATTAACTAATGCTTACATCTTTAATTAACCCATTTCTATTAATCTATGTATCACCACTAAGCTGTGGCATACCGGTAAGGTTCTGTCGGCATCTTTCTCCTTCTGCAGCCACACAGCGTCTCTTTGACTCTGCCTACTTTCTCTCTATATCTCTGTTCCAATTTCCCACCTGGCTTTACTCTGCTAAGCTATTGGCTGGAACAGCCAATAAAGCAGCACATATTCGGAAGGACAACCCACATCAGAAGGTTACCTTCCTCATGCCTGATTTTGGGTGCTCTGAGCCCTCTCTGCTGGGTAGTGCAGTCTATGAATTCAGAACCTGCCTTTACCTAGAAAATTCTTGGGAGGTTAAAGAGCAGAAGTAGATGCATCCAAGTAGGACTTCCCCTACAACTGAATGTTTTCATTGCTGAGGAGAATAAAAAGAATGTATGCTTTAGAATCAGAGAACTGTCCATGACTCCACTGAGTCTAAGAGTCTGATGGAATGAACATGGGAGTGTCAATATGACGTGTTGAGTTGTGTAATGCAGATGGCCTCTGTGTGTGTGTGTGTGTGTGTGTGTGTGTGTGTGTGTGTGTGTGTGTAAGTTCCGAGGAAACAACCTGGTGGCAGATGTCAGGCAAGGTTTCTCTAAGGTGTTACCTGCATTGAGATGTGATGTGTGCCTAGAATTATCTCTTCAAAGGGACCTGAAGGACCATCCTGGCTTATTCCTCTGAGTCGCTCCTGCACAGAAACATGGAAACCATTCCAAGTCACTGGCTTAGGGTGGTTTACTTTGGACGTGCTCATCACTAAGTACATATTTTTCTAGGATTTGTGAGGAGATGAATTTCCATGTGTGCTCTGCTTCAGCATGCCTTCTCAGGGTGTTTATTTACTCCATAACCTAGCAGGGTGTCACAGCTGGAGCCAGATGGTTGGTAAATAAATAGCTTCCATTACCCAATCCATCACCATCCTCCCTCCCATTTCAGAAAATACTGTCTCAGCCCATAGGTTCCCCCATTCCCTCATTCATCACAGTGGGAAAGCCCTGTGGAGCATTGCCCCTTAAAAAATGAGGGGTAAAGTAAGGGACAATTTAGGGAACCAAGGAATGCAAACACTAAGGAGACAATCCTTCCTACATAAATCCGGTCAATCATACAGTCCCCTTGATAAGAAAACAAAGACACAAGCGATCATAAATCAATCAAGATTTCCATATGGCAGTCGACTCTGATGTGATTCGGGGCTGACAGTTCAGCTGAGACTCTCAAGCTGTGGGTCCTCCCTCCACATGTTTTTTTTTTTTTTTTCTCATTGGATGATTTGTAGCAGGTTGTTGAAAATCACAGTGAATGCATGCAGGGCATACACCTCCTTACTGTCGGCCAGAGTGCCATCGTGGGGGAAATTCTGACAATTTAACCTGGCCTCATCATTCTACACAGAGGATAGCACTGGTTATTCACCGTCATCATAGCCCAGGTCTTTAACACAACAGAATCCAAGTCTTTAAGACTTGATTCATCCCTCTGCTCCATCTGAATGCAGGGGTCCAGGGTGGGAAGGGGACAGAACCCACATAAGCTAACTCTTAGAGAGGAAAGAAGCAAGTCTTACATTAATGACTTAAACTCCATTTTGAAGAGTAGGCACAAGGCCTATATCTGAAGGTGAACACAGTACTATCCCCTGAGAAACTTATTGTTTCAGAGAGTCTAAGTAGTTGTCCAAAGGAGGAAAAACTGAGTACCTATAGTTTTCCTGAGACCCCCCCTCTTCCTAAGACTACTAGCCTACAGTCCTGTGGTGCTGGGCAGGGGTTTACACACAGGTGGTATTAAATAGCTAGCTCCCACCCACACCCCAGCTCATTCTTCCTGCTTTGGAAATAGAAGTAGAATAGATGGAGAATCTGTAAAGACAGACTGAGGGTCAGACTAGGGCACAGCTTTCAGGGTGCTTCCTCCCATCAGGGCCAGGGGATTAGGCCACCTGTTGTGCAGTGCTAAAGGCTTTGGGGTCCTAGAACATCACATGACTCAGAACAATAAAGACCCATTTAGCCTTTTTATGCGAGTTGCAGTATTATGACAAGAGCCCTCCGTTAAGGGCTCTGTGTGCCACCTGCAGGCCCCTTGGCCACCTTGTTCCTCTTCTTGCTACAACTACGTGGCTTTGCCACCCCCTCATACACCCAGCTTGCCTCTGACCCTGGAGGGCAAAGCAGCCTCTCTGATCCTACTCCTTTATTCCTATAAAGTGGGAATAATATTCCCTGGTTTTGGAGAGAAGAGGCCTTGTTAGGATTATGTTGGATAATAGTATACATACTTCTTAATATTGAACACATTCTCAACATTGTAGAGTAAACTTTGCCTTTTCTGTTTGCTTTATCCCAGAGTTCAGTGCTCAAATCATTTTACTTCAGGGACAATTTGAAGGGTGCCTGTTATGTGAATGAAATGGCTAGCCTTCTCCAGCCTGGTTTGCCTTCTTGGTAATTCCACAATAACAGCATGCACAGTTTTTAAGTATTTGACCTCTTTTAAAAAAAATATCTTTTCCTTCAAAAAAGAAACCATTGTTGTATACAGGCAGGAGAGCCATTCAGTCTTTCCCATTTTCCCACCTGGCTGATGGGATTCTGTTTTGTTTGAGAAGGCTCCTCAATGGTTCTGTGGGCTGCCCAGTCACTAGCTTCCTCTTGTTGCACAGAGGACCTACTGAGCTCCCACTCCCCGCTAGACTTTACTAACACCATTGACAACTAAGCTTGCCTTGCTATCTAAGGAAATCTGGCCTCAACCCTTATTTCCCTGTTCTTCCCCATGAGACTGTGGGTTTTTTGGACTTGTGGTCACTTCTAACTCTTTTTTTTCCCTGATAGGCACTTGCTGTGGGAACTCCTCCGAGCTAGCGTGGGGCTAGTTTATTGTGTTCGCCTACAGGCTCTGTGGTTGTTCCTACCTACTCTCTACGTACATGTGTCTTTTGATTTCCATATGGAAGCAGCTCCCATAATTTGTATTTGTTGTTCTCTTACTGAAATCAGAGAAAGGTCCAGAGAAGAAATTCACATTGTGGAATCTCTGTCCCAAAGCTTTAGCCAATTAGCCCTTTGCTTAGCAAATACCCACTTCCAAGCTAATCCTTGTTTTAGAGACTGGGATGTCATCCAAGGGAACACAAGCAGAAGCTAAAAATGTGTTTTCAGGACAGGACTAAGCATGTTCAGTGGACCACAGTTGCACAGACATAGGACCATTGCTTGTTCCTCTAAGTTTCGGGCTCATTTGTTTGGCAGCATTGTCTGACAAATACAAAACCCTGCTGCTTGTAAGCATCTCTGACAACAAGAGCACTGAAGTTTTGACTTTGATGGTTCTTCTGCTGAGGGGAAGTCTCACACCCTCTCACCAACTGCTCCTTGTTTTCCTCCCCTAACACCAAACATCTCTCCCTCAGGTACCTCCAAGCACATATTAATTTGGATGTAAGAAACATTACAGTTCTCATTTGATGACATCATTTCTGCTTTGACAAACTCTCAAGATATGTTTTCATTTCAAGCTGCTCTAAAGAGCTTTAATAACAGAGAAACAGGTAATACTCGTATTACCTGCGAAACTAATAATGTTCTTCCCGTCGCCCCCATGTATGTGCTCCCCACCCATGCCCAGCATCCCAGATGCCAGACGTGTCTGCCTTTGGGAGAACTTTAGCAGTGTTGTCAACAGGCAGCCACATTTTGCTGGTCTGCCGTCATGGTGGTCACAGCTTAGCTTAGTGTTCACACTGACATGGTGTTCAAACTGCTTGGATGGGCGGCCGTTGAAATTAATTGTAGAACTTCTTACTTCGCTCTGGCCCACTCACATCTGGACTTAAACAAAATCATGCAACCTAGTGTCTGTGTAGGTCTAGATCCTTTTGGATTCATCTTCTCTCCTGGTCTTTGTCGTTGTTTTAGGACCTGTCATGTGCTTACCTACCGACCCTTCCATTCCAAGTCTCTGTCTAACTGCCACTATCCTTCTCACATCAATGACACAGTAACACATACTCCAGGACCTTGGCCCAGTCTTACCAATTGGGTCTCGGAGGCATGGGTAACTTGGATTTTTCTAAGCTGTCAAGGCATCAGGGAAGGTTGGGGAAATTCTCCTCCAGTCTCATTCAGCACTGACACTGTTATCTTCTCCTGGGCCCCTGGGATCAACCTTTGTCCTGCTTCTCTGCATTCTCAGGGCTTCTCGGAAGCCTCCTCAGTCTTCATGACTTGCATATTGGTCCCCTCTACAAAGTCGTCTTTCCCGTGTTGTTTCTCCACGATCTCATCGAACCTCACCATCCCCCGTAGAGCTCCTCTCTATCCTCAGAACGAGGTACTAGAGCTGTGGGCTGGCATTCTGTCCTCTACAGAGTTCTTGTACACAGTACTGAAGGATCTTCCAATGTCAACAATGCTCAAGTCTTTACATGTCTGTTAGCATTGAGGGTATGCTGGTGTCCCTTCCACATGAAAATTCAAAATGACAATTATTTCATAAAAGATAAAACTGACAGGCCGAGAGGAATTGGAACTAGGTCTTGTCTCAGTCACTGATGAGACCATCCAGGGTAAAATTATTAGAGAGCCCAGTGTTGACCAAGTCGTCTTGGGCATGCCATTGCCCTCATCCTTGCCTCCTGTATTATTTGTTATATACCTGCTTACTCTAGATGGCTCTTCCCACATCCTTCAAGGTGCTACAGAGGAAGGACACCCTTTCCTGCTTCTCTTCCAGCACGAGGCATTAACCCAGTCTGGTCTGCAAGCTGCTATTTGACTTGTACTTTTTGAATGTATTTCAGGTTTCTCCATTCCCTCCTTTATAACAAAACCCATCTGATACATATATTTTTATCAAAGCTGTGGTGCATGGGAAACAGGGATGCCTGTGGCAAGGAGATCTTCCTGGGAACCCTGGAATGCCAAGAAGCGGCATGAAATGGGTTAGTATGAGTCATGGAGGAAAAGGTGCCACCAGGGGATATGAGACCTGCCAAGGAAAATAGCAACGAACAAACCTCTGGCCTTTGTATAGCACTCTACACTTTATAAAGTGTCTGCATCATTTTGAAAATGCATCCTCACTGAAGGCAAGTTTACATGTTCCTAATATTACTGTTATTTTGCAAAAAAGAATTGTTTGTCAATTAATGATTCCTAAATTGATGGTATTAAAAGTCTGACTGGCTCAATGCTTCTCTTAAATGTTACTACATATAGGAGATCCATACCAGAGTTTGGCCCAGGTCACATGATAAACTTTTTTTAAAAGGCAATTTTCAGCAGGGCATCGTGTTGTACACCTAATGTCCAAGCATAACAGAGGCAGAGGCAGGGGGATGTCTGTTAGTCCAAAGTCAGTTTGGTCTATATAGCACAATCAAATATATGAGCCTAGGGGGTCATTCTCATTCAAACCTCCACGAAAAAGTAGATAAAATGGCAATTTTCTCTCTACAATTAGGCATTATATTTTTTTTTTTCAAAATTTAGTTTTGTATCCTGTTTTGCTCTGGACAACATGTAAGTGAAACACACACACACACAAGCACATGGATGCAGGCACCCTCACACATGTCCAAACTGAATACGTGCAAACTGCATCCTTGAAAGATTTTTTTTGAACCCCCAAACCTCAAATGATTTGTTTAGTTTTTGGTCATCAAACAAGAGCACTTGTGTTTCCATCCCTCCATTTGGGGGCTGGTTTGCTTTTGGACGGGCTGAGTAATGTCTAGCAGAGCCTCCTCTGTTGCAATCCAAATACGCTCGCATTATGCACTTAGCCCCAGCCGGAGGAAGCCGAGACCCAGGAAGCCTGCCAGATGTTTACACCGCCTTTTCGTGGAAAGCTAAGCTCTTTCGTTTTGTGTGCATATTTACTGAGCTGTGGAAGTGATGTTTGAACAAAACCCATCCCAGGATAATGAAGGGGAAAATGTTAAGAGGTACTGATCTCTATCTGCTGAGGGATGGCCTGGCTTTCTGAGCGCCAAGGGACTCTTGGTTTCTTGATAGACATAGGGCACAAGATACAGGTTTTGGATGGATAGCCGTGTGGTTTGCAGGAAAGTCAGACTCTTCTAAGCTTTGACTTCGAGCTTGGAACATAGGGTCGGGCAGTTAGGGCTTGAGTCAATATTGCTCTGGAGAAGCCACATCTCTGAACCCTTGTTTTCCTATGGCTCCAGTTCACCTTGTCTTTGACTCCTATTAACTAATTAACTATTAACCAATGAACCGGTCAACAGAGTGCTGACTCTTCCAGGAAGCTTGGTTGCCTTCTGGCCTGCTAGATCATGGGATCCCTCTGGCCCTGGGGTTCTTGGGATCCACAGAGGGACCAGGCTTTCTCAGGACCACGGCTTTCACAGCCAGTTCCTTCTTTTCTTGGCCTCTGGTTGCTTCTCATAGCTTTCCTCATCTTTTCTTGTTGCTGTGACAACTCAGGCGCCAACTGGAGAGGAGGCCCTTTCCCTGAAAATAAACATGTTGATGGGATATATGGAACTTGGAGCAGGAGCTGTGGCCTGTGTAACTGAAGAAGAATTCCCGCCCAGTTACAAAATTAGCCATTGGTGTTCGGAAAATGAGAGAGTGCATATTTCACTTTTTTTCTTTTGCTTCCTTCAGTGCTAGCTTGGGCTAGACCCTTCACCTAAGAGGTCCCCTCTCTCTCTTTGCTCTGTCCCTCTGTCCAGCCAAAGAACAGCACCGAGCAGAAGATAAAGCAAGTATTTCCTGTTCAGATCTGCCCAAGTTCCATCTTGGTTTCGTAATTGCCTTGTAGTGTGACCTTGTGCATGAGATAACAACTCTGAACCTTAGGAACGCAGAATGGTGTGACGGTTAAATACTTGACAAATGGCTTCAAATCTTGACTCAAATGTTTGTCAGCTGTGACTTTGAGCCATGATTGACCATACTCTGCCTTGGTTTCTTCAGCTTTGGGATGACTTTTATCACTGCAGACTATAATGGTTGTATAGAAGGTGATAGATGCATGAATGGATGGATGGATAGATAGACAGACAGATGATAGATAGATAAATGGATGGATAGATGGATGGATGGATAGATAGATAGATAGATAGACAGATTGATTGAGTGGGCCAATACTTAGCACATAGTCATTATTAAATAGTAATCTGTGGTCACTATAATTATTACAATTAAATCTTTTACCTATAAAATGTTTAGTCATGATCTCTCTCAGCTAAACTCAGCTTCTGTTTTCTTCTTTCTTTAACTGTAAGTTATTCCTGCCCTTCCCCAAAAGTTACTGTCTATGGTGGTTTGAATGAGAATGCCCACTGATAGGTTTATATATTTGAATGCTTAGTCCCCGGTTGGTGAAGGGTTAAGAGGTGTGGTCTTGTTGAATAAATTGTGCCACTGGAGGTGGGCTTTGAGGTTTTGAAAGCCCACACCAGGCCCAGTCTCTCTCTCTCTCTCTCTCTCTCTCTCTCTCTCTCTCTCTCTCTCTCTCTCTTCTGCTCTTGTCTACAGAGAAAGATGTAAAGCCTCTCAGTGGCTTCTCCAGCACCATGTCTTACTGCATGCTACCATGTTCTTCACCATAATAATAATGGACTAAGGGCCTGAAACTGTAAACAAACCCCCAATGAAACACCTTCTTTTATAAGAGTTGCCTTGGTCATGGTGTCTCTTCATAGCCATAGAACAGTGACTAAGACACTATCTCAAGGCATCATAAATATGAATCAGAAATCAGGACTCAAGCTCATCACATTTATTGCCTGAAAATAGAGCTTTGCCTAAGAAACATCCCTTTTAAAGGTGGCGAACCACTGAAACTTGCACGCATGTCACAGTGTTCCCATGGATAACAGGTGCAACAGCAGCGCAGGCAGCAGTTTTGCACCTCACAGTACTTACTGACTGAACACCTGGTAGACACATCTGGTTTCACAGGCAGCTTCCAGTGATACAATGAGATAATTGCGTTTCTTTGTAATCCCGTAGCTGACCCCTGCTTGCTTTCTCATGCCTGCAGATCCCATTGCTTGTCTCCTTCTAGCTTCGTATTTCTACCAGGTGACTCCTACTGAGCAGTAAATAAGGGCTGCTTACAAGATAATTGGAGTCACACTTGGAGACATTCAAATCTAAGGCCTTGGCCAAGTCTGCCTTTGCCAGGGCAGGCAGAGGCCTTGCTGGGACAGATGGACGCCTTGCTGGATTTCCCCAAGACATCTCTCACGCCCTTCCTTTATGTGCTTGCTGGGCAGGCTTCTTTGCTGTGCTATTGTTGCTTGCTCTTTGCTTTCAGGGGATTTTTTTTTTTGAGCTGGTAAGAAAGCTTCCTAGAATGAGTCTTAGCTCGTCCTAATCCCATCCAAGACTCCTAACTTTCCACCAAGAATGCCTCTCCCTTGGCATAGACTGAAGCTGGCTTTGTTGGGGCAAACACGGTCACTTGCTGAGTTGAGTTATTGAAGTGAGGGGTGAAGGAAACTCATTTATTTAGGTTTTTTAGTCTGCTAATCACCTGGAATAACACTTTGCACATGGGGGTGTTTTCCACAGTTGCTTCCCGGTGCCCACAGCTGTATTGTGAACGCTGTTTAATTGATGAAGGTTCTGAACCAGAGAAAGATGACCGGGTGGCTGGCACTGCAGTGAAAGAACCAGGGTTCAAAGGCAAAGCAGATGAAGCCCTGGGTTCTTTGCTTGCCCTTGCTGGCCATCCCCAGGCAATCCTCTATTGCACGCATGTGTGTGTGTGGGCAAAGAAAGCCTTCTGGGAGTTGTATGGCAGTCAGCTTTGGCTTTGTTGGAGTGAGTGAGTGGTTCTGGGTTTTGTTTTGTTGTCACCACGTGCTGTTGAGCTGATCCGTGAGAAGTCTCCACCACTCTGACTAAGGAGCCTGGGACCAGGACAAAGCAGTTGACCACAGCTTTCCCAGGCCTTTTCAGAGTTCACGGCCTTTCTGGCCTCTGTTATGCCCCCTCCAAGTGGCTGCTTTGTCTACATTCCTCTGTCTTTCTCTGTAAACAGGACACCCTAGCCCATCTATGCAACTCACAAGAGAATTTGTAAACGAAGAGCTATTGCGAAGTCTCCTTCCCCACTTATCCTAATGGAGCGCTGGCGTAAGAGGCGGCTTGCTCCCCTCTGGCTCACTGCTGTGCAGTTGTTAATCGTGCAACAAACACAGTAAGGTTTTCTGGAACTTGGGCTTTCATAAAAGTTACTATCAAAACCACTTTTGATGCTTTTTAAAAGGCCTTCTTTTCTTCCTTCCTTCTTCCCTTCCTTCCTTCCTCCTTCTCTCCCTCCCTTCCATCATTCTGTCTTTTCCTCCTTTTTTTAAATCATGTGTATGTATGGAGAAAGAGTATCAACAAAGGTCAGAAGAAAGTATTAAATCTCTTGGAGCTAGAGTCACAGACTCTGCCTGACATGGGTACTGGGAACCGGATTTGGCTCCTCCACAAGAATAACAAGTTCTCTTAACTGCTGAGCCATTTCTCTAGACCCAAAGGCAGCGCTTGGTATGACTTCAATCTTCACAACCTCTGACTTTTGTGATGTTCGAGGACCTCATCTTTTCAGTGCCAAGTGCTTGCTTGATACAAAACGAGCTTTACGACATAGTTGATGACAAGGCTGTAGAACTTCCTAAACCCTAAAACGTAGTCTGTAAAACTTCCTAAATCATGAGTGTTCTTCAACAAATATCTGCAATCCCCTCTCTTATAAGCACATGGAGAAAGCATACTGCCCATTCCCGTCTGCCTAGGCTGGGCTTCTAACTATTCGGACCAATATGCCATAGAAAAACAAGCGGCCACCAGTACAAGACCATCAAGGAGTATCTTTCTCTCTCAAGAAGATTGCTCTCTGCCTGGGGTTCTTTGTTCAAGGCTAGGACCTGTAAGATTTCCTCCTTCTGTGCTGACATGTTTATTAGTGCAACCACATTGTTGAGGTATCATAGAGTTCTCATTCCTCTGGCTCTTACAATATTTCTGCCTCCTCTTCTGAGATGTTCCCCAAGCCTTTGGTGTGGGAACTGTGCTATAGATCTATCAGTTGGGACTGGGAGACCTGAGTCATTTGTTCTTTACATGTTAACCAATTGTGGCTTTCTGTCATGGCCCCTGTTACTGCAAAAAGAAAATTCTTTGCTGAGAGATGAGAGATATACTTGCCTATGGGTATAAAATTAAGTCTCTAGAATGCAGTTAGGGTTATACTGGTTTAGTAAGTGGAAGCAGTAAGTTCTTTAAGATGTATGACCTCACTAGATTTGGGTAGTTAGCTAAGTTTCCAAAACCAGCCATCAATTCCCTTCTGTTGAGCAGGAAGTAAGTTTAATTAGACAGTTGGTTACTACCAAGATATGATTATCATTATTATACCCTTAGGGATATCTTGCCATGCTGGTCATTGTGTGGTTCATAGGAATCACAACTAAGTGGGACTATTGGTTGTTTTCCGCCCATGACAGCTTGCACAACACCATCTGGTACAATGAAAACTAGTCTTCAGAGAGGAGGCCTTCAGGTCAGATCCAGCTCAGATCCTCTGAGTCCAATGTCAGAAGTCTATGGTATACTTACCAGTAAGGATTTACTAACCAATGGTAATAGTCTATATTCTTTGGGGAGTCTCTTGGATACCAAAAACACAGAAGGAGGTTTCTTATACCCTCTTTTGAAGTTTTTGCTAGATTGTCTATGGCTCTGGGAGTAGCTTCATCAACTCAAGTGACTAACTTTATTTCTCTCTCTCTCTCTATCTATCTATCTTCATCATCTATCTATCTCTATTTGTATATCTACATATGTGTATATTATATATAATTTTAGGTAAGTAGAAATAATCTGGTTCCTTATAGATTTTCCAAACATCTTTAGCATCATTTATTCCTCTTCCTCCCCTCTTCTTCTGTATTGACCTCCTTTCTCTCTCCTTAATTAAAGTCCTTCCCCACTTCCCATGTCCCTCTTCATATAGTACAGGATGTCTCTGACTTACTATGTAACCAAAGATGACCTTGAACTCTTGATCCTCCTACCTTCAGCTCCCAAGTGTATGATTACAGGCATATATCCCCATGCCACCATGGTTGGGACGTTGTCTACTAATTTATTAACCATTGATAATTCTGGTCCAAATTTATTATTATTGTTATGGTTTCTGCCTGTCTATTTAAACTTCTACTTTAGAAAGCACTAAAAACTTGATAACTTACAAATGACAGAGATATTTACAATAGTTCTAGAGTTAAGGAAGTCCAAGATGAAGGCATCAGCAGATTCTGGCAAGGCCTTGCCTCTGCCTGTGTGATGGTACCTCTCCACAAAGGTTCAAAATACAAATTGAGGGAATACCTTCTAATAGTGCCTGTCTGTTGCCCCATGGTGACTTTTCTAAGCCTAATGTTTTTCTGCGCTACCAGTTGGTTTGAAGAACTTTCCCTCCCCTGTCATTTGCTTTCTCAAATCCATATAGACTTATGATATCGATTTTATTTTCATACTTCACTGGGCTTTAAACTTTATGTATCTATTTTGGTGATCAAGTCGTGTCATCATTGGCCACCACTAGTTATCTTCTAAGTCTGTCTCACAAACTCCATCTCTAAAATCTTATTTCAGCCTACTGCGGCCAATTTTGGAGTTCCCTCATTCAGGTTCCTTGGCTCAGCTTTGCCCTCTCCAGCCTTAGCAAGCCAACTGGTGCTAAGGGGCTTCAGTTTATTCTTGTTCAAACCATGCATGCAAGGTTGAAAGAATGAGTGAGTATTGTTTTTAACTTTCTGTCTGGAATGACTAAATCCCTCTCTTTGTCACGAGCCTCAACTAACAGAAAGGAAAGTATCTGTTATCATTCACTGTAGGTCACTGTGAGTTTTCCAATAGTAAGGCCAAGTCAACATGGAAGAAACTATTGATGTGTTTGAATTTCACATAAACATTTCTCTCAGCATACCTTATATCCTATGGCCCTTCACCATCCTCTAGAAGACTGGGGTCTTGCTTTTCTCTATAGTTCTTCATTCATTAAGAATTTCTCTGCCTAAAGATGATAAAGAGACTTAACCCTTCTGTCTAGGTAGTGAATCTCATGGAAAAGGCCAGGAACCTTGCTCTAAGGACCGAGGTTTTATTTTATATCTGTGCAAGAAGATTCATGGCCTCGGAAAAGTGACTTATCTTTACTGAGGCTCACCTCCCTCATTCTAAATGGGTCGATTAGCATTGTGATCTAAAGCTAAACCAGGTTCCAATAAGTGACCTAAGAAAAAACTCACTTTGCAACTGCAGTGCAAGTTTGGGGATGCTTCTGTGCCTGAGTATGTGGCACTTGGCATTCCACTTCTCTCAGATGCTCTTTCTTGACTTCATCGTCTCTTTGCTGACATATCCCTCCTAAGTGTCTGTTCAAGACTCTGCCATTTTAACCCTGGCTTCTGTGAAGCCTTCTCCAGTGGCGTGTTATATACCCCAACTTCTCCATTTTGTTTGGACACAACAACAACAGGAAAAAGTACAATGTGACAGAAAGTCACCTTTCCTCAGCTGAGCACTGGGCCCTGCTTGCCCTGCCCCACACACTAATTTCCTCTGGATGCTTCCTTTCATAGCCCTGGTGGTAAATGAGCATTTATTTCTTTGTATAATAATAATCCTCAGCTAAACACATATTTTCTGACTGAGACTTGATCCTTTGGCTCCCTCAAATCTTCTTTTCAGGGCATGACAGGACCCAAGTACCCTAAGTACTTGGCCACAACCTCTATAGAAGGTATGCATGTCTGGTTCACCCAGTGTACTTTCGCTAGATATGAAAGAAGAAAACTTTTGTAGACGGCAATATGGACAGTAAATGCTAGAAAACATATATTAAAATAAATAAAAGATAATATTTGAAGCAATAAATTAAGAAAAGAAGTCTTATAAGGTTATTCAAACTTTATCTTAGTTGTTTATTGCTAGTAAAAAAAAATCATCCTTAGTTATACAATTTGTAAACTTTTACAACCAGTTCCATTTTCTTGATCTCATCTCCCTCCCGTGCCCAGTACACCCTGGGCTGCAGGTTCTTAATCTCAGCTCCTCCAGCGTAGCTCCCCTCACTGCTCTGCCTGTCTCAAGAGGCTTTTCCTGCCTGAATGCCATGTGCTATCACAAGTCAATGATACATGGAAAACTTCACCTGCAGAAGTCACGTTTCCTGTGGAATCAATCTTAAACCACCGCCCATACACCAAGGCTTGCTATGCCCTGCTCTCTGCACATTGCCTGCTGAAGAATGGGCTCTGAAGCTTGGGCCATGTCTGAAGGAACGGAGATGTGGTTGTGTGGAAGAGTCCTCCTATGTTTACTGTTCCAGAAACAGGCTTCCAAGCTTTGAACACCACATTTTCATTTCATTTCCACAAGAACCCTTTCTAGTAAATTTTACCCTTAAATTTCCACTAAGGACCCTGGAGATGAGGGAATGAACAACAGGCCTGCAGGTCACACTTCGTTCAAGCAGAAAAGCTTGCACATGAGCCACACTCTCTCCATTGCACATTGCTCTCATCCCCAAACTGAGCAAGCATTTCACAGATAGGATGGAGATGCCACACTTTTCTATTTCTCTTCATCGGACTAGATACCAGGACACAGTGGTCAGATTCTTGGTTTTCCTATTTATCGTCGCTATGCCTTTGACTAACTTTCACGGGATTGAGCATCACATCCTTTAAAAGGTAGTTCCTGAACCCCAGTCCTAATAAAATGCCTTTTCTGTGTCTTCCTACTATAGTCTGTAAATATCACTAGTATTTATTCAAATAACTAGATCAATATTTATTAGCCCTTTCTACTATGCTATAGCCAGTGCATGGGACACAGTAGATACTTCATTAAGTGTTCGTTAAGTTAATAATACAGGGAGAATAAGGCTTGTTATCCTGTGTAGGGCTTACTTTTCTGCCCGAGAAAGAAGTGCCATGTCAGCGAAGGCATAAGCATGACCAGGTACTGCCATTTCTACTTTTCTGCATCCTTGACAGACATTGAGAATCTTATCTTATCTTGGACACCCGAAAAAAATTCCTTCTCCTTGAAAGATGCACCTACTAGCTACGAAATTATTACCATCCAGATTCTAGACATCCAGTCCTCGGCATTCTCAGAGCCTGGTCTCCCTCATTTACAAGGAAGTATGGAAGTATAAGATCCTCTCTCAAGGTGAAATACGTGGCGATGATGGATGACATTCTCGCCACTATGTCACCCCTGAATTTTCATCACAGCATTCCTGATTTGACAAGTGATTTACCATCTTGGACCAGGGAAGGACTGATGGATGAATTGGTCTTCTGTGCATGGCTGTTGGGCAGGAAATTAATAAGAATGCCGGCTGACATGATCTATGGGACTGTAAGCTCATTATGTCTGATTAACTTCCAGCCTTTCACTCCCCTCTGACAGCTACTGGGCCTCAGGGTTTCCAATAGCAACCGTTTCCCTTCCTCTAATTGATTGCTTGGGTCTCTAGCCATGAAACCAGACCCTCCCACAGACTTGTCAGGGTGGGGGACCGGTCCGCATCGGGTTACCTGCTCCTCTCTGGCAGTAGGAAGGTGAGTTCCTGCTTTGTCCTAGTGGCATTGACGGTTGAAGCCCTTTGAACTTAGAAAACAAAATGTGAAGGGGTCAACTCAGTCCAGATGATCAGGTCCTCTTAGAAAAGTTTTTTTTTTGGAAGATTTATTTATTTTATTATTTTTTGTGTGCAAGTGTTTTGACTACGTGTATGCGTGTGCACCCTGTATGTGCCTGGTGCCAATGAAAGTCAGAAAAGAGTGTCAGATCCCCTGGAACTGGAGTTACAGACAGTTGTGAGCTGACGTGTGAGTGCTGAGAATTAAACCCGGGTCCTCTACAAGAGCAGCCAGTTCTATTAGGTGCCGAGCCAACTCTCCAGCTCGAATGGAATGACTTTTATGAAACAAACACAAAGTGATCAGTTTTATGGAATTTTCATATATGTGCACCACTGGACTTTGACCCTCCAAAGCTTTTATCAGACCCTTACTGGAAGAGTTCAGTGTGGAGATGACAAGAGACGTCAGAAGGTAGGTTGCTAAAACAAGGAAGAATGACCTTATTTTACAGGCCTTTTCAACATACAAACAGAAGTACAAAGTCGAGCCCTAAAGCATATATCCAATTAAATCTAAATGTTAGTATTTATGTTCACATGTACATGTTACACACACACACACACACACACACACACACACACACACACACACACACAGAGGATACATACTCTTCAGGTAGCTACTGTATCTTAAAACTAGACTAAGTCTCCTTTGTTATGCTGAACACCCTACTCTGCTCCCCCTAAAACACAGTTCCTCAACACTACCCCCTACTGTCTCCATCATTAAATCACTCCCTTTCAGTAGAAGCCAAAGGTTGGGTCAGAGTATCTTCTCCAACAGCTTTTCTGCCTTGGTCTTTTGTTTGCTCGCTTGTTTGCTTGTTTTTAAAAAGAGTTTCAAATGGAACATGGAGTCATCCTGCAAGTTCATGGGCCCTGTTTGCCTCTGATTCCTCACCAGTGCTAGGTTTATGGGCTCTGACGGTGGGGCCAGGAACCCAGGGTCTCATGCATGCTTAGGAAGCACTCTACCCACTAACTCGCCTCCTTGCCTTGACTTCACACACAAGGCACAGTTTTCTCCAATACTGACAAAACGTGTGGCTCTGGAGCCATAATTCCACTTGCAAAACACCATGAAGTGCCAACAACCATTGTCTGTGTCCAGGGCCCAATCACAGGGGAAGAAATGGGAGCTAGATGTTTGCTTTCAACTCCTAGAGTTAGGTCTAGATTCCTGCAGCTTGATGGAAAAAAAAAAAAAACTTTAAAATTCGTCTTCCCACCATCTCGCTGACTCTGGGACAGTCAGTATTTGCTACATCCTCCCCTTAGCCCAAGATGTGATGAAGCCTGAAAATACGCCTGGACCAGGAAACAGCTCAGTCATGAAGTTAATGGTACTTAAAGGGTACCAACCAGGCAGACAAACTTAGGTTCCTCTGGTCTCCCAGCAGCTCCATAAGAAATTGATACTTGGAATAGCCGTTATTCTGAGCAGCGTTTGAGGATTTTTTTTTTTTTTTTTTTTTGTCTTCCAGCTAAGAGGAAAGCAAAGGCCTATGCTGTTCACATTCTGGTGTCTTGTCAGAAACAATACATTCTGGATCAAGTTTTAATCTGTTTTCATGAAATTTTTCTGAAGACTCTAGTTTTCCTCTTTTTCCCCAGGATTCCTGGGGGTTGTGCGGTTTCCTTTCCATGAGGTTCAAGAGAAGTCACTTTGTATTTCTAGAGCTGCTTCCTCACATGAACACGACAATCAGACATTTCCCACCATGTCTGCTCTTCAAAGCTGTTCATGACACAAAGTGAACAGAGTAAGGGAGACCCATAAAACTCTGTACATAAACAAGGAGCATCTGCCACAGGGGTCTTGGAAGGGAGAGGAAGATCTGGGCTAGCGCAGCATATCGGTATCAGTGTATCAGCATTGGGTTGATATGTTCAGATTAATAGCCCCTGGCTAATATGCTCACCGGGTAAGGTCAGAGCTCTGAGTAAGCCACCCACTTTCAGCTGTTACTGCTCACTCCCTCGGGGCATATCTTTGTGGTTTTGCACTGAGACGAAGTCAAAGTGGAAAAGTGACCTCCTTCATTTTCATACAATTCTAGGTTATCTAGGGATATAAAAGAAGTAACTTTAATGTCAGTAGCAACAGTGAGAACAAATTAATGTTGAATATAAATGCTCCATGAATTTACCTACTGTATTCCCCCTGGGTGGCCAAGTAGAGATTTTTTCCCCCTCAAATCTTGACACAGAAGAAAGGAAACGGACAATAGTTCTAGGCAGGTCTGGATTTCAATCTTGACCAAAGCATTTATGTCCTATAAATGCTTTATAGACAGTATAGTTCTTGTCAAAGAGTTTTAGTTTCTTGCCTTGCGATCTTATGCCTTCTCACTCTATGAACCAAGGACTTCCAGGACTTTGGAAAGAAGCCTAACACCTTCCCAAGGTGACTTCCAGTTTGTCCTTCCTGGTGCCTCCATTGCCAGCCTTCAGTTCCATGAGCCAGTCTTTTCCAATCTCTCTCTTTCTCATTCTTTCACTTATTGTATATCTGTCTTTAGTTCTCATCGATTCCCTATGGCTATCTTAATCTTTCATTTACCACTTGTATATCATCTGTCTATCTGTTTGTTCTCTATCTGAATCTATAAGATCATAGGAAGCAGGCTGAATTAACCACAGGCTGAGTTAATCATGAAGCATCCTGATTCTGTAAAGCCAAGGGCCCGGATCTGGAATGCAATGGGAGGAGCCATACAAACCTATTGAGAAGAGAAAGAAGGGAGGAGGGACAGACAGACAGACAGATACACACACACACACACACATACACACACACACACACACGCACAGAGGAGTGGGAGGGAGAGAGAGAAAAAAACTCCAGCTTACTACAATTTACATTTAAAATCCTACGGATTATTAACATTCTAAGTACCGATGTTGAAATATTTATAAATCAAGATTCAAATATACGTTCTGTTAAATTTTAGTATATTGGCTATAGTAACTCACGCACACATGGTTATATTTTTATGAAATGAAAGAAAAGAAAGAGTTATTCAAGGAGTTAGCTTTGCTCTCCCTCTAGTCAGCTTTCTAAGATATTTCTCGATTGTTGGTAGTGTGTCTGTGGGGAGTGGGAACATGTAGCTTCTGGCTCCCCCCAAAAAACATGGTGACTTGTGGGAAATGAGTTTCATAACAAATTTCTAGAGTATTTTATTAAGCATATATGTTATGGTTTTAATGCCAGTGTTGCTCCAAATCTGTGTGTATCAACAGATTTATGTTGTATAATACTCAATGTTGATAGTATTAAGAAGTGGGTACTTGGGGACTGACTGAGTTTTAAGAGCTCCATTCTCATGAGTGAGATCTGAGAGCTTCCGTATCATGCCCTTGATGTCTTCATTATAAAGGGGGAAGCAAGAAGGTTCAGTCATTGAAGCTGAGAGCAAGAACCCCCTAGATCCCGAATCTACTAGCATCTTGGTCTTCGATTTTCCAGATTTCAGAACCATGAGCAATACATTCCCATTATTTATAAATTACCCTGTCTAAGGTCCTTCATGATAGCAGCCTGAATGGCTTGAGACAAGGTATATGCTTGTATACGTATGTATTTGCAGGTATGTCTTGATACATAGGAACTGGCATCTATACTTGCCACACGCACGTACTACAGGAACAGTTGTGGTCATGAAGTCAACGGCAGAAGGTTCCTACAGATTTAAGGTCCACCTGATTTGATTTAGAGTTGAGGGAGCTAATGCCAGGTGAGGCTGGGTGACATTTTGGAGAGCAGGCAGCTTTTGAGTGCCTGAGCTTCACTTCTCACGAAAGTCCTCTCCACTCCATTTGAGTTGAAAGGTCTTCCAAGGACCTAGGCTATCTTCTGTAAATGAGTTGTCTGTGTGTCTGGGAGCTGGGTTTGCAGCTCCAGCTTCCACACCCTTCAGAGATGCAGAGAGCCACTGTTTCTTGCACCCTCTCATCAAGATTGCTCTTTTCACACCTCTCCCATTCACAGGGTGCTCCCCCATGCTCCCATTTAAGCCGCATTGTTATTACACCAGGAAATTGGAAGTTCTCATGCCAAGATTGCTGTGCTCAAATTGTAAAGCCAGATAGCTGTAAACACAGGGTGTCTGTGAGGGGAGGAGGTGGGACAGAAGGAGAGGGGAAGAGAGGGAGAGAAGCTGTGAAGAGGAAGGGAGGAGCACGGAAAAAGAGGAGAAGATGAAGATAGGGAGTTGTAGAGGAAGTCCAAAGGCTAGGAAATAAGCTTATTCAAAATTTATTAATTAATTTTAAAAAGCTCATTTTAAAACAGTAATTGAGTTACGCTATCTAGCATATTCAGTATAATTTTCTTTGATTTCTAGATTTCCTTTTAGAGGAAGTATCACATACTCAAGACCATATACACAGAGACACAATTTCGTTTTTATTGTCAGGCATTTTAGTATATTGACACTTTGAAAAGGAAGAAAGGAGAGAAGATGGGAGGGTGAGAAGACAGGAAAATTCAGAGTTGGATACAGGATGCGGAGGAGCAGAACAGGAGCGTGGACCGTGACAGGACCCCAGGAGACGCTTGGATGCTTAGACTGTGGCGACAAAATAAAGATGGAGTTCTGCAGCTTGTCCTCAGCAGTGAATAGGGCCAGAGCTCTTATAAAGAGACAGCCTTCCCTGCCTTGCCTTTCTCCTTCTCTCCCTCTTCTTTCTCTCCTCCTCTTCTTCTCACCCTCGACCTCCCCTCACCCCCACCAGTTACATAGAGAAATGGCACAAACTGAACCTTCCTGACTCACCCCTGTGCTGTCTTCCATCACTAAGGAAGAAGTTGACATCCAGAGTTACCGCTTGTCTGAATTTATCTGAAAAAAAAAAAAAGGCGTGTTTTTTTCAGAGTTCAGTGTGATCATAGCCAGGGATTTTTTGGCAAAGATTTTTATCTTCACAGTGTGTTCTGTCTACTAATGGGCCAAGGGGCCGGTGGAGCACAATGTCCACAGAGCAGGGAGTGGGGATGGAGAAGGAGAGGAGGGGCGGGCGAAGGCCTTTGGAAATTGGGACGCCACGTGAGCCATTGGAAGTTACATTAAACAGGGAGGACTGTCAAAGTCCTGGCACGGAAGAGAAATCTAATACTGGAGCTTGAAGGCAGAGCAACTTAGAAGTTCAGGGCAGGGAAAATAAAACATGACATCCGATACAGGGAAATGTCTTTGACCTGGACAATAAAATAAAATTAGCCTGCACTGCATCTTTAGAGGATGGGAGCCTCTAAAGAAAGAGAGTTTTGGCAATGGTGAGGGACTCAGCTTTATGTAATGGAAAAAGTTAACCACATTCTGGTGCAGAGACTGCAGGCTTTGAGTTCAGGGCGACAGTTTCAAATGCCTTTATTAAATCCCCGCTTATCACAGCAGTGGCCAATTCAACATGTTCACACTTTCTCCTCTTTGTCTACCCTCCTGTCACCTATCTATCCTTCCTAGAGTAACTTCCTCCATTAACTTTGTCTCTGGTCCCGTTCTGGGGAACTGGTTAAGGTAGTTGGCTGCAGAAGAGGTCCCAGGTTGTGTCGCTTGGATGGATTCTGGGTGTTACTCTCTAGAGCAATGGTTCTCAATCTTCCTACTGATGCAATGCTTTTATACAGTTCCTCATGTTGGGGTGACCCACAGCCATAAAAGTATTTTTGCTACTACTTCCTAACTGTAATTTTGCTACTGTTGTGAATCATAATGTAAATATTTTGGGAGATAGAAGGTTGCCAAGGGGGTCGTGAGCCACATGTGGAGAACCACTGTTCTAGACAAGATCCTAATTTCCAGCTTGGGACACACTTCTATCACGAGACACTGAAAATTTTTTTTATCAAATTTCAATCAGTTTTTTCCATGTTCTCATTTCAGGTTCCTTTAATTGTTCACCAATAGGCAAAGAATTTATGTTTTATACTGGTGAAGATAACGGGCTCTGGATACGAAGAGGCACCAGGTTTATGGCCATAGAAAAGCAACAGGGCAAAATATGCCATAAACCTAGGCGATTCATCAAAGTGATCCTTGATAGGTCCATGCCTGGCCAAAGTCACAAGGCACCTGAAGGCACCAAGGTCTCACAATCCCCAGGGATAAAATACAGCAAGAATGCAGCCTGGGTCAGTCAATGTGTTGGCTAGGTGCAAGGGAACCTATAGAGATGTTGCAGAGGCGGGTGTGAGTGCTGGTCGTGTTTTGAGACAGCTGTGCTGCACCAACGTAGCTCTTTAGAGTTACAGTGTAGTTGCTAGCCACCTCCTTGGAGGAGCCAAACATACCGGAAGTCAGGGACAAACCTGAATAATGCGAAGAATGGACCCTATCAGATACATCCTGTGAGTCTGGCCATCACTCTCAGCATCATTACTGACTGTGGCTGTTTTGACAGACAGTCCAATCCACAGGCTGCAGTGCCGTTTAAACCAACCAAGCCCAGAAAGGCCTGTATTTGAATAAGTAATCCCCATAGGGCTATCTATGCTTGATCAGTAGGATGGAGATTCAGAAAGCATCTTCTTTCGATTGCCTTCTGGGACAGTAGTTCTAAGATGCCTTCTAGAAGGCTCCTTAGGAGTCCTGGCGAGGTAAAGAGTTACTCTTCTTCAGTGGTGATCAGCTCAGGCATCTTTCTGCTGACTTGTTCTGGAGTCTTGCTTGCTGCTTCTTACTCTTGCTCCTAGCAATCACTTCAAAGTGAGGTGCCTGCACACAAGCCTCTGCTTTAGGCCTATTTGGGGACTCTCTTGAGGAAAGTATAGTTTGGGCATTGTCCTCTAGTGGCGCTGAGTAGTCTTAGCAATGACATTTTAAAGTAATAGTAGTGTTAGATTTCCATCTAGTATGACACTATCTTTTAGTGAGGATGCTTAAAATTTTCCCACTACTCTATGCCAAGGCAGGTGAGTAATCCTCAGACTCTTCCATATTGAGTGTGTTTTTTTTCTTGTTCTGATGCATACTTTCTAAATGAGTGAATTTTTTTAAAATTTCATTTTATATTTAAAATACATTTTATATTATTATGTACATAATATATCAATTCATAAGACATAATAATTTATATGATATATAAAAAGTTTATGTTATATATAATATATAAATATATGTTTTATATATTTACTAACATATAGTATGTATCTTATAGTTAAAAGTTTAATGATAGGAAACAGTTAAGACTATAGAATTTCATGTATTAAAATAAATGACACTAGTTCCTAAAACTATAATCATTGTTGAAAATTATCTATAGTAGAATATTAAGTAATTTTTGATACTATAACATTGAATGAAAAGTAAGAATAATATGCTATGTTAGAAGGAATACAACTATAAAATTACTGGCAAGAAGGGAGAAGCGGCTACTATTCTAAGTGGGAGCTAAAGGACAGACATATATTTAAGCTTTTATCTAATACTTAAAACAATATAAAAACAATATAAAACCATAAGTAAGCTAAACACACAATTTCTGGTGCTGAAAAACCTGATATAATTGAAATTTCATTTTGCCTGTCTTTTCCACCCAGTTGGGAACACGCAGGACTTTGTTCTTTCATTTGGGGAGAGTCACACCATATTAATAATAACAGCCCATTCTCTCAGGAGATCTGGGAGCAAAGGCACCCGGCTTTGGAATGCTGGGCCCTGCCCCTGCCTGCAAGGCATTCTGAGAACTTTCCCCTGGAAGCTGCAGGACCAATGAGAGTCTGCCTGTTTTCATATTTTCCTCAAGTGCATGTAACTTACTAAAGCTTAAAGACTCACATTTGTAAAAGCCATTAGTGTCGATTAATGCAGACAAATGATTGAGATTGGGACATTGGGAGGTGCCGTTCCACACCTTGTACCATTTATGGACAGGAAATGAGGAACAATTAGGTTGGTGAGGCTGGAAAGCAGGGCCTCCCTCCCCCCAGCCCTGCCTTCATAGGGTCAGCTTCAGGAAAGTTCCATGGGAATGTAATGGGAGAAGGGGCTGGGCCAAAGTAGGCAGATGGGAGGCACAGGCAGCAATGATGGCCAAAGCAGATTTCTCAGCCAGCCACCCCATATCCCATGTCACTGACAATAACAATGACATGTTTGATTTGTGTGACTCTTTAGCTATGTTTTGGTTTCTTGCAACTGTCTTGGGAAAGCACTCATGCATTTTTTTACAAATTTTATTTGGTTTTTATAATTATTATTATCATGTGTGTATGACATCTCTGTGTGTTTGTATGCCACCACCTATATGTAGAGGTCAGAAAACAATTTTGCATAAATAATTCTCTCCCTCTACCTACGCATAGGTTCCAGGTATCAGGTCATTGGGATTATACAACAAGCACTCACCCACTGAGTCCCCTTGCTGGCCCCAATTTCTTGGCAATAAATATCTTTTCTGAGCACATAGTCTGTTCAAGGGACTCAGTGTTGAGCGGGGAATAATTGTTGCCTTCATGAAAGTCAATCTAGGCAATTTTAAAGTTCTGTGGCAGTGAATGGAGCCTATGGGACAATGGAAGTCTACCTAAACCCAATCTTAGGTAGAATTGTAGGCGACATCCAAGATAGGACAGGATAGATAAGTAGAAATGTCCATTCAAAAGATGAAGGAACTCATTTAAATTTAAATCACCCAGTTATATCACCTAGAAATAAAGTAGACACCAATAATAGGTCTTAGAAGAAAAGAACAGAATGGAATTTTCCTAGTAAGAACAATAACCCACTTAAATACCCAGAACTTTCCTTATTTTTTTTTATTTAAATTTTTGTAAAAAAAAAAACAAAAAACAAAACTTTGCTTCTTATCCTTTGTTTAAGAAGCCCAGGAAGTGAATGCTTTTTCAATTCTCTCAATAAAATTTATCCAACTACACACAATCAAACAACTTCAGGGTCCTTTGTTTGGCTCTAAAGGATATGCATTGGTTAGTTACCTTTTCTATTGAAGCAAGAAAACACCACGACTGAGGAAACTTGCAGAAGGAAGGGTTTATTTGAACTTCCGTGTCTAGAGAGCTGAGAGTCCATAATGGAAGGACGGATGACAGCAGGAAGCAGGCTAGAGTGGAGAACTCGCATCTTGAACTGCAAGCAGGAAGTAAAGAGTGAACTGAGAATGACTTGAGGTTTTGAAACATTAAAACCCGCCTCTGATGATGTACTTCCTCCAGCAAGGCCACACCTCCTATGCCTTTCCCAAACATTGCCATTAACCAGGAACCAAGTATTCAAACCACCACAGATCAAATATTTTGATTCTACAAAGCCATGAGCTTCAAGGACTCCTGGTCTCGTGGAGAAAATTAAAGGCCATAGGCAGAGAAGACGTTCTAAAATGAGGCTCTACAAGGCAGGAATAAGACATTCCTCTAGGTTTAGTGTAGTATTTGAGTATGATTAGGTTGTTGGACTAGAAGGAAACCTATTTGAACAGCGTCTTACATTATGAGGCAAAGGCAGGGCTGTTCTTAGCAGCAAGTCTTCATGACCACAGCATCACAGCCTACTGCTCCCTTGTGAATTTTGTTTTAGCTGAAATGCTCTGTTGCAGTGGCATGCTATCCTTGCTGGAAGTTTTCTCTCCTCTTTTAATGAGCTCTGCTAAATCCAACACTCATCTTCCACCAGCCAGCTAATGTGAATAATCACTCGGTTGTTTGCTAGTTAAACTGCTATCTGGACTGGAAAATTTGATAACTCGTTGAAGCATGTGCTAGATTAGATAACTGTTCAAAGCAGTCTTATCAAGGGTGGAACACAAATATCTTTAATTCAAGAGTATGGAACAAAGATAAAAGATTTGGCTGAGCGTAAAGTCAAGAGTAACCCGAGCACTGATGATGCAGGGGGTAGTATTTTCCCCTTTAAATGGAGAAACCTGCTACTTCATACCCGTGAATTGTGGCTAGGTAACACTAGGCACTAGATGCTCTAATTTTCCATGAGAAGCTAGAGTACCTGTGTATGTGTACGTTTAATCACAAGAAGTAACTTTCAAAATACACTCTGTGAAGCAATCACAGTCTTCAGATAGATCTTCCACAAACCAACCGTTTACAACTGCGGTCTTTGCAACACTAACTAAAGCTGGGGAGCACATTCCTAAGCATTTCACGCACAGAACTAATTTAGCCCTCTCAAGAAATCTTTGTAAGAAAATATAGCAATGACATCCATTTCACAGATGACAATGAGAGATAGAGAAGGCAAAGAGTTTTGCAAGAATGTCCAGGTAGCTTTAGGCAGACCCAGAATGACTCAATAATTTGTCTTCGAAATATTTGTATTCTTATAGATCTTCTTATACTTACTATGGATCACATCTGGATAAAACCTATGTGAGTAGAAAATATGAATAAAACCACAATTAATGTACCCAAGTTACTGAACACCAAAGGATAGCCTGATAGAACGTATCAGAAAGGGCTAGCTAATGATTGCATGGCCTACTGAAGCTGAGGTTCATTGCAGCTGCTTAGCATCACAAAAGCATCTCCTCTCAAGCATCTCTAGCTAAGGAAAAGATGAATATTCAAAAATCAAAGTGCGGCTTCTTCTCTTAAACACATATTACTCTCATACCCTTGTAAAATTGAAAACTACTGGGTTGAGTCCTAAGTCAAAGACAATTGAGCGACATGACTGAGGATGAGACACAAGACAGTGAGAATGACTTGGAAGAAGTAGCAGTTAAGCTGGGTTTTGGAAAAAATAAGAAAGCTTTAGACAAGAGGATTTGAAATTCGAGGATAAGAGATAAAGCGGGGGATCATGAACTGAGATGAAATACAATAGCACCCAGCATGGAAATATCACTCATAATGCTAGAGTGAAGGAGTAATACATGTGGAAGACTCAAGTATAGAAACTTCCTTAGGCCACTATTCCAATGTAACCAACAGGTAGCAGTGTGGTTTGTCTCTGCTGAGGCTGGAGAAAGTCCTTACTTGCATTCTCTCTGGGCTGTAAAGAGAAACACTGGGGGCAGCTGGCAAGCATGCAAACTAGAGGGAAGTAACTTCATTTCCTGTCCTATCAACCTCCACTGGCTTGCAGAGAAGGAATTCCAGTTGGAAATCCAGATGTTCTCATATAGAAGCAGGGGGTGAGGAGATGTATGCAATCAGGAGGTGTCTATAAAATAAGTTGAAGATTGGAAGCTGTGGAGGCATGTAACCTAAAGGAACATTTGAAATCAATTGGCTCAAATAAACCTGCAGATCTTTCCCAGGAGCAGAATGGAATGCTCATCTAGAGGGTTCTCTCCTCACAAAAAGATTGTCCAGACCGCAAAAACAGTACTCTTTTATAAGAAAAGATTGTTTGTGGCATTGTTTATTCTAGAGACCACTCTTCGTACTGACTAAACAAGTCAGCTTCCCACTTTAGTCTCCGCAGACACACAATAGATATTATTACTTCAATGATATTATAGTGGACATATAATTTGGTAAGATGTAGATGTAGCAATGTAAGCACAGTATTGCTTTAGAAGTGCGGGCCTCTCCTCTATTCTCACTGGTGTATAATTTGGTTCTTTGCTGGCTTTAAGTGCTCTGGGATCTAATCATTGCTTCTGTCTGTTTCCATTCAGGCCATAGCCTATCTCTGCTTCCTTCCAATATGTCCTGTGGAAATCCACCCAAACATAATAAGGATAGACATGCACAAAGACAGCATGGGATGAGGGGAAGGAGAATGGGTTTACATGGGAAATCAATCAGTTGTGTTCATTACTGCAACAAAGATGAACTCAAAAGCTTCAGTGGGCAAAGACTGTTGTTCTGTGATTCTTGCTAGCAAAATATAAATACTCATTTATCCCCAGTCAATATGGCTAGCTGAGCCAGCCAGAGGCTCCCCAAAGCAGTGTAGAACTCTCCCTTCTTCTCCAACCACATCATCCTCAGTGCTTGCCATGTTGGCATCTTCGTCTATCTGAATCTCTGCTGCTCTAGATCTGACTGTCTTAGTTCCTTTGCTGCACTGCAGGGCAGAAAGGCAAGTCTTACTTTTATAAGGCTTTTGTCATTCCTTGTATTTTCCCATAACACCTGACTCAGCGCCATGGACTAGTATGTTCTCCTGAGGAATGTAGTAATATTTCATTTGTATATTAATAAATAAAGCTTGCCTGAAGATCAGAATGCAAAACAGCCACACTAACCAGCCATACAGGCCAGGCAGTGGTGGCACACACCTTTAATCCCAGCAGCCACACTAGTTAGCTATAGAGGCCAGGTTGGTGGTGGTGCACACCTTTAATTCCAGCATGAGAGAGGAATATAAGGTGGGATGAGACAGGAAATCACTCTCTTTCAGTCTGAAGGTTTCATAGTGGTAAGAGCTCTCTAGTGGCTTGGCTGCTTTGCTTTTCTGATCTTCAGATTTAACCCCAATATCTGTCTCTGGGTTTTTATTATTTATGCTATATTTGGTGCCCAATGTTTTGGGTATGGATTCACAAAAAAAGCAGTTTGCCTGAAACTTTTTATCTACTGACAAAGGCTGGAGCTGCCCCGTCTGGATAGTATTTCTTTTCTTTTTCCCCAAGTCTCTGAGTTTGGGATTTTCCTGTTGTAGCCTCTCTGAAACAGTCTCCAGCTGTTGCCCAAACTTCAGAAGAACCTGGGCTCCAAACATCACAGAATTTACCCACCCTAGACTGTCAGTTCTGCCTTCAGGCAGCCCCAACACACATGCTTTTTCTGAACAATCTCCTGTGCATTTTTCAGTTCTTTCTCTCTCTCTCTCTCTCTCTCTCTCTCTCTCTCTCTCTCTCTCTCTCTCTCTCTCTCTCTCTCCCCACCATGGGATGTAGATTCTTTCTGAACCCCCTTCTCAGGCTGATGTCAAACTAGGTAACTATCTTGAAATCCAGTCAGGCTTTTACTGTTCTACATAGCAGCAATAAGTCTCACATCTTCATCAACATTGTCAGCAGATTTGGAAAGACAATTGGGAATTCTTAAAGTAGGAATTAGTTATAAAAGAAAGTTTTTTTTCCCACATTATAAAATGGGAGGTATTTTGGTCTCTGTATGAACAACTAAATGAGAGGATATCTAATTTAGATGGGATTTATATAATGTCATTTGTAAACATTATCACCTTCATCACCTTTGTCTTATCACTAAAAAAGTTGGTTAATCTGAGTACTAAGATATAGGCCTTAGAAAAACCTAATAAAACAGAACATAGAAATGTTCAAATCCAGACAGAGGAATTTAATGGAGAACCAGTTTTAGCATTGCATTATAAGAATAGAAACAGCCTAAGGTTTTCAAACAACCAACCTTAATGTATCCAGTAACCATACAGGAATTGCTAAATGGCAAAGGCTCTGTTATAGCTAACTGGACTCCTGTGTCAATGTTAGATTTAAGGAGATTCAAGAAAGCAATAGTTTCATTTGGCATGCATTTACCTTTTGTGAAGCAAATGTTAAAGTCCTGGTAAGTTTGTAATAGAATTTTCCCTAAAGACTGGATAAACTTGGTTAAAGGTGTTTTAGAGCCTGGTCCACAATTACAACAGAGTACCATGTTCAAAGAGGCTAAGATTATTGAACAATGGAGTAAAACTAGAGGTAAGGAAATATCCCAAGATAAAATTCTTGGAGAAGGAGATTATGCTGCTATAGAAAAGCAAGCTGTATATGATGATCACACACTGGATTTATACCACTCAGCAACTTTTAATGGTTGGGACAGAACTGGAGAAATAGGAAAGAAAATTGAGTCATTTACTAAAGTTATACAGGGTCCAATGGAAGCCTTTATGGGTTTCTTACAAAGACTGACTTCAGAAGTAAATAGAATGATACTGAATTCAGAAGCTAGAGAAATAATGATTGAAATCTCTGGTTTTTGAAAATGCCAGTCTCTATGCAAAAGGACAATTAGGTCATTAAAGGCAAGGTTAGCACCTTTGAAGAAATGGATTTGAGATACAATTAATATTGAATCTCATGACCACAATGATGCATGGATAGGAGAGGTGATTTCCAGAAGTTTGAAGAAAAATTAACATGTCAAGTGTTATAATTGTGGCAAACAAGGTCACCTTAAAAGGGATTGTAGACAAGGCATTCCTTGGAACAATGCTTCTTTCTAAGAATAATCCATTCAGAATGTTACTTCCTTCTGCATTATACAGAAGGTGTGGCAATGGCAGGCATTGGACTAATGAATGTTGGTCAATGAGAAATATTCAAAGTAATCCTTTGTCATCAGGAAACACTATGAGGGACCTCTTGCAGGCCCCTATACCAAATCCAGCTCAGTGGTTTCCTTCCATCATAGAGGAAACTCCTTCCCAGAGCAATTAAAGAACCTAATACCTATTGTAAGAAATCATAGTGCTCTGGATAATAGAACAGCTGTAGAAGAGAGAACAAAAATTTCAGGAGAAATCATAAAGTGAGTATTTTGGCAAACTTCTATAAATGAACAAAAATAAAAATTAAAAATACAAATAAATGATATGATCATTGAAGGTCTGGTAGACATGGGTGCAGTTGTAATGATAATTTCATCAGAATCTTGGCATCCAAATTGTCCTCTTCAGGATGTAAATATTCAGTTTTTAAGAATTGGAACTTTATCTCAGGTAAAGCTGATGGGTAAAATGTATAGGGCTAGAAATACAGAGAGGAATATTAAAACCATGTGTGGCTAACATAGCAATGAATTTGTGAGGATATGATTTGTTACAGCAATGGAATAGTCAGATTGGCATTCCCCCTATCTCAGAAACAAACCATAAATTAGCATATGTTTCTGGGAAAAATATTATAAGATATTATTAAGAACCGTCACCAACCATTTAGGTTGTACAAGAACAGGGCAAAATAGCTGCTGATATTTCAAAGGCACCATCACCTTTAAAATGGTTGACAGACAAACCTGTATGGGTTCAGCAATGGCCTTTCACAACAGAGAAGAGATGGTACAGGATCAACTAGATACTCAGCATGTTATAGAATCAACCTGTCCTTGGTTAAAAAGAAATCTGGGAAATGGAGAATGGCAACAGATCTAAGAGCTATTAATAAGGTGATTCAGCCAATGGGCTTTCTACAGTCAGAAATTCCTTTGCTTTCCCTGTTACCTAAATAATGGCCCCTTATAATTATTAATTTGAAAAATTGTTTCTTCCCTATAACTTTACAAGAAAACAACAGAGAAAAATTTGCTACCAAAGTCAGTACCTATAAGTCTAAGCCTGTTAAGAGATATCAATAGAACATTCTTCCACAAGGACTGTGAAATATTCCCAACTTGTGTCAATATTTTGTAAGTCAGCAATTGGAAATGATACATAAGCAATTTCCTGAATCTATAGTTTACCATTACATAGATGACATTTTACTATCCGATCCAAATGTAGAAACATTAAAAAGAATGTTTTAGGAAGTAAAGAAAATTTTACCTTGTTAAGGATTACAAATTGCTCCTGAAAAAAAATACAAAGAGGATATTCTGTTAATTATTTTGCTACAAATAGGTTTACAAAAATTAAATCCCAAAAGGTGCAAATGAAGAGAGATGAATTGATTGCAGACTCTTAATGACTTCCAAAAATTGCTAGGAGACATTTCCAGCTACAGCCCACTATTGGGAGAGGTCCTGATGAACTGATTAATTTAAACAAAGCTTTAGATGTTGACAAGGATTTAAATAGTTCCATGGACTTATTAGCTTTGATTGAAGAGAAATTACAGAAGGCATTTGTGGATCATGTAGATCTGAATCTTAAGTGCATTTTGGTCATATTACCCTTCAAACATTTCCCTATAGGAATTTTAATGCAGAGGGAAGATATTATCTTAGAATGAATTTTTTAACCATAAAAACTAATAAAAAATTGAAAACTTATGTGGAAAAAGTCCCTGAGTTATTTCTAAATGGAAAATTAAGACTTTATCAATTAGCAGGAATAAACCCAGTAGAAATTATAGTACCTTTAATAATGATGAAGTTGACAAATTATTGGAATAAAGTGAACCCGGACAAATAGCTTGTAGAATTTTTTTAAGAGAGATTAACAACTATCTGATAAACAAGATAAACCAACTTATAAAGAGAACTAATTGGATTCTTCCTCACATTGTATGGGACACACCAATAATTGGAGCCCCTACATTCTATACTGATATAAATAAACCAGGGAAGGCACATTACAAATCAGAAAATTTAAGTGGACCAGTGCCCTTACAATTCTGTCCAAAAGTCGGAATTATATGCTATTCTTATGGAATTAAGATATTTTAAAGAACCTCTCAACATAGTTACCAATTAGCAATATGCAGGAATAGTTGTTTTGCATATTGAAACTTCTGAATTTATACAAGATTATACAGAATTGACTTTAATATTTATTCAGTTACAAGATACAATCACAAATAGGAATCATCTCATATACATAACACACACTGGATCCCATACGGGTCTGCCAAGTCCTTTATAACAGGTAATGCAGAAATCAATCAATTATTGATTGGAAATGTGCTGAAGCCCTTAGAATTTCATAAAAAGTAATGTCAATAACAAAGATTTAAAAAAGACTTTTCCATCACATGGCAACAAACCAAGGAAATTATAAGGAAATGTCCTACTTGTTCTTTATATAACCAAACACCACTACTGGCAGGAAGTAACTCAACGTGTACTCAAAGGAATAAAATCTGGCAGATGGATGTGTTCCATTTTGTAGAATTTGGAAAACTAAAATATGTACACCACAGCTTTGATACCTATTCAGGTTTTTAATGGGCAACTGTTTTGAGTTTGGAAAAGGCTGATACAACTTGTCAAAAGAGAATCTCCCCAAAGTTAGGGTTGGGGAAGGGTTTTGTTTTTGTCTTTTCGGGAAAACAAAGGCATCTAGTTAAAGAATCTGAAAACTACTGGACAAATAAGACATGAGAAGAAAAAGGACAAATCATTCAGAAAAAAATGTTCCAAGCAAAAGAGTAAATTGCCCTATTGTCATATCACATTTTTATAACAGGATAAAATTTCATAAATCTTCCCAAATATTTGTTTCTGCTAGTCTCTATAGACATATGCTGCAAATAGTCTTTTTGTAATCCCAGTCCAACTAAAGATTAAAGTTGGCTTTAGAATAGGAGTTATTGTATGTAGGTTTTTCTTATATTAGTTATAGCTTTCTTTTTTATTTTAGACAAAAAGGAGAAATGTAGTGATATTTTATTAGCATTTTAATAAATAAATCTTGCCTGATGATCAGAATGCAAAACAGCCACACCGTCAGCCATACTGGCTAGGCCGTGGTGCACACACCTTTAATCCCAGCAGCCATACTAGTTAGCCATAGAGGCTGCGCATTGGTGGCGCACACCTTTAATCCCAACACTAAAAAGGAATATAAGGTGGAATGAGACAAGAAATAGCTCTCTTTCGGTCTGAAGATTTCATAGAGGTAAGAGCTCTCTAGCAGCTTGGCTGAGTTTTTATTATTCATGCTACAGAAGGGGTTTTCCCCCCTTGGAGAACAGATATGAAAGTAGATGCTCAGAGTCTGAAAAAAAGTCACAGATGCTGTTTCTAATCCAGAGTTACCATTTTAAAAAAAGATGAGCAGACCATACATGAGCTCTGTGAACCACTTGGAAAAGATAAATAAGTCATGGTGCATAAAATTTGAGTCATTGCTTTTCTACACAGAGTTTCCCTCACTTTTCTTAGGGTGGAACATCATCTACAAAATGCTAAGAACTGACTCTTCTATTTTGCAACCAGATTCAAGGAAAATGTGTATTTTGGCCAAAGTAATAGAATTATTAAGGTTCTGATGGAGCCCGAGGCAGGAGAAAGTGTACTTTTTTTTACTCCCCACCCAAGAACTTGACACTTATACCCCTCCTTTCTTTCATCAGCTTTCATTATAAGCCTGCACTGCACCATCTCCTACGGTAAGTGCTGAGCTTAGAGCACAGAGTAAATAACCGATACCTCCACATCACTGAACTATAGGAGAGGGACATCAAACAAACAACAAACAATTTAAATAAGTTCAATGGAGCCAGACAGATGCCATTTTTACCTGGACCAAAGGAGGATGTGGAGTGCACTTTGGGACTGGGTAGGCTACTTTAAAATTGGAGGTTAGAGGAAATCTCTTTGGAATGAATACGTTTGAATGATCAGTGAATTACAGTCAGTTCTTGCTGTTCGTGGAGTTACAGTCTACAATGTTGTTGTGAACAACATGTTAGCACACACTAAAACTTTCTATCAGGAAAAATGTGAGGTTAGCCTGTGAGCCTCTAGCCACAATTAATTGACCACATTGTTCTATGTGTGTTTTTGTTCAAAGACACCTTTATTTCAGTGTGTGGACCCATTAACATTGAACTCAGAGCCAGCAGCACGGTGACTCATACCCGAAAGCTCATCAATCTCACCTTCATAATCAGCCACATCACAGGTTTCTTGCATGTAGGTACACTGTAAAATACTTCAACTCTAGCTGAGACAGTTTAAAAGACAAAACCACCCATGGAAAGCACAAGGATTTGTACACTATGACACTATAGGCACTCCAAAAGACATGTGTGCACAATACGAAGGTGAAATAAGAACTCTGGTCCTCTTCAACTGGAGATGCGCACAGTGGACATCTGACACGTCCCTGCCCTGCACACTGTCTCGAATGATTATAAAGGCCATCTGAAAGCACTGACTGGGGCTACAACTCCATTCTAGGGAGCTGGCAAATTCTCAGCTGAGTAATCAATGAATCATGAGCCTGAAATGTGCTTAGCCTGTTGGGTGAAGGTGGATGTCCTAGAAGACACTCTTGGGAGAAGACACACTCCTGGTCCCAACTCTAGATTTTTCAGTAGCTTCAAGTCTATGTTTATTCCACGCCTCTGTCCCAAGCACTCTGGTCCAAGACTTTTCTCTGAAGCCACTCACGTGCTACTGAGTGAGGTAAAGGAAAGAGTGAGAAAAGCCAGGCCCAGAAGCAGAGGACCTTTCCCCTCCAGGAGTTTGGGGGCCTGCAGACAGTCAGTTGGGATTTCCTGAACACCTTTGCATTTGGCGTTCTGATCCCAGCCACTGTGTACAGGCATAAATTGTGACTCACTTCCACCTCACCCCCGACTCTCTGACTTCCTTGCTCTTGAACATGGTCCAAAACAAATTAGCAAACGTTCTTTTCTGATTTGCAACTTGTTCCAAAGAGCACCGTGCTGCTCACTGAGTAACTCCAACCAGACAGTTAAGAGAAACTTTATATTGTCTTTGAACTAGAACCTCCGTCACCCCAACACACACACACACACCACCACCACCACCACCACCTCCATGGGCAATGCAATACCTTTTTTTTTTTTCAATGAAAATTGCAGGGACTTTTGAAAAAAGTGATTGGAAAGTGGTGATTACAGAAAACAGGACCCAGCAATACAGTCTGGCTACATACTAGAGGAAATCTTTGGGTAGGAAAAATTGACCAATGACATCTAGATCTGTTGGAAAATTCTTCATTGATATTCATGCAATGGTGAAATCATTCAGCCAAGCATTTCTTAGATTAAATGGCAGGTGAATGAATTCTGGGACAAAATAAAATAATTTATTCTTTATTCACATACATTAGATTTTATTTATTGGAAATAGATTCTTCTTATACAATATATATCAATTATGGTTTTTCCTCCCCCCAAATCCTCACAGATCCTCCCCCCCAAATCCATAGCTTTTCTTTTCCTCGTTCATAAAATAAACAGGCATCTAAAAAGATAAAACAACATAAACCAGAATAGGAAAGCAACAACAACAACAACAAACCCAAATCAGAATAGGACAAAAACAAACAGGAACAAAACAGAGCCAAAGAAAAAAGCACATAGGCTCAGAGATATATGTGTTCTCTCTCTCTCTCTCTCTCTCTCTCTCTCTCTCTCTCTCTCTCTCTCTCCCTCTCTCTCTCACACACACAGACACAGACACAGACACACACACACACACAAATCCCATAAAAAACTCAAACCAGAAACCATAATATATAATCAAAAGACCTGTATGGAGGAAAAAACAAATAACAACAACAAAACAACAACCCCCAAAGCAGACAATGAATTTTGAGACAGGAAAAAAAACCCACCAATAAATAAGTCCTCTAAAAATACTACTGAATTTGTTTATTGTTGGCTGTGTTGCTGGGCATGGGACCTCCCTTTAAGTGTGGTTTACGTACACAGCGAAACTTCATTGCAGAAAACTAATTTTTCCTTTGTGAGTGGTTGTCGGTTGAAGATAGTTTCTGGGTTAGGGATAAGTGCTCATGGCCACTTCCCCTCTCAGTGCTGGGATCCATTCTTAGGTCTGTCCAGTCCCTGTGCATGCTGCCAGTCTCTGTGAGAGTTCATAGTGTGTTAGTCTTGCTGAGTCTAGAAGGCCTTGCTTCTTTAATGTCTTGCATTCCCACTGGCTCTTACAATCTCTCCACCTCCATTTCTGCAGGGCTCTCTGAACCCTTAGAGGAGAAATTGGTTGAAGGCCTCCCATTTAGGACTGAGTGTTCTGAGGTCTTTTATTCTTTTCTCTTTTCCCAGCTGTGGGTCTTATTTGTTCCCATGTATTGCAGGAGTAAGTTTCTCTGAAGATGACTGAGCAAGGTGCTCATCTATGGGAATAGCAGAATGTCCTTAGCAGTCATTTTAATGCTTTGTTCCTTTGGCATAACAATAGTATTGGGGGTTTCTCTAGGTCCCTGGCCTATCCAGTCTTAGTTTCTTGACCACATGAGCCTTGTCAGGCATGGGTTCTAATTCATGGAGTGGACCTTCAATCCAATCAGAGAGGTTCCACCTCACGGAGTGGGCCTTAAATTCAGTTAGCTAGCCATTGGTGGTTTGTAGTATGTTTTCTTTGCTTTATGTTTAAAAACCACCAATGAGTGAGTACATGTGGTAATTGTCTTTCTGTGTCTGGGTTACCTCACTCAAAATAATGTTTTCTAGCTCAATCCATTTTCCTGCAAATTTCAAGCTGTTGTTATTTTTTTCGGCTGTGTAGTACTCCATTGTGTAAATGTATATTTTCTTTATCTGTTCTTTGGTCAAGGGCATTTAGGTTGTTTCCAGGTTCTGGCTATGACAAATAATACTGCTATAAACATAGTTGGGCACATGTCCTTGTGGTAAGATTGAGCATCCTTTGGGTATATACCCAAAAGTGGTATTTCTGGGTCTTGAGGCAGATTGTTTCTCTAATTTTCTGAGAAATTGCCATACTGATATCCAAAGGGGCTGTACCAGCTTGCACTCCCATCAGCAATGCAGAAGTGTTCCCTTTACCCCACAGCCTCTCCAACATAAGTTGTCATCAGTGTTTTTGATCTTGGCCATTCTTACAGATGGAAGATGGAATCTCAGAGTTGTTTTGATTTGTATTTCTCTGATGCCTAAGGATGTTGAGCATTTCCTTAAGTATCTTTCAGCCATTTTAGATTCCTCTGTTGAGAGTTCTCTGTTTAGGTCTATGCCACATTTTTTATTGGATTATGTGTTCTTTTGGTGACCAGTTTCTTGAGTTCTTTGTATATTTTGAAGATCAGTCCTCTTTCTGATGTGGGGTTGGTGAAGATCTTTTCCTATTCTGTAAGCTGTCATTTTGTCTTGTTGATCATGTCCTTTGCTTTACAGAAGCTTTTCAGTTTCAGGAGGTCCCATTTATTAATTATTTCTTGCAGTGTCTGTGCTGATGGGGTTATATTTATGAAGTGGTCTCCTGTGCCAATGCATTCAAGTGTACTTCCCACTTTCTCTTCTGTGAGGTTCAGTGTGGTTGGTTTTATATTGAGGTCTTTGATCCATTTGGACTTAAGTTTTGTGCATGGTGAGAGATATGGATCTTTTTTCATTCTTCTACATGTTGATATCCAGTTAAGCCAGCACCATTTGTTGAATATGCCTTCTTTTTTCCATTTTATATATATTTTTTTTGCTTCTTTGTCAAAAATCAGGTGTTTGTAGGTGTGTGGACTGATATCTGGGTCTTCAATTTGGTTCCATTTGTTCTCCTGTCTGTTTTTATGCCAATACCAGGCTGTTTTCAGTACATAGCTCTGTAATACAATTTGAAGTCAGGGATTGTGATGCCTTCAGAAGTTCCTTTATTGTACGGGATTGTTTTGGCTATCCTAGGTTTTTTGTTTATCCATTTGAAGTTGAGTATCATTCTTTTGAGGTCTGTGAAGAATTTTTCTGATTTTTTTTAAGGGCATTTCATTGAATTGGTAGATTCCTTTTGGTAATATTGCCATTTTTTTACTATGTTAATTCTACCTACCCAAGAGCATATCTTTCCATTTTCTGGTGTCTTCTTCAATTTCTTTCTTCAAACATTTAAAGATCGTATCATACAAGTGTTCTATTTGTTTTGTTAGAGTTACTCCAAGATAATTTATGTTATTTGTGGCTATTGTGAAAGGTGATGTTTTTATGATTTTTTTCTCGGCCCATTTATCATCTGTATAAAGGAAGGTTACTGATTTTTTTTGAGTTCATCTTGTATCCTGATACATTACTGAAAGTGTTTATGAGTTGTATGAGCTTCTTGGTAGAATTTTTGGGGTCACTTATGTAAACTACCATATCATCAGCAAATTGTGAGATTTTGACTTCTTTTCTGATTTGTATTCCCTTAATCTCTTTTTGTTGTCTCATTACTCTAGCTAGAACCTCAAGAACTATATTGAATAGATATGGAGAGAGTAGACAACCCTGTCTTGTTCCTGATTTCAGTGGGATCGCTTTGAGTTTCTCTCCATTTAGTTTGATGTTGGCTTGTTGTATATTGCCTTTATTATGTTTAGGTATGTTCTTTGTATCCATGCTCTCTCCAAGACCTTTATCACGAAAGGATAAGAAAAGGATTTTTGTGTGTGGGGGTTCTAGACAGGGTTTCTCTGTGTCACAGTCCTAGCTGTCCTGGAACTAACTCTTGTAGACAAGGCTGGCCTCAAACTCACAGAGATCCACCTGCCTCTGCCTCCAGAGTCCTGGGATTTAAGGTGTGCACCACCACTGCCCACTGTGAAACTATATTTATACTCACTTTATTTGTTAATCTGGGAAATCTTGAAACAATAAGTATCTATGCCCTTGGTACATACAAAAGTGTTCAAAATATGGCAAATACTCAGGAGTATCTGAGAATTAACAATGAGTAGATAAAGAAATCCCAAAGAAAAAACACAGAAAAATCTGAGGCATATTTATTTCAACAAAAGGGTCATCATCTCCATGACACCAAGTATGGATACCTTGATGAGGGCAAGGTCAGTGTTAGCCTTTCTCGGTTTTCAAGATACATTAAAAAATACTTGATTTTTAAATCTTGAAATAGCATGGATTTTTTGTTTGTTTTTGTTGAAAATCTTTTTTCAGACAATATATTCTTTTTTCTCCAACTCTTCACAAATCCTCCCCACTTCCCCACCCACCTATCCACCCAAATCCACACCCTTTATTTCTCTCCCTCATTAGAAAATAAATAGGCATATAAAATTAAAACAAAAACAAATAAGAATAAGGAAAACAAACAGAAAAAAAGAGTCAAAGAAAAAGCATAAGAAATACAAAGAGACACATACATTGACTCATATGGAAAAATCTATAAAAAAAAACCAGAAACCATGATATATAAGCAAAAGAGCTGTAAGTTTTTTTAATGCCCCAAGACAAGGCATTGAGAGGCAGAAAACCAAACCAAAGTGAAAAAACACCTCCCAAACCATCATTAAGTTTGTTTTGTGTTGGCCATCTACAGCTGAGCCTGGACCCTGCCCCATGTTTTTAACATTTGCGGTTCTTTTAAAATTATTCAAAAGATGGTCCAGCAAATGTAAATAAATAACACAGGCTTTGGTCCAGGATAAAAACCCACACTCTGTGCCCATCTGTGCCCATCTCAGCTGCTAACCGCTTGTCTATACACTCAACTTTTCTTTCATCCAGACTTGGCAAACCCTTTCCGTTCCCGTCATACTTCAGCAGCAGCTCACAGATCCTGCAGGACCGCTGCCGCAGCTTTTCCCTTTGTGGAGCTCCCTTTCATGGTTATCCAATAGGACAGATGTCTTTTATCACAGCGTCAGATGCCCGCGATTGACCTATTTTTCTTTGAGCACCTCTGCCCCCATAGAAATGTTTTCTTCTCTTGGATTTATAAAGAACTCTTGACTTCTCTTATTGTCCTTGCCACCACTCACTCCTGAGTGAGATGGTCTAATTTGCTTATTTATTTATAGTTTGAGAAATACACGGTGTGCAGATCCTGTGTTACTAGTGAGAATGCAGAGGTGAAGGCAGGAGGTCTAGGGGCACACACCAGCCCTGAGGACACGGACACAAGAAAATCAGGAGTTCAGAGACATTCTTACTCACCTTGGACTATGGGAGACTCTGTCTCAAAAAAAAAAAAAAGAAAGAAAGAAAGAAAGAAAGAAAGAAAGGAAGGAAGAAAGAAAATGAAAGAAAAATAGATTCAGATGTTTAAAAAAATTGTCTCTGTTTCTAGGGAAAAAAGAATCATAGTTTATTTATTTATTGATTGATTGATTAAAACTTTCCACCTCCTTCCCTTCTCTCATTTCCCCTTCACTCTCCCTCTCTCTCCCTCTCCTCTCTTTCTCCAGTCCTAAGAGAAGTCAGGGTGCCCTGCCCTGTGGGAAGACCAAGGTCTAGCAAGGTGTGCATCCGAACAGACTAGGCTCCCAAAACGCCAGTACATGCAGTAGAATCAAAACCCAGTGCCATTATCATTGGCTTCTCAGTCTGCCCTCATTGTCCGCCACATTCAGAGAGTTCTTTAGTAGAGACATTTTTTAAAATTTAAATTCTTGAGATTAGAATATAATTTAAACATTTCTTCCTTTCTCCCCTCCCCCTGCCCCAAAACCCACCTGCTGGGTCTCTTTCAAATTTATGGCCTCTTTTTTCATGAATTGTTGCTGCATGCCATAGGTATACACCTATGCATTCCTATTATAGAAAATCTGCTCATTTTCCTGCTAATGTTCTTGTATAGATGCTTTCGGGGCTGACATTTCATATCAAAGGACCAATCATTGTGCTCTTCTGTATTTTACCTGCGTCATAATCTTTACCACCTTGCACCTGATAATAAGGGCTCCAAGTTTTTTTGAACAAGTCAAGTCTTCGACACTGGCTTTCTGAGCATCATACAATGAAAGAATCAAAGCCTACGCTGCAGCATCCTGCACATTGAAAGCATTAGAAGAAGATTTGGAAATGTGAATAAGACATGAATCCCCATAGACTTTAACAATCTAATCGGGAAGACTCAATAATGATGCATTTTGCATCCTGTAGAGAAGCTCTACCGTCAGTGCAACAGCAGTTTAACATAAAGGAAAGTAACTATTTGATGGCAGAATAAAAAAAAAAAGTCCACAGCGAAGTCAAGCTTTCTTAGATATGAATGAACATGGATGCGCTTGGGTTCTGGGGAGAGATGAGGAGGAGATATGAATGTATACAAGAAGGGCGTGGTCTCTATTACAGTGACCGGCATGCTGTTAATTTGGAGGGACTTTCCACTTTGACACACCATTGTCTCAGCTCTTTGCCACATGTAAGCTATACATACTGTAAGGAAGGGATTTTTTCATTTACTGCTGCATCCTTGCACCAAATATATTTTGCACAGAGTAGGCATACAGGAATGTTTGTTGGTGATGGGATGGATGAATTGGGAAAAGATGTTACTGTTATTCCTTTACAGACGAGGACATCAAAGCTCAGGATGGACAAGAACTTACTCAAAGCCCCAGTTAATCATTCTCAAAAGATTCTATGTAGGTTAGCACCATTAGCATCTTTTAAGATCTTATTAGAAAGGAAAATTTTTCTATAGGGTCAGAAATCCAGGAGGTTCTGACTCACACCAAAGTTTGAGACATACTTATCCAAGATATTGGGTGGCAGAGCGAGTTCCATCTGGCTTGAAAGTCTAAACTGAGGTCTATCTCCAGCCAAGGAAATATTTAAGACTACATTTTTTCCGAGGTTTGTTTTGTGGAACATTTTCTGCTCAGTTTTAATAAATATTACTTGACAAAAAGTGCAATGTCTAACTATCATTGGAAACTACTGTGCTGAACAAAATTAAACAAGCTTCCCAACTGTAGGGATTCTGTGAGACTTTGAAGTGGGCCGTCTCATGCATCCCTTAGTTTTCGCTGAGGCCTCCTGAGAACCGGCTTCAGTGCTTGGTCACCTGTGTGCAGATGCTGTCTTTACCAGAGACCATGCCTGCATTGTTGAACATGTTGATTAACGGCCTGCCTTCTCATTTCCTGGTCATTAAATTGGTAATAACAATAATAATTCCTGTTTCATAGGGCTGTATAGAGAGCTAAATAAGAGTTCAAGTTAAAAAGTTAATCCCTTCTCCTCTGGAGTCAGGGAAAGGGGGTGATTTCAGGCTCAGGTAGAAACCTGATGCAAGAGAAACCCCCAGGAATCTACAAGGATGACCCCAGGTCAGACTCCTGGCAATGGTGGATGCTGTAGTCTGAACAGGCCATCTCCTGTGATCAGATTGGTGACTACCCCAACTGGCATCAGAGAGCCTTCATCCAGTAACTGACGGAAACAGATGCAGAGAGCCACAGTCAAACATTAGGCTGAGCTCAGGGAATCCAGAGAGAGAGAGAGCGAGAGAGAGAGCGAGAGGGAGCGAGAGCGAGAGAGAGAGAGAGAGAGAGAGAGAGAGAGAGAGAGAGAGAGAGAGAGAGAAGGATTGTAGGAGCCAGAGGATTTGAGGACATTATAAGAAAACCCACAGAAACAACTGACCTGGCTCATAAGAACTCACAGAGTCTGGACAGACAGGGAGCCCACATGGGACTGACCTAGCTGCTATGAAGAGACCAGCTTTCTTACACCGTGCCCTTCACCATGTGCTCCATTATGCTTTCTGTTCCCATGGACTGAAACGTTGGTAACCAAGTGTTGTAAGGAGAGGGTCTTTTGTTTGTTCTGGCTGCCCTGCTAGCTTACACCCAAAATAACCACACAGAAACTATATTAATTAAAACACTGACTGGCCATTAACTTTTATTGGATAACTCTTACATATTAATTTGACCCATTTCTATTAATCCGTGTGTCACCACGTGACTGGCTTACCAGCTAAAGTTCTGGTGTCTGTCTCCGGTAGGTCTACATGGCTTCTCTCTTACTCTGCCCTTCTTTCTCCCAGCATTCAGTTTAGTTTTCCCTGCCTAGCACTGTTACCCTATAGCTTTGCTATAGGTCCAAAGCAGTTCCTTTATTAATCAATGATATTCACAGCATACAGAGGGGAATCCCACATCAATATACTTTAAGAATTGTTGAGAATATTGAAGGAGACAAAGCAGGTAAAAGAAGTGATGGCAAGTTAGTGCAAAGTAAATATTCAGGAAGGGTGTAGATGCTATCATGGCCTTAATATATCTCTTAAATTTCATGTCTTACACAATTAGCCTCTAAGTGTATATATTATTTATATCTCAAAGTGGGCATGTGGGAGGTAATTAGGGTTAGAAGAGGTCATGGGGGACAGGATGTGAGTAATAGTCTTTTAAGAAGAGAAAGAAAATTCTGAACTCACTTTCTTCCTCGCTCTTGGGAGAACATATCCCTTCTTGTATTAGAGACCTTCACTAACCAATGACACCTTGCTGTAGTACTTCTTAGCCCACAAACTATGACAAACAGATGCCTTTACAAGTTCATCATTCTAGGTATTCTGTTTCGGTAGCAGAAAATGGACTAAGACAACAATGACATAATTCTTTTTTTGTCATTCTTGGAGGTAAAGCCCCAGTATGAAGGCCAGCCTGGTTTTAAACTCTTAATCCCTCTGCCTCAGCTACCCAAAAGCTATGATTACAGCTGCGAAATTCGGGGGCTGGAGAGATGGCTCAGTGGTTAAGAGCACTGGCTGCTCTTCCAGAGGTCCTGAGTTCAATTCCCAGCAACCACATGGTGGCTCACAACCATCTGTAATGAGATCTGGCACCCTCCTCTGGCATGCTGGCATACATGGAGGCAGAATGTTGTATACATAATAAATAAATAAATCTAAAAAAAAACAACTGTGGGATTCCATTCTCAGCTTTTAAAATCTGTTTTAATTATCATTATTTCTATTATGAAAACTTCTCTTCCAGTTTAATAAAAATGCATGTGGGTTTGAACTTTGGGGGCTGTAAAGGAGAATCAGTAACTTATGTGTGTGTTTTGACATCCATCAGCTCACTTGCAAGGTTTCCCTGGCCTTCAACACCTCCACAGACATCGGACATGGGGTATCTACACATCTGCATCTTGCATGGTCCACCACCTAGGCACGCACAGCTGACTGATACATCTTAAACACAAGAGCTGCCAACTAGAGTGTATATGGGTATATAGGCTCAGAACCTGAGCAGTATTGGTCCCTAAAAAGCAAGTTGGTCTAAGGTTTAGAATGTTTTAGTGAGTGGGGATTTGATGGAGGAGAGAGAAATAGAGAGGGAGAGGGAGTGAATAGGGATAAATAACACTAAGGATGTTTTTTTTAATTTTTTAAAAATATTTATTTATTTATTTATTATGTATAAAATATTCTGTCTGTGTGTATGCCGGCTGGCCAGAAGAGGACACCAGACCTCATTACAGATGGTTGTGAGCCACCATGTGGTTGCTGGGAATTGAGCTCATGACCTTTGGAAGAGCAGGCAATGCTCTTTACCATTGAGCCATCTCTCCAGCCCCCACTAAGGATGTTTTTAAAAGTAACAGGGAATCATATTATTTTTTCTAAGATTACATTTAAGTTTATGTGTTTACATATGTCTACAGTTTAAATCAAGTTACACCATTAGGAGCAATGATGTTCTCAAGGGCAACAATCTACCCAACAATCCCCACCCCCCAATACCATACATGAGAAAACTTTCAAGTTGTTGACCTCAGGGACATCCAAGAAACCCACCAAACAATAAAGGCTACTTCCATCACTCCTGATGGCATCCCAGAATTTGAAGGTAAGTCCATATTGCTAGAGACACCATTATACTTCAGACATAAGGCTTGGAAGAACTGAGCTGGAACTGACCGGGAAATGTCCTCTCGTTGGACTAAATCTCTCACAGGAGTGCAAGGTACTATGTAAGCTACCAAAGGAAGAAAGCAATCAATATTTCTACTGTGATGCCTAAAACCACTAGCAAGCACGTCAAGCTTTCTCCAAACATGTAATAGTGGCACTTCTATGTTGGGGGTAACCAACAGCTGTCTAATTAGACTAGTGTGGCTTTTGAACTTTAGTCCTCTTAGCTTGTTTGAATCAGAAGCAGCAGTAATGCTTCAAGCTTGCTCTTCTTTCCTCTTCCTCTCAGGGGAAGTGGGGAGGCAATTAAGTGCTCATATGAAAGACTGGTTGAGGCCCAAGGCTGAGAGAAGGGGAAGCAGCTTGGCCCTAACTAATTCCTTTCTTCCAGCCAACGACAAAGGTCTGGAGAGACGCGCAGGAACAGAAGGTAACCCTGGAAACAGCTAGAAAAAGAAGAGACCTGGCTATGGGAACTGACTGGAGACACGGGCAAATCTCAGAGTGAGCGGCCCAGAGGAGCCTCAGAAGCAGTGAGCACCTATCCGGCCTCAACCCCTTAAGCAAGCATGGTCTCAAGCAGACATCGGCGGCTCACTGTGGCTTTCCCTGTCGCCAGCTGTAACGTATTTATGCGTGAGCTATTCTGCAACCATCGTAATTGTAGAGCACACATTACAATTATTTTTACAGGTTGTTGACTTTTCACAGATCTTAGAAATGAAAGATGGAGGAGGATGGAACGGAGGAAGTGAATTCGCAGATGCAAGGCTCCGATGGTTCCACCAGCTGCCCCTTCTCCACTGCTGATGAAGTCAGGTGCGGAATGGTGGAGAAACCTGAGTAGATGAGTAGACTCCACTGTGTTCCGGCTGTGTTCCGGGGACCATGCCAGACGTTGCAGTGAGACTCAGGATCACCATGTGTTCCAGGCATCTTCACTCTCTCCCATCTGTAGAAGTGGCATGCCTGAGGCCATGCGCCCGCACAGGGTAACACTGCCAGCAAATGGCCCAAACTGCCATCTGATAGCAAAGCCATGATTCTCTCTTTTTTTTCCCCTTACTCCTCTGAGGACTTAAATTTGGGGGACCTAATAGTCTCTGTCACCCTCAAGAAGTGACGATGAATTAGAACGTCAGATTCTTTAGTTCCACGGGCTTCCTCCCGGCCGTTGTGCAGCGTTCCCTGTCTTTGACCCAACCATCCTTTCTCTTCTCACTTCAGCCCATGCGAATTTCAGCGAAAACAAAATCCGTATGTTTTTTATTCATTTGCACTTAACTCATCAAAATATGATTTTGAGAGGGTAGATTTGCCAAAAAAAAAGTGCATTTTTTTTTTATTTTTTAAAAAAGGCTCTTTCTCCCTAGAAAACAGAATGCCTGCTCTCGCCAAAATCATAAAAACTTCAAGCATTAGGATTCAACCTAAAGCTTAGGGATAATGAGGTTTGGGGGCTGTAATTGAAGGCTGACACTTTGCTGCAAGCCAGGCACTAGGGGGTGTGTCTGTCAGATGAGTGCTTCTTGGTGCCCAGCTAAGCAAGTTGATATGGACATTATGGGCAAAATGCTGTACATACTTTAGAATTGGAAACGGCATCAGAAGTCACATTGTTCAACAGTCTCAGCTCATAGATCAAGAAACAAAGACTCTGTGAAGAGCTGTGTGTGCAAGTGCGTGCATGTGTGTGTGTGTGTGTGTGTGTGTGTGTGTGCACGCACACGCGTGTGTGTTCCAGATTTAAAATTAGGGCTAAGTTCCCGGCTCTCGAATTCTAAGTGCACTGATTCTTCTAAACCACCTTCCTGACTTACTACACAAATATACAGATGGCTTACTGAAAGTTTCTCCAAAATCTACTCTGTCATTGAAACTGCTGCTGGGCTCAAACCCTACTACTAAAGACCATTTCCTTTCTCTAGGGTAAAAAAGGATCCTTGTTTGTACAAAAAAAGTGACAAAAAGAAGTGAGTACAGTTCACTTAAGGAAGTAACTCTTGAACCCTAAATGAGTATAATGCAGATGATAGCAAATACTTTCTTTTTAAAAAATTTATGTGCATTGGTGTTTTGCCTGCATGTATATCTGTATGAGAGTGTCAGGTACCCTGGAACCGGAGTTACAGAGCAGAGTTACAGTTGTGAGCTGCCATGTGGGTGCTGGCAATTGAACCCAGGTCCTCAGGAAGAACAGTCAGTGATCTTAACCGCTGAGCCATCTCTCCAGCCCCAGTAATTATTTCTTTATGTAAAAAGTAGGAAACTGATAGGTTAAAAATAAATGGTCTTAGAAAGAAAGCACTTTACATGTGGTTCAATAATAATAGTAATTACCATATTAATCATTCAAAAAATATTATAGACATTATCTCTAAGTAAGGGTTGAGGTTAGACTTTTACTGTGTAAAGTATATCTTCCTGGACAAAGGTAATCCATGTAACCCGTGGCAGGTTACAGCTCAGTGTAACCGTCTTTGGGGTAACATTGTTATATCAACAGCGAAGAGCAGAGTGTCGTGAGGATTAGGGAAGACAAGTGTGTGTCTCATATGTGGAAAGTGGGGCACACTCACCCTGAAGAGACTGAGCACTCACAAGGTAGCAGTGCTGTGCTGAGTGATAGTCATTTTGGACCACAACGTTAAGCCGATGCTATCATCAGCCTCTCGCTTTCAAACAAAGAAGCTGCGAGTAAAGGAGACTGTAGGGGACAGAACAGAAACCCCACCTGGAAACATCCTGTCGTGTCTCTTTAACCCGTTACTATTTTTCATTGACATATTAAATAGTATTATCTCCTTACTTTTAATTATGTGTGTGAATGTGACGTATAGGCGTGCTCACTTGTGTGTGCACACATAAATGCAGGTATGCATAGAGGCCAGAAGAGGGCATGAGATTTCCCTGGAGCTGGAGTGATAGACAGCTGTGAGCTACCCAATATGGATTGGGTGAGAGAACTTGGGTCCCCTGCAAGGGCAGCAAGCACCCTTAACTGCTGAGCTATCTCTCCATTCCAAATAGTTTATTTTAATATCCCTATTCCCGTGTGATGTAGGTACGATTAGTCTGTCTTACAGGTAAAAGTCCTCACATCTTAAAGATACCACGGCTTCCACAAGATCAGAAGGCCATTGAGCAGCAAAGGGAAAATCAGAATCCTGCTTTGATATCTCAAAGCTATGCTCCTTCCTGTGCACCATGCTACTTTGGAGGGAAATGTGGATCAAAACACAGAGTCCTGGAAAGTCTGATCAAATATACAGTTACAAAGATTAGTTGGTTTAGGAACTGGATTCCACCCTGGAAACCATGAGCCCCTGCTTGCTGTCCTCGGGTAGTCCTGACTTCCCGCTGAGCCTCACACAGCTAGAAACTGCCATGCATCCTCTGATTTGAACCACAAGGCTTTCAGAGTGCCAGGACTTTATCTGAATTTGATCTTCCCCAGATACTGGAGTGGCTTCAAGGCTTCAGAGTGTTCCCCGCCTTGTCTAGACCAACTCTTGTGGGAAGGTGGTTTCCTCTTGGTCCCAGCATGGGTGGCAGCCCTGTCTTGTGAGCCTCTCCAATTGACAATCTTTCACTTTTAGGGATTTACAAAACCAGGGTTCCCCCAACCCACAGACTCCCTCTCATTTTTTTTTTGTCCTCATTGCATGGCTCCGTGAATTGTAGGAGTTGGAAAGTGAACAGTTTTTCTCTGTCTTTCCTAGTTGTCTTGTGGGTATGTGTCTAGTGTCTGCTCTGCAAGCCAATGGTTAAGTGGTAGAAATGGGAGTTCCTTTTCGTTCTTTCATCCCTGTTTCAATCTGACTTCAGGCAAAGTAATCAAATCCTGCCCGGCAAGTTCAATGGAGCAAATTTAGCATGGTGAACAGACCATAACCTTATGAAGAACTGTGAAGGCAAAGGGCATGACCGTGAGGTGGTTTAGAGACTAGGGACTGAGGGAGGGCTTCAGCCAGCCACGGGGCTGTGGGGAGAAACCCCACACGAGAAGCCTGGAGAAACCCGCACAATGAGGCTGCAGAAGAAGGAGCTGGCTCCAGGGCTCAGGGACAGTAGAAAATAGATGATGACAGCCATAGACCCCTTCCAGAACAGTGGGAGGCGTAAGAGGACCCCAGCATCTTCTCCACCCATCCAATCTCTCCACCAGGATCTTGATTGCCAAGCTAAACAGGATGCCACTTGGCACGGGAGTCTGATAACTAGAACTTACAAGGTGAGTTTTCTGCACTACAGGGTAAAACGGGGTGGGGGGGGGAGAACGACCCTTAAGCTCCTCCTTTCCTTTTCTCCAGCCTCACCATCTTCCTTCCCTCCACCTTGAGTTATTAAGACATTGAAACATCAGATACGGTAAAAGATTTGCTCCAGATCTGATCCTAAATCATTCAGTGTCTTCCAAAACCAAAACTTAATGTCTTACTTTGTACACATGGTCCTGTTGGAGCTGGGTTTGTTTCCCTGGTCCAATCTCATTTTTTCTGCTCTTTCCTATTACCAACTGGTGCTGCAAAGACAAGGCACAAGTCTGCCTTTTCTCTTGTCTTACATCTGCATCTTCTTTTGTCGTACATCTGCCTTTTTCTCTTGCCTCTTTGTCTTTGTCCAGCGATTTTTTTTTTTTTTTGGATACTAGATCTGAGTGAGCATTTATTTACACAAGAAGACAGAGCAGAAGAGACTGGAGAAATAAAACTTGAGTCTTGGATGCTTTCAAATAGGTTCTATCTATTAAACCAAGGGACCAGAAGCCCAGCTCAGAACTGTAGACAAAACTGGGAATTAGAAGACAGCACATCCCCAGAGGAACCACAGCAAGGGAGCTGAACACTCTTGGAACGAGTAGGCAGTAAGTACCACGGGATCATGTTTATTGGCTCCACGGCATGGCACATTGATCTGGCCTAAAGATGGGGGTGGAGTTGGCTTTATTACTTTCGGGGTGGTAGAGCTCATCAGAGCACACAAATTCCTTTAAGCCAGGGCAGACATGACCTTCCCCAAAATCGCAGATAGTAAATCTTTTAGGCTTTGCTGGAAACACGATCTCTGATGCAGCTACTGGACTTCGTCATTATAGAGCAAAAGCAGCCCCAGATAATATGTCAACAAATGGGTGTGACTGGGTTCCACCCAATCCACTTACGAAATGGAAGTCAGCCTGTGGGCTGAGTTCTGGTAATTGGGGTCAGAGGTGGAAGGACTTTGTATCCAGACTGGAGAAGCAAGAGCCATTGGACTCGAAAATCGCTCTTAGCCTCCATGGTGAGGCCTCACCGTGATTCTCTCTGGACCACGCTTCCCCAATCTGCTTCTCATCTTCTCTCCCCTCCTCAGTAATTTTTTGTATCACTATTGTTTGGTTCATGGTTTCACTGTGTTCCTCCGAGCATATACTCACTCAGTGTAACCTTCTCAGCACCAGAAACCTTGTTCCTTCCTTGGAAACCCCTCCTCTTCTAATTCCACCTGGTTATGCACAAGTCAGTAGGAATTACAGCAGATGTTTTCAGGATATTCAAACTACATCCAAAACTTAAACTCGATGAGATAGTGATTACTGTTTTAATTCAACAAATGATGTGCTTCTGCCTGAGGAACTAAATGATACTGCCAGTGGGTAACACAGCCAGAACACAAAGAATATCATTTTTTAGCATAGCATCACATGACATCTAAACATAGAGTAGGAAGTTTAGCAATGAGATTCTCATAATTTCTCTGCAAAAAAAAAAAAAAAAAACATCGGTAGCGTATGGAGAGGAACCACTTAGTATCAGTAACACAGCAATGATGCTCTTAACCCCTCTTGAACCGGTGGCGTGTTAGCTTCACCAGGCTTCCTTCGGGAGGGCTCTGGAATTTTCTGCTTTTTCTCCTATCTCATCTTCTAGCAGAATAACAAATTCGCCTTCATCTTCATAGTATCTGGTGAGGTTCTTATGAATTTCGCAAAGCTATTTTGAGCATTACTGGATATCTATTCAAGACAGGGTTTCTTTTTGTAGCCCTGGCTGTCACGAAACAAGCTCAGTAGACCAGCCTGGCCTTGAACTCAGGAGATCTGCCTGCCTCTGAAAATGAGTGCCGGGATTAGAGATATACACTGTGACTCCCTGGCTGCCCGTGCTATTTTAACATAAGCATCTAAATTTTAAATTTCCTAAAAGACTTTAAAATTAGCTAGTTTCTACTTTACCTTCAAAAGAGATGTGCATTTTAAATACATTTTAATACAAAAAATGTCTTTGCCGTGATATTGTTTCTGAGTTTTATAGCTCTCACTTATTTAACTCATTCATAAGAATGTGGCTATTTTTATTGTCCTTATAACATATCTAGTGCTTCTTTTGGTTTTATCAATCCATTTTTCCTTTCTTATTTTTTTATCTTTATTTTTTAACTATATATTTCTACTGTCTGGTTCTCTCCTTTTCATAAAGGGCCATAGGTGGCTTAAGTGCGTATAGAGTGAAATCCTGATGGCTAGTTGATTCCTATATACACTTTTAAAAATCTTTTTATTATTGCCATGCTTTGGTTTGATTATTTATACATTGTAGGACCATTCGTATTGAATAACCATTATCTATAAATTCTCCCATTTTGGAGGTTAGTGATCCTTTTTATACACACTGTCTTTTGCTTATGTTTTGGAATTGTGCACCGTGGGCTGATGTTCTGTGTAAGTTACCTCACAGAGATTCCCTAAACTGTGGACTTCTACCTGGATTCCTCAGTATGCTCTGTGAATCTAGGAGCAAAGAGTAAGAATTACATCATTCAGAATCCCAGGGACAGTCACTTGTGCTGCATCATAGACCATTGGTTCCTGCTTCTGAATAGTGCCTTCTCCAGTACTTACAGCCACTGGACTCTGTGGCGCTGCTCTCCGTGAAATGCCTGAGCTCTTAACATCTCCAGACACAGCACAAGTCTCCCTGATCTTGTTCTCCTGACCTTCTAAGGGCTCTGCAGGATTCTGCATCCCTAGAGAACCATCCATTTCCCTGTGCAGTGCCCAGAGTGTGTTCTCTCCAAATCTGTCCCCAGAGTGTGTTTCCCCTAAATCGGTCCCCATGTTAGTTTCCACTCTGACAAGTCAAGCAAGTTGCATATGGTAAGATGTCACTGTGTTTCTTAGTTCCTCCCTAAGGCTCTGAAACTGAGACAACTTATAAAAAAATGTTTAGTTCCAGGACATTAGAACCCATGGCAATCATAACAGGCAGCATGGCAGCAGGCAGGCAGGCAGACATGGTGCTGGGCAGTAGCCAAGATCTCACATCTCAATCCACAAGCAGAAGGCAGAGAGAAATAACTGAGAATGGTATGGACTTTTGAAACCTCAAATCCCATTCATAGTGACACACCTCTTCCAAAAGGCCACACCTCCAATCCTTCCCAAACAGTTCCACCAACTGGAGACCAAGCATTCAAATATATGAGCCATTGAAGGACCATTCTTATTTAAACCATGACTGTGGAATCCATTTTTTCCCATTGTGCTGCCATCCTTAGCCATGGTGGATAAGCTTGGCCTGGTGCTAGTGTGGGAATATTTTTTCTTCCTTTTGAAACACTCAATTATGTTTTAACTTACACAAAGTAATACTTTCATTATGATGTTTTCATACATAAGAATTGTTAGACTTTATTTCAATCCATCCTTTCCCCCACTGCCCCCCATATTTTCTTTCTTTCTCTTCTTGCTTGCTCCCCTCCTATCCCCAAATAGCCCTCTTCTGTTTTCATGCCACACTTGTTCCATTATTCCATTGTCTTGGAGATTTTTTAACCCTTTCAAGATGAAAAGTTTTTTACAGTTGTTCTTTCTATGCAGGCATCTTAGTTTCTGCTTCCTATGGTGGTCTAAGTCTTGCAGTCCAGTACCTTCTCGGCATAAACAAGGGAACTGCAGTTCCTGTAGGGTTTGGGAAGGGGTCTAATCCCTTCAGGGGCAATTCAGCTTCCATGGAATTCACTCTAAATTTTTAGCACAGGGATTTCCCCCCTTGCTTTGTAGTTGGTTCAAGCTTTAAAGAGTGGTTTTTATCCAGAAATTGCTAGAATTTTGAAAATGATAAAAATGATAAAAACATTTTTATGACCCAACAGAGCAGAATGAGTAATGTCCACATTTTCTTTATCTAGCCTACTGACCTAGAAGAGCAGAGTTCACATTCGTGAAGTAAGAGGGCAGTGCTGAGTGAATGCCAGAGTCACTTCCAGCACTCTGCTGTTCTGGGTTGCTGCATCTAGGCACATCGTGTTTATATATACATATCGCTGCCAACACTTAGCCACATGTGCTGGCCTGCTGGTTATTTATCACTGAATAAGAGCCATTAGAAAGAAGTCAAGCCAGCACACATTGAATATTTGGCAATAGAAAGGGATAAAGTGTGGCCAAATGTTGCATGTAATGATTAGATTCATCATGTTGATCAGGGTTAATGAATCAACAAACCCGCTCTCCATCATCTATTGATTACAAAGCAACTATTCATTTGGGGACGGCGAAAGAGAAAGAAATATTAACGCAAAACCAACCACACTTGATACCTGGGTTCTATGCTTCCCATAGAGGGATAGCTTGGGGCCTGTTTTGAGCAGAAATCTCAGTTTCTTCCTCTGCCCATAATTCCAGCTAAGTCAATCTTTTGATTCACTCATGATATACTGATTACACATCTTCCTGATGGTAGGCATTGGATTGCATGCTAGGAACGCCCAAGTATATTGCACACTCAAAAATGCACTAGCCACAAAAACTATGGGCCATGGGTCTCTGAGGACAAGAGGTATGTGGACAGGTTGTTGGCAGAGACAAAGGTGGAGCGAGACAGAAAGGGACTGTAGAAAAGGAAAATGTCACCTGACTTAGAAGAGTCCAGAAACATGCACCATTGAAATTGAGTTCTAATCTGAAGTCTGAATGTTAGGTTAACAAGAATTCTCTAAGCACATGAAAAGACTGGGCAGCAACTAGACAACACGGGGGTGGGGGGAGTGGGGGAACTGGGTCTTAAAGGGGACAGAGAGACATCAGGCTCAGAGGGTTTCATGAACACTAATTTTTCAGTGTTGTCCCATGGATTATGGAGAAGCAAGCCATTGATGAATTTCAGGTCAAGAAGTGACATCATTCGGTACAAAGGTCACTTTGCGTCCAGTATAGGGGTGAGGATACAGATAAGCACTTAAAGGCATCTGATGCAAATGGTCATTTGATGGCTGAGAATGACATGGGAAGGGAAGGAATAGGTGGGATTTTAAATAAATTGTTGAGAGAAAAGTCACTTGGTTTCTAGTCTGAACCACTGTATAGATGATGGCTTCATTAATGTTCCATATACTGATAAAGGGTTATTTGGAAAAGGAAGAGGAAAGACAGGAGAGAAGAGAGAAAGGGGGAAGGATAAAAGACAGAAGGGGAAGAAAGAAAAGACGAGGCGAGGAGTGAAGAAGAGAAGAAAGTTAAAAAAAAGCCTGTAGGTTCCACTTCTCTGTGTACACAAAGAAATTACTTAAAATTGCCAAGCCTTAATTTTCCCATTTATAGCAAAAAGATCTGCTTTTAAAGCAGCATTGGTGCTCAACAAGGTTGTGTTGCACATATCAGATCGTACGCTCAACTGTGAGATCCCTCACCTATGCTCTGCCTCCTCAGTGTTAGTGTCAAATGACGGATTGGTAGGAATCACTGAGCCACAAGAACTCAAGGCTGGAGACCAGAAGAGTGTATCTATGTACATCAGCGAGTTTCTATGTGATGCTGGGGGAGGGACTGCTGTTCTCGCCACTGCCTCTTCCTCTCTATGGAGAGGAGCCAATCTGGAGGATTCCTAATGCTTGCCCAATCGAATGAGGAAATGGCATTGCAGTCAGAATGTCTCCAGGCCTCAGAGTGTCTCCCAAATAGTAGAAACCCTGTAGGGGAATTACTCTGTGGTCACGGGATTATGGGAGCTGAGAGACGTCTTCCATTTCAGGTTCATTTAGGACAACACGAGTTAGCATCTCAGAGGGAGCCCAGCAGCAATTGCTCGACTTACCCACATTCCGCTTTCCTCGTCAGATCCTCACGGTGAGAGATATGGAGACTGGTTTCCCAAAACCAACATCTTCCTGGGATGGGAGTGGCTTCAAGAAAACCACACATGAAAATGTAGACGGCTACCAAGCTGTGTTTTCAGGAGAGGACAAGACAGGCGAAAATCTGTTTCTCATTACAGACAAAAATGTTTTCCTAGATGGTAGGCAGGCGTCGGGGTAGCATTCTAGAATGAGGAGTTGATGTCTCCAGTGTCCACTGTCTTGGTGAGACCACAAACAAGGGATCTTGTCTGAGAGCTGTCATGTGTAAAACCTCAGACTCTGGAACTCAGGCATGAGTTCAAACTATGACACTAGAGTTCTCTAGCTGTGGCGTTCTGGAAGCATTATTTCCTTAGTAAGTTTCAGGGTGGTTTTTTTTTTTATCTCAAAATCGAGATAGTAACTAAGATAACTTTCTCCAGGTTTCTTATATGAAAGAAGAGTTTGGCTAAAGAAACTAACACAGTGTTGGATAAGTTATTCTGTAGCTGATGACTGAGACTTGAGCCACCAATCAGCCAAGGCAATGTCCCTTGTGTAATTATATGAATGGAAATTACTTGACCAAGAGACAGAAGCAGGCAGGAACTATAGCCATGGGCTTTAAAGTGCCAAGAGCTGCACTGTGAATGGGGGGAGGAGCTTGAAGGCTACCAAATGATAGCATTGATAGCATACTTAAAGCCAGTGTAATTTCAACACTGGGGAGGTGGGCAGAAGGATCACCATGGATCTGAGTTCCATCTGGGCTTTATAATGAGTTCGAAACCAAGCTGAACTAGGAAGGGAGACGTGTCTTAATGTCCCCACCTTGAAAGAGACCTGGTCTCTTTTCTGAACTCTGTATGCTGGCATTAATGGTTTCCTTGTGTCACTCGCTGTCCTTAGTCCTCCCCTCTAAGAGACAGAGTTCATGTTAGCCTTAAAACTTATTCTGAGACTCAAAGGGAATGATGACTCTGAGGACTTTCCTCCACACTTGATTTAACAAACAAGTGTAAGGAACTGAGCGAGACATTTTTTTTTTTTTATTTTTCAGTGTTGCTATATAAACATGAAGATAAGTATAAAGAGTTATTATGCAACCCACATTTGCATTTTAAGGTGGAAAAGAGACAAATTCAGGAGACAACACCTTCTCAAGAAGTCTTACTAGGAACACTGTTATCTCCTCTTCAGTTCTATAAGAGAAGATCATGCCGGGCGATGGTGGCGCACGCCTTTAATCCCAGCACTTGGGAGGCAGAGGCAGGCGGATCTCTGTGAGTTCGAGACCAGCCTGGTCTACAAGAGCTAGTTCCAGGACAGGCTCCAAAACCACAGAGAAACCCAGTCTCAAAAAAACAAAACAAAACAAAAAAAAAAGAGAGAGAAGATCATGTGTTCTTGAAGTTCAGGGGCAAAAGATCCAACAACAAAATGCTCACAGAGACTGGGGATTCTCACATTATATCTTTCTCCTAATCTGTGGACTTCTCCATCTGGAGATGCTTAAACAGGAATCACCACCATGCCTACTGAGCCAGGAAGTGGAGAAACGAGAGAGACGGCATAGGGCTCAATGCTAAAGCATAATCAGGAAAGTTGACTTTCCTTTTGTTAGTGAGTGGATTGACTAGTTCACTTATGTTAGTACCCCGAAGCAGGAGACACAGAAGGAGAGATACCCTAAAGCAAGAGAGAGGCCAGGATGCCCTTGGAAGAGAGTTGATGGGAAGAGAAGTGGACAAATGCAAACCAGTAATTTCAACTTGGGATCTTTGTTGGAGATGGCCACAACAGAGTCCTTTGAAGAACCCATAAAGGCACCCCATGTAAAAGCCACAGCTTGAGACTGGTTTCGACACACTGGAGAGACCAAGAGGCTGGTCATTCTTCTTGATGCACCTCAAGTCAGCCTAGACAAGCATCATCCTCCCTTAAGTACACCAGAATGAACAACATGTCCTTTCCTTTGCCCCCCACCCCATACCACATCATTCTCAGATGTGAAACCCTAGGGAAAAGAGATGATGAAGGAGAACGAGTGGACAAGATCATCTTTGACTCATCCAGCTGCATTCCTACAAACCATGGTATTTCTCAGACACGAAATTCTATGAAGAATACCGTAGTCCAACTGACAAGACCCAAGGCTCGAAAAGCCAGAATCACTTACATAATGTGTTTCAAACCTTGAATCCCCGTCCCACTACATCTGTATGGAAACCTCCTTTATTTCACACTGCACTAGCTCAGCCAGCCCATTTGTGGAGCAGAATCCCCAAGACCTTTGAGACTCAACTTCCATAGTGTGTGCCTTCCGTGCTCTGCAGTCTTCTTGCTGCTGCGGGTGGTAGTGGAGCTCCTCCCACCTGTGCTGTTATCTGAAGTGGAAGGTTCATTTCTTACTAAAGGACCACAGCCAGTTCAGAAGGGAATCTAAGCCTCTTCTGGATGCTGTAGGGGTTACTATCGAACCTGAAAATTTTGAAATAAGCGATGCTCTTTTTTTTTTCCCTGCAAGCACTAAACTGTGGTCCTGCAGCCCAGTGGACTTGATGTACTGAGATCCTCTTGGTGCCTTTCCTGCACAACATGGACTACTGCATGTCTCTTCTGAATCTCTTTCCTTTCCAGAACCATGGAAGATCACATTGTCCCCCATGCTAGGTTGTAAATACCAAGCGATCAAGTTATGCTTCCATCTTAGGATGGCCAGCATACCTCTCGACTGTCCGTTTTTCTTTCTTTCACATCCCCGCTGTTGTTTGCAAGCCCCAGATAATTCCATTTGCATTTTAGTTTTTCTCTCAGGGTCTGTTTCTGGAAGAGGACAAAGTAAGTCTCAAAGCCTGTATCGGAGAGTTGCCTAAACTTCACTCAAGTGGAAGTTTAAATTAAATTAAACTAGATATTAAATTCAAATTAATTTAAGAAAATTGGTTCACACTGCATGGAAAAGAACAATCTAGCCAACCTGCAGTTCTCTGCCCGGAGAATTTACAAATCAAAGTTGGCTAGGTTCTTTCTAGTCCACTGCAGACTCCCATGTTACTGACAGGGTCCATTGCTCATTCCCACACCTCTGCCCACCACTGCAACCCCTCGCTGCAGCACTGGCCCTTGTACGGGTTTTCTTGGGCTGTTGGAGGACATCTTGGGTGATAAACCTCAAAAGTCCCTGGTTCCTATTAAAAGTAAGCCTACGGAATTAAAATCTTCTTTGTGCACAATTATATGAGACATACAGCACCAGATGTGGCCGCCAGGTCCCCTTTCCTAGTCCTTATTTTGGGTTGTTCAGCTTGATGCTTCTGTAGGGAAGAAGAGCTTCTTCTAAAATGTGGAGGGAACAATCAGCAAATGTTCCTGATAACCGTGAGGGTGCTACGGTATTGCCCTCGTGTCCACATCCTTTTATAATCTGGTTCTTCAGGCCACACTAGCAGCAAAGAACGTGGGAGAAGTTTGAATGGACTCTGCCTGGCAGGTAGAACAGGGAGGGTATCTGTAAGGTACAGAATTGGTGTGTGTGTTCAAGTTAGCAGGACATTCTGAGATCTGCACAAGAGAAAAAGCAGGTCCTGAGTGTCTACCCAGAGGCTACTGACCGACAGCATCACACAATAACCTTGACTAGGAGGGCTCTAGGGATGGAGGCGATGCTTGGGTCAGAGTAACAACTGGTTAAGAACAGTGGTCTCTCATCTGTATCTGTGAAAGTAGAGAAGAGGTCTGAGAATGCCTTCTACAGTTATGTTAACTGCAGGAAAGAAGGCCATAAACCATCCACACTAATGTGCCAAGTTCCTTATTTTTATTTTAAAAATAAACACAGTGGTTTATCGTATTGAATATACTTAGCAGAAACAAATAACACGGGTGAAGTTTACTAGGAAAGCGAAGCCACAGCAGTGGCGAATAAACACAAAAGTGATTTAGATTTGTGTTGATACTTGTGTCTCCCCTCTGGGCATACGTTTTTCAACATCAAATTTCTGTCTTAACTCTGTATTCTCAGCAGTTAGCACAGGAGGTATGATGAAGTAGACACTAAGTGCAGTGTTTGTTGAATGAATGTCAGATATGACTATTTGTGACCTGGGCACATACTGCAACGTCTTAGCAAGAAAACATTTGTTGACAGCTGACTTTCCTCTACAAAACATCACACAATGCAGAGAGCATGACAGGATTGAGGCCTATATGAAGATGGAGTCTTCTAAATGTTCTTCTATTGTACAAGGGGAAATGGGACTGACCACGGAGATGGAAGGACAATGGAGTTTCAGTTGTTGGGAGGGAGGATCTACTGGGATGTAGCACAATTAAAGCCGCAAATGAACGACTTTGAGAAAGTACAGAAAACTCCTTTCCCCCAAGGACCCAATGCTACTGGTCTCTGTCATTGACCCCAGTGCATCACCACAACCTTTAAATGGAAGCAGAAAAATCACATACACTCCTGAATCTGCAAAACTGGAAAACGGAGAAAATGAGGAGGTAGTTCCTGTCGCTGTCTGAAGCTGGGAACTTGGAATAAGTGATATTTTTTGTCATCTCCCAGAGCATCTAATTTCTCATTCAGTCACTCTTTCTCCCTAACGGCAACCTGTCCTTGGTTTCCTAAGCCTTAGCTCTAGGTTCATTGCTAACACTGATGTAAACTTTCTCATGTAAGCTAGAAATAAAAGGAAGAGGAGATAGAGGGTCTTTGAAGGAGACAGGAATCTGGGATTTCTCTCTCTTGTTGGCATTAATCAACGTGGCTTTAGAGAGAAATCCTAGAACCTCTCCAGGCCTCTGTTCCTTATCTCAAAAACAAGCGTTGTGGACTTTAGTCTCTGAGGTATGATACCATGTGTCTCTTTAAGATTCTCCAAGTAAATTAAGGCAGAGCAAAATGTGAACTCTTGGGAATACTACCCAAGAACCATCCAGAAGGAAGGTGAGCCAAGTTCATAAGACATTTTAATCCTTAGAAGCAAGACCCAGCCAATAGCCAGACAGGCTGTGATTCCCTTTGCTCTGTTTTCCTATGTTCGTGCCAAGCCCGAAATGCTAAGTCATTGCTTTTGCTAGAAGGATATTTTCTTATTGCATTCTGAGGATTTGAACAAATATTTTCATTTTGAGGAAAGCTTTGAGAACATTTTCAAATTGCAGGTTTGGCTTTCAGGACAAGAGGAGCTTCCAGTCGGCAGCAGGGAGCTCCCAGGTTTGGGCTGCTCCTGAACAGAAAAGAGCCAATCAACATCTTCCGGCTCAACCTTGACACTCCCTTCCCGCTGCACCACCACCAGCTCCTGCTAAGCACGTGGGCTCTGCGGTTGCCAGAGCAGGGCTGTCCTGAGAGAGGCAGATACTGACAAAGCAGTTGTTTTCAGGACTGGTGGCAACAGACGTCTGTAAGTTGGCCACCTACGTGGAGACCTGCTTTCTCCCTCAACTTCCGTCTACACAGAGGCCTGCCTGAATTTCTATTTCTAGGACGATATCTCTTTCCTACAATGAGGCAGGGTTTTGTTTTGTTTTGTTTTTCATTGTCAGAGAAAGCGTAGCACACAAAACCCAAGGATCCATCCAAAAATGACAACGGTGCTCGCTGAGAAGCCACCCACGAGCCAGCAGAGAACAGGCAGCTCACCTCTCACGAACCTTCTCTTTCTAGTCCTCAGTCCCAGCTGATAGATGGGAAAAACTGATCCTGGTGGAAGATGGCTCATTTCACCACACGATTGATAAATGTATCACATATGAAATAGTTGTATGCAAACCATCCTCCCCATGTGACTATTCATCTGAATTTTAACATCCTTTAGGTGACGTTTGTGTGTGTGTGTGTGTGTGTGTATGTGTGTGTGTGTGTGTGTGTGTGTGTGTGTGTATGTGTGTGTGTATGTGGTGTGTGTGTGTATGTGTGTGTGGTGTGTGTGTATGTGTGTGTGTGTGTGTGTGTGTGTGTGTATGTGTGTGTGTATGTGGTGTGTGTGTGTATGTGTGTGGTGTGTGTGTATGTGTGTGTGTGTGTGTGTGTGTATGTGTGTGTGTATGTGGTGTGTGTGTGTATGTGTGTGTGGTGTGTGTGTGTGTATGTGTGTGTGTAAGTGTGTATGTGTGTGTGTGTGTGTATGTGTGTGTGTATGTGTGTGTGTATGTGGTGTGTGTGTGTATGTGTGTGTGGTGTGTGTGTGTATGTGTGTGTGTATGTGGTGTGTGTGTGTATGTGTGTGTGGTGTGTGTGTGTGTATGTGTGTGTGTAAGTGTGTATGTGTGTGTGTATGTGTGTGTGTGTGTATGTGTGTGTGGTGTGTGTGTGTGTGGCACAGCGATATGATGGAGGCGGTCTCACAATTGAGCTTCTCTTTTCCCAGACTGTAGTAATAGAAGCGGCGGCGGGGCTGCATCCCCAACACCCCAGCCGCCTGCTCGGCTAGCTTTTGCCCCGAAATAACAACACACAAACTGTATTCATTTAAACACTGCTTGGCTCATTTCTACCTAGCCTCTTCTAGGCTAACTCTCGCACCTGGACTAGCCCATTTCTTATCATCTGTATAGCACCGGTCTTACCGGGAAGATTCTAGCCTAAGTCCATTCTGGGTCGGAGCTTCATAGCGTGCATCTTCCCTGGAGCGGGGAGCATGGCGTCTCTCTCTGAGGTGTCTGCTCCCGAGAGGAGAGCTGTCGAGTCTGAGCTCACTTCCTCTTCCTCCCAGCATTCTGTTCTGTTTACTCCACCTACCTATGTCCTAACTAATAAAATGGGCCAAGGCAGTTCCTTTATTAGCCAATGACCTTCCTCCATCACCAGATGACTCTAGTTTGTAATCAAGTTGACAAAAAAACTGACAAGGACTGGGTCTCAGTCTTTTCTTCCTTCTCTCTGATTTAGTTGGTCGCCTCATGAGGTGAACAGTTTCTGCAGTTTGTGCATCTCACGCAAATTTGCACAAGGTGGCACCCTCCCAACAGACCCAGATGAGACTACTTACTTAATCACGGACAAGAACCTCCAGAATGGCCGCCAAGATAAACCCTTCCTTTTCTGAGTTAATTGCCTGAAGAAAGTTGACCAGCACGCAGTGGCAAACTGAAACTGACCTTCCCATTGGCCAAAATATATTAGATAAATATAATGTAATATAAAATTGCATTTCTGTCTTTCCAGACAGAAGGAGTATTTGTGTTTTATTCAGGTTCATACCTTATGGTTCTGTTTAGGTGGAAGCCCTAATGCCATCCATATGTACCCCAAAAGGTTGGGATGTTGGGGATCTCCAGCTAGGTGCCCCATTTCACTCTCTGGTCTCATTCCTTCCATTCCAAACCCTGCCCCCCGAGAAAGCCCGCTGGAAGTCAACCCCTCCCTGGGGCTGCTCAAGCCCATGCCTGTAGGCTATATAAGACATCATAGCCATGTTTGCCGCATGCATCCTCCCCTACCTTCCCAAGGGTCACCCAGGAGTTGCTTTGCACTGCTCAACTTAAGCCAGGATTTACTCATTCACCCTGATCTGATTTATTACATCGTCAGCAGCATTACTAGCATGGGATTTAAGCTTTTCAAGTTCCTCGGACCTCCCTTAGATCCTTCTTTCCCATTGTCAGTCTGTTTTTTTCCTCAATAGTGCACACACTGGTTAATTATTTACTCACAGTTGTGTTATCTTTTTGTCCACTGGCCTCCTCCAGTTGGAATATCGATGCTACAAACACAATCTTTGCTCAGTGATGTATCTCAAGCACCTAAAAGAGGGTCTGACATACACTGACCCCTTGATAAATGCTTGTTGAATAAATGGACAGGGAAAAAGAGAACAGCTCAATGTCCTGCAGGTAAAATGCTGGGAACTTATTATCCTATTGTGGTTAAAACTGGAAGACTGGATTAAACAAAGGTTAAGAAGCTCATTTACGAAGCAGATGAACGACGGCTACTGTGTTGTCTTTAATAATATTATTTGTTCTCATCCATTAGACCTTGAATCTGGTACAGGGATTTGGCCCAGATAACATGAACAGAAAAACCGTGAGATCGGTGTCTTTGGTTAAGGGTTAGTGAGATTCTAAGACTGCCTGTTGAATTTGGAGGACCAAAGGCTGGAAATATCACATGACTCTTTCAGACAAACCAATAGGTCATTTCAGGAGTGTCCTCCAGGAGACGGGGAAGCATGGGAACAGAGCAGATGTTCAGAGACACATTCTCCAGCATTAGAGCCAGAAGAGGGGAGGCTTTCATTGCCAAATCGCATTAGGAAACCTGTGTTTCACAACCCATGATGCCATGATCAGGGATTTGAAACATCCTTCAAGAATTTGTTTAAGTTTGTTCAAAACCCAGTGTTTTACTTGACCCCAGAAGCCTCTTTCTTTGTTTTTGTTGTAACTTCAAGTGAAAATATGCTTCTTTTGCTTGTAAAATTTTCTTTTTGAAAAAAGACCTTCGCCTTCTCCCCATCCAACCCACACACTGCCTAAATCCCCTTAAACAAATCCTGACTTCTGGACTGATCTTACAAATGGCAAATGGGAAAACAATGTCTCTGGAAAGACCCCATACCAAAGATGCTAACATTTAATAATTACTTAGGAAATCATCCTTAAGTGAGATCCCAGGCATAACGCGCCTTTTGATTGGATACTGGGATGCATACGTACAGAAATGGCCGCCATGATAGAGTTGAGGACAGTGAATAGTACAAGAGAACTGATTAAAAAAAAACTCAGGTTGAAGATATTTTGAAATCTTAGCGAGAAGGGAAAATAAGGTGGAACAAAGTATCTGAATGAATTTGGAATAACGTACCTGGCTCTGGCACTGGGAAAGGTTGCCATTAACTTAATGTCCGGTGATCAGAAAGCAAGGAGAATGCATACTTAATTCCGATAGGAAGTGTATTGATCTTCTTCCAGAAAGGTGCAAAAGGCATTTACATGTGTTCAGGTGTGCTGGTGCGTGTTGGGCCAGAGTTCCAAGCCAACTTGTCCTCCTCAGTCCCTCTGTATCTTGTTTTGTGAGACAAAGTCTCTTACTTAGCCAGGATCTTGCTGGTTAGGCCAGACTGGATGCCCAGCAAGCCCCAGGGATAAGACTTTCTCCCCCATCATAGCAGTTTTATTTGTACTAGGCCAAACTAAGACACAACTCAATGTCCATCAGTGGTCAAAAGATAACATTGTGGTGCCTCTATATGATAGAATACTACTAAGTGAGGAAAAGAAATAAATTATTAACACATATTAACACATATGTGCCAGATAGTTTTTTTAATTTCAAATTTGATTCAGTTTTATATTCTTATGCTTATAACTAGAGTCTCTCTAAAATGTCCTTACCTAAAACACTTTAATTCTTTTTATTGATTCTTTGGAAATTCACATCATGCTCCCCAATCTCACCTATCTCCCAGTCCCTCCATATCTGCCCTTCACCCTTGTAGCATCCCCCTTCCCCAAAAGATAAAACTTAAAAAGAAATAATAAGAATAAAATAAAAATAAGAATAAGAATATTATGCCTTTAATCTCAGCATTCAGGGAGGCAGAGGTAAGCGGATCTCTGTGAGCTTGAGGTCAGTCTGGTCTACAGAGCTCAGTTCCAGGATAGCCAGGGATACACAGAGACACCCTGTCTCAAAAAAACAAAAAACTAAAGACAAATAAGAATATTAAGTTAAAAGCATAAAACAAACAAAAACCAAAAACAAAGAAACAAAACAAAACAAACAAACAAAAAAACCCCACTTCACTTCTCTCTCCTGCCTCTCTGTCACCTCTTCATTCATCTTGGTGTGTTAGGACCTGCTGTGCATCATGCCTAGGACCCTTTTGTTCCAACAGCTCTACTTGCAAATGTTCCTTATATAATGAGTTGTTGGTCATGTTTAAGACTTCTGGATTCTGATACACCATCAGTTCTGGGCCTTTGCTGAAACTCCCCTCAGATATCCCGCTGTTCCCCAAGTCATGGAGACCCTGCAGCTCTGGTTCCACAGGAACAACCCCTTCATGTGCTTCAGCAGGTCATAGATGGGGCAGATGTTGGAGAGTGCCACCGTGGTAGGCATCATGGCCACCGAGTCTCATTTCACCTTCACAATAACCTTATGAGTTCTGCATTTTGCAGACAAGAAAAACTATAGTTCAAGATGTGAAGTGATTTTGACAAGGTTCTGCAGACTTTGAACACTAGAGTCTGGTGATTGACTGAGTTTATTTTATGATCTATCATAGTGAGGTATCCAAGTATCCATGTATCAAAAATGTAATATTGCTGTTGGTTAATGTTCTTGTGCATTGTAAAGATTTGTCACTTGTATTGGTTTAATAAAACACTGACTGGCCAGTAGCCAGGCAGGAAGTATAGACAGAGTGATCAGACTAGGAGAAGTCTGGGAAGAGGAAAGGCAGAGACACAGTTGCAAGCCAGATGCAGAGGAAGCGTGATGAAAATGCCTCACTGAGAAAGGGTACCAAGCTACGTGACTAAACATAGATATGAATTATGGGTTAATGTTGTAAGAGCTAGTTAAGAATAAGCCTGAGCAATAGGCCAAACAGTTTATAATTAATATAAGCCTCTGTGTATTTATTTGGGACTGAACAGCTATGGGACTGGGCAGAACAGAAACTTCTGTCTATATAATATTTCATCTGTGAAGGAAGATGTATAGATTTCTCCAATCATAACTAGTCTCTCAAATTTTCTCAATGCAGTCAGTTAATATGAAAATGTTCAGAGTTTCCCTAGGTGCAAGCTCATTAGAACCTGTGAGAATAGCAAAGTACGCAATGTGAAAGGTGGAGATAGGTAAATAAGATACAGAATATTAAAACCACCAAAATGTAAGCTGTAAGGAAGTGAGTTCTCTCTGACTATGTAATGCATGACATTTACCTCCTTGTCAGTTCAGTAAATATGCCACAAAGTCACCCAAGGTCATTCTAAAATAGCATGTTTAAAGGGGGCTGTGATTCTTCCAATATCTATACTATGTATTCTCAACTATTACTTAATCAATGCTTTTGAGTTGACACTTGAGGTCTTGTCTATAGAATCGTTTAACTTGGGACTTAACAAGGACAATTAAAATAATTTTTTAAAAAAATCAAAGTGAATAACAGTGAATTCTTTGAGTGATATATTATCATTCAACAAACCTAGATGCCCCACTCTTTCTAATCCATTCTACTTATCTCTCACCATAATAAGCATCCTGTCCATGGAATTCAGTTCCTGGTCTTTCCTCACATTTAGTTAACCACGATAAGCAAAAGATTGCATATAGAGACTTTCTATAAGCAATAGACTGCATATACAACCCTTCTATAAGCAATAGACTGCATATACAACCCTTCTATAAGCAATAGACTGCATATACAACCCTTCCATAAGCAATAGACTGCATATACAACCCTTCTATAAGCAAGACTGCATATACAACCCTTCTATAAGCAATAGACTGCATATACAACCCTTCTATAAGCAATAAACTGCATATACAACCCTTCTAAGCAAGATTGCATATACAATCCTTCTATAAGCAATAGACTGCATATACAACCCTTCTATAAGCAATAGACTGTATATACAACCCTTCTATAAGCAATAGACGGCATATACAACCCTTCCATAAGCAATAGACTGCATATAAAACCCTTCCATAAGCAAGACTGCATATACAACCCTTCTATAAGCATAGACTACATATACAACCCTTCTATAAACAATAATTCACATATACAACCCTTCTATAAGCAATAGTCTGCATATACAACCCTTCCATAAGCAATAGACCACATATACAACACTTCCATAAGCAATAGACTACATATACAACCCTTCTATAAGCAATAGTCTACATATAGAGTCTTTCTTCCAGTCAATAGGCATACTATTTTTGGTAGAATTTTAGTTTTTGTGGTACTAATCATTTGTGAATAGTGAGGTATTGTTGCACTTCGGATGACTAGGGAATAATTAATAATTCTGTTTTTCCCCTTCACTCTCTTGATGGGGGAAGCTCTGTTACCCAATCACACCTAATTAAGGCATGGCTACCTGGGGCCCAGGAAGAAAAACTGGGACGGCCGAATCGAGCTAGAATCAACACTCTCTCTTTTTCTCTTTCTTTCATATACAATATACTACTTGTTGTATCATTTAAATAATGACTTAATAATGGAATAATGTTGGTAACCAATCACTCAAGTGCACTGTCCTACACATGACTCAAAAATCACCTTGTGTTTTACAAATATGAATAAATATTATAGTCAACAAAACGATGATCTTTCTGTCTTGAAAAAAATAGTGAGATAAACTTAGTTGAAGAGTCAGATGCCAAAATAATTTCTCCCTCACATAAACTTTAGATCATCATTATCTCATTTTCTATTTCTGAATACATTCTCAGACAGTGTTGACTATGATGGGGTGTGGGGGAGGAATCCATGCCAACCCTGAAGGTGTGAACTCTGCTTCAACCTCAGTACGCTGCTACATCTTGAATAGCCTTGTGCTGGGCTGAGCTGGTGGCTCGAGGCCAGATCTCTTTCTCCCTACACACCACAGTTTAAATAGTCAATGGGATTTAAAGGGCTAAAACTGTGTGTGAAGGCCAAAAGAAAGAAGGATGCCATTCATAGTCTAGATATCTTGAGGAATTCTGAAGTCGGACTGGAGAAACTTGGATCCAAACCCATGCTTGCTGATAGAGATGCCCAACTTCAGAGCAGCAGGTGAAAGAGATTCTGGCAAAATCCCAGCAGCAGCCCCACAGAGATGAAAACCAAGGGTGTGCAGAAGGAGCTCAGAGCAGGGTGGAGCTATTAGTTATCTCCTGTGAGGCTTTGATTCTACAGAAGTGATCAGCAAGCTTTATGGAAAGAGGATCAGCTAGTAAATATTTTCAGTTCTGCTGAGCATGTGGCGTCTCGTGACTGCTTACCTCGGACATCATAGCATGAAAGCACACTCAGCGATATCTTAATAAACAAGCATGGCTGTGCTCCAATAAAACTTTATGGACACCGAGGTTTGAGTTTTATGTAATTGTCATGTATCATAAAATATTATTCCTTTTATTCTTTTCCCAGTCACTAAAATGTTTTCTTAGCTCACTGGCCTTACAAAATTGGGTGACAGACAAAGCTTGAATGACCTGTGGTAGCTTGCTAACCAATAACAGCAGAAGGAAGCTCTGCTTGGGGTCCTGGAGCATATGGGATAACTCAGAAGCACCGAGAAGGCATGGCAAGCACGAGCGCCAGGAAGGAGGCCAGTAGGAGATGTATGATTTGCCTGCTGTGAAAACCCAGCCAAACACATTGCTGGAAAAAGACTATTATGCAGTTGCTCAGCAAATACACACTCGCCCTCTTTCACACACATACACATATGCACACCCACCCACCCAGATGTCACAGCTATGGTTTGCAAAGCAGTCTGTTCAGGCGAAAAATAGGCAAGATAATTGTACAAATTATACATACAAATTAACAAAATAAATATTCAAACAGTAAACAAAAGAAATAGCCAGGCATTTATTTGTTTATAGAAGCCCTAAACATCCTTATGAATGGAGTTTATTAAAACAAACGAGAGTCATTTTTACATAGGGCATCGGTATCTGAATATGGTTACCCTTATTCTGGAGGCAATAGCATGTAGTAAAATAACCCTTCAGCTGGCTGTTCTACCAAGAGGCATTTGCCTTCCTGAAATAAACAATGCTACCACACAAAGATTTATGTGTAAGGAAATGGATGATTTTGATATTCCTTATTGGAGAAAAACATTTGAATCAGTTCCATTCCCCAGCAGAGGATTTGGTTAAGTATGGAAGTCCATATGTAGAATTCTGTATGGCCAATAAAATGTTTATAGATTTTGTTTTGACATGAAAAGCTGTTTATAATTATTTTAAGTGAAACAAGCAGGTCATAAAGCAGTGCCTCCTCTGTGACCTCAACACTTAAAAGATTTGGGAGTCTCTGTGTGTAGTGTGTGGTGCACAGAAAGCTGTGCATAGGCTTATGGAAATGTGGAATGAAACTTGCATGGACATACACTAATGATTTAGTAGTGGTGTTCTCCATGTGTGCAGCCATTTTGTTTATAGCTCCCTGGAGGGCTTTTGTTTTGCATTTTTATAAAATAGGACCACTGGGCATGCATTCTGACTTGCCTTCGTATGTTTTCAAGGTCAGTCAATGTTGCTGGGCTGTGATATTCCCCAATAGGAATACACCTCAGACTGTTCTGACCAGCACTGTGTGTGTCTCCTGAGGGTCACGTGCAGAAGTTTGTCTAGACCAGTTCTTTAGGATGGAATTAACAAACTGTAAGGACTAAATATTTTTAATTGTCTTACTTAATGCAAGAATTCATACCATATCAATAGTATGATATGCATTGTTCTACAATGTCGAGGAAACTTCAGCTATGATGCGGCTGAATGTCATTTCTTTTCTTTCTGGTGTTCGTCTAGAATGTTCATTATTATATTTGTGTTAGACCTTTAGCGTATTTCTTTCACCCATTGGTTTGGGTAATGCAGTTGGTCTCACTTCTGCGCCACAAATTATCTCCTCAGTTGCATAATATATGACTTTTATCCACTGAAGGTTTAATTTTACTGGGTACAGTTTATATTTTTCCAAGTTGATTTTTGTCATTTTGAGTATTCTTGCTAAATCATCCTGCCCCCAGTTTTCATTTATTCAAACTTTACCTACTTTTGCTGTTTTGAAAAATATTAAATTATTTTATATAGCCATTACACATTTCCAACATATGACGTTTTGTAGCTCTGAGGTCCCTGTTTTTCAAGCTAACTTCTTTTAGGTCTTTGTTTCCATGCTGGTTTTATATTCTTCCACTCTGAGCACATTTCCCTTGGAGCGTCATCTGTGAGAGACTTAGTGGCACAGATTGAACTTTCAGGGAGAGATTTGCATTGATACTATAACTATATTATATTTACTATAACTCAGGACCACTTAGAATTATATTTATGAGATGTTTTATATTACAAAGTAATAAGAATGTAGACTGAATATACCCATATATAGATCTTCTACTTGTGTTAACCCTGCTCAGGGTTAACTTGTATTTTTTTATTGGTCCTTTTGTTTATGGATCAAACCAACAAAGCCAAATTTCTTTTTCTACCAGAAGTTCATTTATTCTTCACCTGTCCTTTCACCAAGGTTATAATTCCTTGAGGGTCCAGCTTTGGATGTGGAATTTTTGTTGGATTTTTTAGATTTGACTGTACTCCATACTAGTCGACCTGGGTTGCCATGACAAAACGCCATGGTTTGCATTGCTTTTCTTGAGGGAGATGCCCAGAATTACCTATTTCCTTCGGAGGAAGCAAACACAGGCCAATAAAAATGCTTTCAGCCAAGGCCATTCTAGTGAATGAATCTGTGTATTGGGGTGATGCACAGGAGCATGGCTGACCCAGGCAGCTGCATCACTGAAACATCTGCCTCAGCATGGCTGATACTTCAGCAAATCTCCATCTTGAGTATTCTCTACATACCTTGCCAAATCTACATCAGCAATGAGAACAGCTCCTCTCCCTCCCCCACCAACAGTTGGTTACTGCTTATAGTGATCATGTGGAGAGGCCTTTTGAGGCAGCCTGGGTGTTTTGTGAGTTTCAGCAGGCTCTGCCTTCCTTCTGAGAGAAAATGTTTCAGTCCAGAGGAAACAGCTACACAACCACCATTAACTGGGCAGCTCAGAAGCCTGTGTGTCTTCCCATATGCCTGGAGGCTGGAGGGTGAGATCTGGCTGCCAACATGGCTGGCTTCTACAAATCTTTCTTCTGGTTTTCATATGGTCTTCTTACTATATTTGAGAGAGGGTCAGAAAGAGATAAAGAAAGAAAATCTTCCTCTTCTAATTTTATTAGATTGGGTATTTCCACTTATGACCTTAATTAGACTTCGTTATCACTTAAAATCACTACCTCCATAAATTATTAAAAAATCACATTGGGGTATATTAATTTAACATATCGATTTGGAAGGGGTATAATTTATCCCACAGAACACGATAATTCCTCACTCTAATTTGCATGACAAAATAGAAAGTCATTGCCATGTTACAGATGAATTTATCCACGATGAAAATTGTTCCTTGGTGCACATCCCCAGTTGGCCCCCTCCCTTCATGCTTTGTCAATTCAGAATTTTTGATATCTTATCAGAAACCACTTACAACTTAGATTATAAGTTCGTTGGTTTTTTGTTTATTATACAATCAAGAAGAATAGATATGGGCAGCAAACAGAGTCAGTTAAATAGAAATGAAACTTATCAGTGTTAAATAACAAACTAGTTGTTAAAAGAACCATTGAAAACAACCTCATTTAGCCACAAAAATATTACATGGAATGAGATCTAACTGAGGAGATGCAAGAGCTTTACAAGGAAGATTATAAAACATTGACAAATAAATAAAGGTGACACAAGTAAATGGAAAGTTATCCCATGTTCATGGATTGTAAGAAATAATGCTGGTAAAATAGTCATGCTATCCAAAGCAATCTACAAATTCAATGTAATCCCTCCCAAAATATCAATGGCATTCTTCACAGATATAGAAAAACACTCTTGAAGTTCGTATGGAGCCACAAGAGGCTCTGAAGAGCCAAAGCAACACTGAGGGAAACAAATCCAGGGCTACAATTCCTTACCGCAAACCTGCAACAGCAAAAATAACATGGCATTGCCATCAAAGCCCACGACTAATGAAACAAAACAAGTAGCAAGAGAGAAAACCGCCTCTCATAGTGTGGAGTGTGAAGGTGCTTCATGCTTTAGCCAGCTCATTTTCAACATGGTGTCAGGATTTTATACTGTAGACAAGAGCAGTATCTCCACTAAGTGTTTCTTGATATCCATACGCAAAAGACGATCACCATATGTAAAATCTCACCAAACGCAAAATTCAACTCAAAATGTATCAAGTCTTAAAACTAAGAAATGAAATTACGAATTTGCCAAAGTAAAACAGAGGTGAAATTCTTTGACATGTATCTAGGCAAAGTTTTTGGTTTGAGGCAGGGGCTTACTGTCTTAAAGAATGAAGCCATGGAAGCAAACTTAGACCAATGACAAATGGAACTGCATCATACTGCAAGGTTTCGTGAGGAAAAGGAAGCTGCTTCACAGAATTAATGGAGAAGCTACAGAACAGGAGAACATATGTTCAAGCTATATGTTGAACAAGGTACTAATATTCAAAATTACAGGAAAAACACATGGCAGTAAAAATCTGTCCTAATTGAGCAAAAGATCTGAATAGACATTTCTCAAAAGAAGATACACAGAAGGCCAAGAAACAAAGGAAAAAAAATCATTCAACAAGGCTAATTGTCAGCAAGGTACAAAACAAGCAAGGAAATACACTTCAGCTATAATTGGATGATTATTCTAAAAAAAGACAGAAACAAAAGATGCCAGTGGGGATGCAGAGAAAGGACAATTCTCACATGCTGCTGCTGGGGTCTGTGCATTCCCTGAGGTAATCTGAAGGTGCCTTGAAAACTGGAGATAAATTACTATATAATCCAGCAATTCTACCACCAATACACAACTCCCCTCCCCCCACAAAATGAAGTATGTCTAACATAATTGAATCACAGACATGAAGTGTTGATAGGGATGTTTGTTTGCTGATGTTTTCTGTGAAGTGGCTCGTGGCCTTTGCAATGCTGTGTTTTCTACACATTTCAGCATGCTCATCCCGCTTGCATCTTCTCTTCTATTGACTTTTGTTACTTTGATCTACGACATACTGACAGCAAGTGTTAAAGCATCTTACTGAGTTAGTGAATTAGTGACTTTCACCAAGAATTCTTGACCATTATTTTTAAGAATACAGGGAGCAGGGTAGAGAGGAGACAGTTAAGAGCGCTTGCTGTTCTTGCCGTGAACCTGGGTTGAGTTCTCAACACTCACATGGAACTTATATCTGAAACTCCAGAGGGTTCAGGTGCTCTCTTCTGGCCTCTGAGGACACTGCATACACACCCTCATGCAAAACACACACATACATAAAATAAATATAAGCAAATCATTTTTTTAAAAACAAATACAAGAGATCAATGGGACTAAGTAGATGGCTACTTCATGTTCACAACATAGCAGCCCACTTTAAAGGATCCAGAATGACTGGTGAGTTCTACCCCACAACTGAGGCTTTGGTGAGGTTTCCAGGACTGAGAAAGCATAAGGATTCAAAACTAAAAAGTGGATTTTACCTTAACATAGAGAGCAGCTAACACAGCACAAATGACTTTGCAGCAGGTGAAATGGACTTTGCTGGGAGTGGTTATGATGATGATACCCGAATTCCCAGAAGACTTCAAGCCAAGTCCTGGACAGATGTTAACAAGAATGAAGAATGGGGGCGGGGCTCATAAATCTACTCTGTCATGGTGTCGCTGGGCTGGTTTCATTCCTAACAATGGCTCAATGCATTTGCAACACCATCCACATCAATAGTGCTTCCTGGTGCCAAACACTCACAGCAGCCCTGCCAGGCCCACTGCCCAGCCATGGCTCCCTTATCCTTCCCACATGTGTGGCTTGGCTGACTCTGGTCTGTCTCTTTTCTGCATTATCTCTGCTAGCTGACAGACAGGTCAAGGTCGGAAGGCAGATGATTCATCCTAATATGTAGAACCTCAGCTGTGGAAAACAGAATTCTTGAAGTCTATGCAGAGACTACCACAACGAACACTGTGATGAATTAGTCACTTAATCTCTTAACAAATATTTCTTGAACTCTTTCCTTTGGCAAAATACCAGGGGAGGATGTGCTGGCCCAAGGTAATTCAAACAGTTCTCCAAGTGGTGGATCCTAAACTCCAATAGATTGTTCACTCAGGACTAAGAGCCACAGGGCTTGCTCTGGCGCAAACCGAGAAGCAGCTTGGTGTAATTAAGATGGATACAAAGAGAACACCTGCCAGATTCCTGGCTTCTCAGATAGAGTCGCAAGATCACGTGACAAGTAGCTGACGGATGGGATGGGGGAAATCCAATAGCCCCTTCCATCCTGCCCAGCTCTTCCTCGAACAGGACAGCAAACAGTGGCGCTTGTGAAACTTGATGAACTTGGTGAAACTAAAAAAGAACGAGACTCCAGGAAACACCCCATCCTCATTTAGTGCTCTCCCAACAGCCTTCCGTTTCACTCATATCTGACATCTGTCGAAAAATTAGACAGTGGCTTCCCAATTTCTGCTCAGGAGGGTTTGTCTCCCTCCATCGTCCAGATTATCCTGAGATCAAGGCTCTGACCGCCACCCCTTCTTCTAACCCATCAATAGGTGGCCATTGTCTGTAGAGTCACTTCTGCCTTCCCCTAGCTCACGGCTCATTGTGTTCTGTGTCCCATAACCTGGCCATCCACTTCTGGTTCTCCTCTCACACACCCCTCCCATCTCTCCTCCACATCTCTGGTGATTTGAAAGAGAACTGCCCCCAGAGGCTCATATAATCCATTGCTTGGTCCCAAGTTGGTGGAACTGTTTGGAAGAGTTAAGCCACTGGAGGTGGGCTTTGAGGTTTCAAAATGCCCATGGCATTCCCAGTTAACTTTTTCTGTCTTGTGCTTGCCTCTCAAACTTGACTGTTACTTTTAAGACTAAGGGAGGGGCTGGAAAGACCAGGTGGCAGCAGTTCAGAGCTCCTCTGGAGGGATCTCCAGGTCGCTGTTCCTTCTTAGTACTCTGTGCTCAGACACCCAGAGTACTCTAGTTCCTCAGATTCATGAAACATGTTCACCTTTCTGTCTGCTGTCCTTTCTGGGGAGCTCTTCCAAGCTGTGATTGACAAGTGCTCACCCCACCTGTAAGACCCAGCCTGCGTGTCTCTTCTCTGCATCTAAAGCAATTCTTCAAGGAGCGTTGGTCATTCTCTCTGTACTGCCGTGTGTGGCTTACCCCTTGCTCCATCAGCCTGCTAACTCCTGGAGAGCTGGTGCTGAGACCGCATCATCCCGCCTGCCAGGGGAAATACAGACCAGGCCAGGTGCTTTCCATTGAGCCGGTTGATAGGACAGTGTCAGAATGAAGAGTGGTTGGATAAACGAAGGTACGTGTTTTCATTTTCCATCTTACGTGGATCCGTCGGGAAATCTATTAGTTCAGTTGCCAAAATAGTCCCAGGACTGGATTACTCCTCACGGTCTTCACTGCTGGCAGTCTGGCTCGAGACACCTACCTGCTGGCCAAGTTCTTGCTAATAGCTTCCTGAGAATCCTTGTGCTTTGCTTTCTGATAGCCGCCCAAGTCTGACTATTCCCAGCGAAGACGATAGGTTTAAAAATAGGAAAGAGATGAATCCATCCTCTGGTCTCCATGGCATTCTAGACAAATCCCCAATCCTTTCTATAGTCCACAAAGCTATGGACTACCACTCCCCTACCCAGCCCCTCTTACCACCTAACTTCATCTCTCACCTCTGTATCCCCTGTCAATTCCACTTCAGCCACCATCCCCCCTCCCCTACTCCAGATCCACGAGGCATGCTTCTAGCGTGAGGCCGTTAGCCAGTGGGATTCTGGACCGCTTTTGTCTCTTCACCAGCCATGCCTACTCCACCTCCTAGTCTTCGCTCTAAAGCACCTTGCCGACGGGTTCTGCTTGGACTACAGTATCTAACATTGTCTCCCCGTCCATTTTCTCTCGAGTCTTGGCCTTTTCTAGCGTATGTAGTATGATGATTCATTATGGCTGTTGTTTGCGTTCTGCCTCTCTCTGTCAGAATTCTGTCTTTGCAAGCACCTGATCTAATTGGTTCAGGGATACAGTCTAAGTGGGCTGGCGCTGTGGGAAATGCCCTAGCTGTTTGGTGAACATCGCTTGAACGAATCGGTGAATGTGCGACTAGTATATTAGTTCCTTAAGTGTATTGGACTTTGCAGAGCTCATCAGCAAACCCTGCTTTCGAATGTAATACTTTTGACTTAGGCCGTGCTCAGTAGATAGATGCATTGCACTGTATTTGAGTGGGGCACACTCAAGAGAGAAAAGATGCGCCAGCAATAATGTCACATTTATTCACACCCCACTCCGTGTCTATTTTAGCAAAAAAGCCTTCTTGGAACTATACTCTGAGAATAGGATTTCATAGTATAGGCCTGGGTAGCTGGAGTGACCATGACCTTCACCATCATTCTCAGGCTGGGAGGGGAAGTGTACACATCTCCTTAACCCCATGTTGGGATGCTGGGTGGGCTGACAGGAAGCTCCCAGAGCAGCTTCCCCAAATAACCTCGCTGTTGTTCCTCAGTGTGCCAAGAACCCCAGTTCTGCCAGTGCTTTGGCTCCTCTCAGTCAACAATCCACTCAATGTTTTCGGGTGTTTTTTTCCCCCCTGACATCAAGCGCTGAAAAACTATGCAAATTTCCCATGAGAAACCGCGGTTGCACTTGCGTGCTGGCAAGGCGCTGGCTGCTACGCCAAGACCGCGTTTTGGAAAAATGCAGAAAATAGCTTTAACTACATTCCTCCCCTCTCCCACCCCCAGATTCATGGGTAAGTTTTCAAATCACGAGCAGAGCAGTCCATGCGATCTTATTTTGATCAAAATATAATGTCTACCAGGTGGTCTAGTTTGGATTCGATCTCTGCCAGGTGGTACAAAATCAGGCAGACGATCGTAGACCTGTGTGGAAATGATCACAAGTCCCCCTGCAAGGCTTGAGGTTCAGACCAGTCTACAGAAACACAGCGTCCAAACCCCACCCACCGCCGCGGAGAAGGTGGGTATTTTCCACTAGATTGGTTCAGCCAACCTGCTGCTCTGGAATCACTTTGAACTGACAAACTTCACAGAACGGGGTTTGACATTGAGCAGTCGGCGCTGCCAGGATCGTGCATGGATTATGTCTGGCAATTCTTCATGGACTTTAGTACATCAGAGACCTACCAGGCTGCAGAGGCGTGGCCAGTTCAAAATGATCGCTTAGAAAGAATCTAGGAATGAATAAATAAATTATAATTTTCCTTTATTATAATTAAAAAAACATCATTGCTTAAAATAGATGTGATTCTTCTCAGGACTTAGAAACAAAAGTTTCCCCTTTCTTGGTGTGCGGGAAACCGAGCCACCTACTAAACTGTGATATTCCCTAGAAGTCTATATGGCTAGTTTATTTTCCCATACCCTTTAGTTCTCAGTATTCTACTTATGTTCTACTATTTTACTGTGTCTTCTAGAATCATGCCTCTCCTTTCAGCGTCATCTTTAATATGTGAGCGAGGCAGACAATATAAGAGTAAAAGTGAATAGGTTATATGTACTGTATTTCTTGTTTATTTCCAACAAGGAAAACTACTACAGAATATTATTTGCTAACATATCTCGGGTATATGTCAAGTTAAAAAAAAACCACGATTTAATTTACGTCAGGATTTTCCATACATTCTGTGTGCAAGGCCCTCCCTGTGCGGATGAGGAAAGAGGTGATAAGCACAAGTCCGTACCGAGAGGCAGACACTCCCACTGGCAGCTGTAGCGTGCTGGAGCGATGACTCCGTGTACCTGAAATAGTCACAGTCAGCAAGTCCACAGAGACAGAAAGCAAATTAATGGCAGCCCGGGGACCAGTGGGAAATGGGGAGTGACTGATTAATGAATATGAAGTTTCCCCTTGGGTGATGGAAATCTTCGGGAACTAGACAGTGGGGATGGTTGCACAAAACTGTGGATAAACAAGATATGATAATGGTAATATTATGTTATACACCTTCTACAAAATATTTGTTAAAAATCAGGTAACAGACAGGCAAATCCTTAGTGTGCTGAGAGCAAATTATTCTTTTATTCATTCATTCATTTAATCAATATTTGTGGAGTGCTCACTGTGCCTATTACTGCATTGGGTACTGGAAACAAAATGTTAAGCTCAGCAAGCCTGCTCTTTCTCCCATACACTATTGTCTGGTAAGTTAAACCCCAGACAAAGGCTAAAAAGGAAATGAAATATGTAATCAAGAAGCCTGGCCTAATTGCAGGTTTGGACAAGGGTCAGGGACAACGGTTCCAAAGAACCACTGTTCAGAGTTTTGACGGATGGCTGGAAGCTAGAAAGGGGGACTGGACCAGAGGAAAACATCAGACATGGAGCTGCCAGGGAGAGGTCAGTGAGCACAAAAGACAAAAAAAAGATGGGAGACTTTCCATAAGCCTTGAGCAGAAGGTAAGTACAAACCAATGCGGAGGCTGAAGGGTTGGAAGGCCTGGGAGGTGGGGAAGGGATGAAGCGAATAAGCCATCGGGCGTGTGGGAGACCTAGATCACTGCCATGGGCAAAACAAAGGAGAACAAAAGGAAGGAGAAAGAGTGTGGAAGATGCTTTAGAAGTTCATGAAACAGAGCTTGGCAGCCATTAGAATTACGAGCGAGGGACTCGGGGGAGAGAGCAAGAATTCCAGAGACAACTTCAGGAGACAAGAGGAGAAATAGCTGAGGGAAGGAAGGATCTGGGGCAGGAGGAATGACACTCACTGAGACAGGAAACCTTAGAATAGGTTTTCCTCAATTGCTCTCATGGAAAGATTTTTCTATGCATTTTAGCGTTTTCATTGATGGTTAACAATAGCCCTACCTTGAAATGAAAGCTACATGGGAAGGGGAGTCGCTAATTAAGATCTAAATAAACGCTCCAGGAAAAGATACATACATAGTTCTGTTTATTCATAGCCAATGTTTTCCCTTTACCTTTCTATTTTTGTATTAACTACAAGAGTGAAATGATAATAAAAAGGCAAAGAAAGCTACCATTGATTGGACATTTACTCTCAGGTGTGCAAAGCACCTACATTCCTATTGCATTGCTCTATATCTAAACAACCCTATAGAGAAGCTGTGTCCCACTATCTAAAGAGAAGAAAAAAGTAACTATAATAAATATGCATTAGCAAAGAGTGCATCTGGGCGCATGGTAGGCCAGATTTTAGGATTTTTTAGAATATTTTATGCATAAATGTTACTGTTTGGGAGGAGAAACTTACTATGTAGTTGGTGCTAGCAGCAGGTGCATCAGACTGAGGGGCCGGCTAATTACAACAATGCGTGGCTATTGTCATGCAGGCAAAACAATATCTTTTCTTGTAAGACTTTGCAGGATGTTTGTTTTAAATATGTACATAACACAGTGAGTTTGAAAATTAAATATATATTTAAAACAAGTAATGTTTGGAGTGAATTAGTAAGTTATCTATAAATGCTAAGATAATAGATAGAAATGGGATTCCTAATCAGATCCCTTGCTTTATATCACTGTCTTGCGCATGAGGTCAATAGGTGCACTAATCTATAGCTATAAAGATATGTATCTAACCATTCTTTGGTCGCGGGGCATCTAGGTTGTTTCCAGGTTCTGGCTATGACAAGTAATGCTGCTATGAACAAAGCTGAGCACATGTCCTTGTGGTACGATTGAGCATCATTTGGGTATATGCACAGAAATGGTATTGCTGGGTCTTGAAATAGGTTGTTTCCTAATTTTCTGAGAAATCGTCATACTGATTTCCAAAGTGGCTGTACCAGCTTGCACTCCCACCAGCAATGCAGGAGTGTTCCCTTTACCCCACATCCTCTCCAGCATAAGCTGTCATCAGTGCTTTTTATCTTGGTCATCCTTATAGGTGTAAGATGGAATCTCAGAGTTGTTTTGATTTGCACTTCTCTGATGGCTAAGGATGTTGAGCACTTGCTTAAGCCATATGAGATTCATCTATTGAGAATTCTCTGTTTACATCTGCACCCCATTTTTATTGGATTATTTGTTCTTTTGATGACCAATTTCTTGAGTTCTTTGTGTATTTTGTAAATCAGCCCTCTAACTGATGTGGGGTTAGTGAACATCTTTTCCCATCCTGTAGGCTGCTGTTTTGTCTTGTTGACTGTGTCCTTTGCTTTATAGAAGCTTCTCAGTTTCAGGAGGTCCCATTTATTAACTGTTTCTTTCAATGTCTGTGCAACAGGGATTATTCTTAGGAAGTGGTCTCCAGTGCCAATGCATTCAAGTGTACTTCCCACTTTCTCTTCTATGAGGTTCAGTGTGGTTGGTTTTATGTTGAGATCTTTGATCCATTTGGACTTCAGTTTTGTTCACGGTGACAGATGTGGATCTATTTTCATTCTTATACGTGTTGATATCCAGTTACGCCAGCACCATTTGTTGAATATGCTTTCTTTTTTCTATTTGATATGTTTTGCTTCTTTGTCAAAAATCAGGTGTTCATAGGTGTGTGGATTAATATCTGGATCTTTGATTCAGTTCCATTGGTCCTTTTGTCTGTTCTTATGCCAATACCAGGCTGTTTTCAGTACTGTAGCTCTGTAGTAGAGTTTGAAGTCAGGGGTTGTGGTGCCTCCAGAAGTTCCTTTATTGTACAGGATTGTTTTGGCTATCCTGGGTTTTTTTTTTTGTTTTTCCATATGAAGTTGAATATTGTTCTTTTGAGGCCTGTGAAGGATTTTACTGGACTTTTTATGGCATTGCATTGAATCTGTAGATAGCTTTTGATCAGATTGCCATTTTTTACTATGTTAATTCTACCTACCCAAGAGTATAAGAGATCTTTCCATTTTCTGGTGTTTTCTTCAATTTCTTTCTTCAGAGTTAAAGCTCTTGTCATACAAGTCTTCCACTTGTTTTGTTAGTTACGCTGACATATTTTATGCTATTTGTGACTATTGTGAAGGGCTGCACCCCATTCTTTTGTTGGATTATTTGTTGTTTTGATAACCAGTTTCTTGAATTCTTTGTATATTTTGAAAATCAGTCCTTTGTTTGATGTGGGGTTGATGAAGATCTTTTCCCATACACAGTGGAAAAAATAATAACATCTTGAAATTTGCAGGCAAATGGATGTATCTAGGAAAAATTGTGAGTGAGGTAACCCAGACCCAGAAAGACAAATCTAATATGCACTCATTCATAAGTGGCCTTTAGACATGAAGCAAAAACAAAAACAAAAATAAAAGACAAAACAGCATAGAATTTACAACTCCAGGGAACCTAGACAACAAAGAGGATCATAAGAGACACATACATGGATCTAATCTACATGGGAAGTAGAAAAAGGATCTCCTGAGTAAATTAGGAGCATGGGGATCATGGGAGAGGGTAGAAGAGGAAGGGAGGAGAGTGTAGAAAAATATATAGCTCAAATTATATATATATATACATATACATACACACACACACACACACACACACACATATATATATATATATATATATATATATATATATATATATATATGAGAGACAGATTAATACCACTGAGCTGAATAAGAGAAGAAGGGTTTCCTGGAGGTTCTATGACCTACCACCTCGCAGGTCTTGGATCAGTTAGCAGCCCAATAGAAGTTCTGTGTTATGGAGTAAGCCATAAAGTTGATCTGAAAGCAATTGACTGCTCCTATAACATCTGTGTCATTATTGCACCAGGGGATATATCCTGCCAGGACAATAGTTATTATAGTTTATGGGAGTCATAGGTAGGTAAGATTGTTAATTATTTTTCTCTCCCATAAATGCATAAGACCTCCCAGCACTGCAAATCTAGTTAGTAGGGATGAAGATTCCAGGTCAGTATTGGTTTAATTTCTCCATGTCTTATGACTCAAGAATGTAGTGTTTTCAGCAATAGTGTTTTAACACTGAGTTCTATAGTGTAACCAAGAGCAATAATAATAGCTTATAATGTTTTTGCTGCCTACGGGACCCCAATGACCCACAGCTTGGAAACAGGTAGCTCACGCCTGGCACTAGGATTTTTGTTTAACTCTTTTTGCAGTAGATGGAAATTAATACAGACTTACAAATGATCAGTTTGCAGAGAATAAGAGACCATGCAGTGCTCAGCCCTTGATTTGGAAATCTTCATGACACCTCCTAACCACAAGTCCCAGGCATCATCACAGAAGAAGAAGGGGAGAGATTGGTGAAGGACTGCTGGGACACAATGCTTTCCAGACGTGGCAGGCTTATCCAGCGCACGAATTCACAATGGCTGTGGTTGCATAACGAAAGACCTGCACAAGATAAAGGCAGGCAAATTCTCAGCACGGAGGGGAGGGCCACGACGTCCCACTCCTAGCTGATGAGAAGGGAAATGTCTGTTTTCTGCAGAGATGCAGAACAGACCTTGACAGCTCCTATGCTCCTCAATGGCGCTGCACCCATGCACACGCACTGGCAGCACTGAGCAGAGTCCGCGGGTTTGAAAAAGAGCACGTGAAATGGGGAGAGAAAAGCACAGGGGATGTAGGGAAAGAACTGGTCAGGGAAGAGAGAGTGGGTTTTTTTTATCAAAACATACTCTATGTGTATATGAAGTTCTTAAATAATAAATCAAATGAGAAAAACGTCAATAAAAAGTTTAAAGCATCATGGACGCTCAGCTAATTACATTTCCCGACTGCAATTATGTGGGTATCACTTTCATGAGGTTGTGGATGCATGTTTGTACCAGTTCTATCAGCATTTTATGCTTTCTTTTGAATTGCTTAATCACTTTAATCACATAAGTGTTTTTTGTAAGGCCATTTTACATAACTCTCATGGGGAGAAGATTAGTGTGTCCATAAAGAACCATAAATGGCAAAAGACAACCATGAAATTACAATCAAAGAGAGTAGCATCCCTAATCCACAGCTGCCTACTGCTGTGCTAAGGATGCTGTGGATGCCTCTTTCCTTGGCTCACATAGGGGGTAGGGAGGCCACGGTGCAGCTTGGAGGGAAAGCGCTTGCCTGACTGATAGGGAAGACCTTCCGACAGGTGTTCCAGCCCACTACTGTACTGGCAGGTGAGTCAAGGTAATTATTCTTGGAATCATAAAACAGTTCTCTCCCTCCATGACCCCATGTCATTTACTGCTGTGAACCACCTCAAGCAGATTTGCAGTCTCCTGGCATAAAATGCCCCTCTCTGGGAGGCCACGGAGCTATCCACATCACGGACATACAAACTGAGACACATCTCCCTGTGAAATTCCTCCAGATATTGATTTAGTCAGCATCTGCTCCTGAGATCATGGTATCCAGAAAAATGTGTCCATTGTGGATACATTCTTTGACCATAACCAACAAAGATCCACTGGAGCTTTTCAGGCTTTCGGTGGACCAGGGCAGAAGAAGAAAGAATGAACCAGCCAAAGTCTCCATCCTTATAATATTTTATGAGATTGTAAGGGATTTTCCAAGATGATTTTTAAAAAGTTAAGCATTGTGACTTGGGAGGGGACCTCATGACCTTAATTGGAATCATCAAAGGTCAGTCATCCCCAGAGAATTGTCCTCAGTCCACCAAGATGTGTTCAACAGGACAGGTCCCAGTGACAAGTGGAGGTGGCAGACAAAGGAAGGAAGAAGGGACCCTGCAGAATGCGGCTTGCAGTGGAAGAGAAGGAACAAGCACCCCGAGGAAGGATCAGTGGCAAGGACAATTAAGCAAAGTTGCAAAACATTGACACTGTCCCACAAAGCCCAGCAGAGCCCTGGTTTTCTCGGGCATGGGAGATCTAGATGGTAGAAAAACAGATGGAACTGGAGTCCTGAATGGTTCGGTGGGCGCTACAATGATTCAGATGACGAGCAAGGGGACTGACGAGTGTTCAAACCTACAAGGTCTTGAATTAACCCAGTTCGAATGATTTACTGTTACCATATTTGGGCTGACTTTGAGTGCAGGAGAGGAGGAAAAAATGAAGAAAAACAAGCTTACCCATAAAAAGGAATCGTAGAACTTCATGTCCCAGCAAGTGGGTAAAAATGTTAACATTGCTTTTTTATGACCTAATAAATGTCTTTCATAAAATATTGTTGAAAACATACTCCCTAGATCTCTTTATTAGACAGAAAAACAGATCATTGATCAAATGAAGAACTGATCAGGAAAAAAAATTAAAAGGATGTCAGGGGTTGGAAAAGTATCGACTGTCTTTTTAACTTCATGGCCCAGTAAAGTAAGTATTTTCATATATGCGATAGGAATGGGTCCAGAAAGATTAGGTTACTTATCTGAAACTACAAAGCTAAAAGATGCAGAAATCCAGACTTAAAACCCACCCGATTGGAAAGCTTTTCCATCCGTCCCTGAAGCCTTCTCTGACGACCTACAGGTGACATCTGTCAGGACAATGGAAATGACCCAGGAATGACTAGCATCACATTTTTAGGAATTCACAGATCAACTGTGTAAACAACACATAATGATGATCCAAGTCCCAGTTTTTAGAACATTGCAAAACTTTACGGGCTGCGACATGCCGGTATGACCTCTTCTGCGGAGAGCCACGTAAAGCTCGGGTGACAAGGTACATTATTCCAGATAACTCAGCTTGCCGGTGGTGGCCCTGGTCACCCCCTTCTCATTTCATATTAGCAAGTTCTGACAGGGTGTCTAAAGGGTGAAAATGAAGCCTTCTATGTAATGCCTTTCGTTAGGGTTCTTTTACAGTACTTGAGTAATTAGTATTTAAAAGTAAATTGCTCTGGGGAAATTAAACTTTCCAAAGTAGAATTTAGAATGATGTTGTTGCTGTCATGATTTCAAGCCAATTTGTAGACAATCAAGGCATTTAGGTTAAATAATCCTTTCATTCAGTGGTCAAAAAGTAGGATGAATTCAGACAATATATAATTTTTGTCTCCACAGTGGTCACAGTGTCCCATGGCATGGGATATATCTCAGTGGGAATCCACGCATGAGGTGGATACTTCAGGGCAGTACAGCCAGTCAACAAACATCAAGCTAGACGCAGCCACCCTGTCTTTATCCTCTAAATCCCTACACCTCACAGACCAACAGGGACCGTAGAATTGAAACCCTCCAGATTTAATTATCTTTTCCACTTTTCATTGTTTACTTCTCTGGGCTTTGCCACAGCCTCCAACAGACCCCAAACATACCTTGCTTTTATGTCTAGTGATGTTGGAGTTTTATTCATGAAAGACCAACCGTGTCACTACTCTATATAAAAACACTTACATGCTCTCTCATGATTTAAAGGATAAAGTCCCAGTTTCCCAAGATGCTTTTAATTTCTCATGATCAGATCCCATTTCTGATTGAAATCAGAACCCTTTTCCTTGATTTTTCCACCAAGGCCTACACACTCCAGTCGATTGAATCACCCAGAGTTCCTGTAACAAGTCCTTCATGCTTCTTCGGATATATGTTTTTCGAGAATCTCACTTACTTGGGACTCACAGTCTCTATGAAACCATCTCCTATGATAGCCCCAGTCAAATTGCCATAGCGATGTGCATGTCTATTTCCATGTCTATCAGAGTTATCTGTGTTCTCAGTTCTTTCAGAACTCTCTGTATGTTGTGATTCTAATACACACTGTGATAATCCAGCTTTAGGCACCAATTTCACTGTGCACAGTAGAGAGCTCCTTCTATAGGGGCTTCACATCTTAAATGCCCATGTTTCCATTGGCTACTTCAGTGTATACTGCAAAGTGGATGCTTGTATTTATTTATGCAAATCAGCAGGCTGCAGCTACTTATGCTGAATACTGAAAAAATCGGTTTTTACTTACAAGCCACAGGTCTTTGGAAGCCCAAACCCTTTTCTCCTTTAACCTAAGATTTGTCCCTCTTCACTTCTTTTCCCACACCAGCAAGTGACACAGGACTAAAGAAGCTGCTGGAGCTGGAAATGCCAGGCCCAGCAGCACCAGCTGCTGACCCCACTGCCAGGCTCAGCCGTTCCTGATGCCGACCCCACTGCCAAGCTCAGCCGCACCCGCTTCCCACCCCACTGCCCCGGCTGCCGACCCCACTGCCAGACTCAGCCACTCCAGCTGCCAATCCCACTCTTTCCTTCACAAATCGCACACGTTCTGCATTCTGGATCCTGATCAGCTTCTCTCCATCTCCAGAGACACTGAGCTTCAATTTTGTCGTCATCCCCCCTGAATTTCTGAACAGTCACTGATGCCGTCTCCTTCCGGTCGTTGTGCCCACTCGGCAGGCCCATCTAGTCTGCACACTGGAGCAAGACTGACTTTCGCAAAGTATAGATCAGTGTATGCAACTCTTCTGCTTAAAACCCTGCCACTGCTTTCCACTGGCACTAAAATGCACAATGTCTCTGCAATGCCGTACAGCAGCCTGCATGCCCTGCTTCAGTTTCTTCTTCCCAACCATTCCCTTCTTCATGGGGCTCTAGCTCCATCTCCTTCTAACATCTTAGGTGTGTCTACCTGCTTGCTAGCCTGTGTCTCCAGATAAGCCTTGGATTCATTCTCCCCTTGCCTTTCAGGCTTTGTTTATATCAGATTTCAGATAGTCTATTCACAAACACTTGGTCTGAATCCATAGCCCCTGAGTCTAGGAATTCTGCTTTATCACTCTTGATTCATTAGTTTGTATCTACTCTTGTTGGTACGCATAAACAATTTCTTTGCATTTTTTTAATGTTTTGAGACAGGGTTTCTCTGTAGCTTTTTGGTTCTTGTCCTGGAACTAGCTCTTGTAGACCAGGCTGGCCTCGAACTCACAGAGATACGCCTGCCTCTGCCTCCTGAGTGCTGGGATTAAAGGCGCGCGCCACCACCGCCCGGCTCTTTGCATTCTTTTGAGATTGCAGGCTCCAGGAAGGTTGGTGATCAATTTTGTCCTATATACTGCCTCCCCCCACTCCCCATCACAATAACTTAACAGTAGATACCAATTACGGAATCAATAAGTTTACTTAAGTTTGTATGCTTGCCTGGAAGTGGGAACAATTATTTGTGTCTTGTAAGTCTCTGCCAATTAGATGAGTTAATATGCGTATGAATGCCCGGTAGCTTTAAGCAATCTAAGTTACTCTCATAGACCAGCGATTCTTATGACGCAAATGAGAACTATGTGCCATACTTTTGGAAATACACTAGGGTTTGATTAAGTGCTCTCTATGACGGTCCTTCACGGTCAGAAATAGGACGAAGGGATGGAAGTTCTGGGAAAGCAGCCTTCTCAACCACTACAAACCAAGAGCTATTGGAGCATTAAGTGCACTCCGACAACAGACTGATGCCAAAGTCGCAAGTTTCCTAACTCCGGTGGATGTTGCTTACATATTAAAAAGAAGACTAGACTAAACAACACGCTCGTGCTTCTCGTGAACTCAAGGATTCTATAATTACAGAGAGCAGCAACACTGACAGAAGAAACTGCAGATTTGCACATGCAACCCAGAAAGGAAAAGGTCCATTTACAGCTTCCCCCGGCTGCCACCCGGGACAGTGCCTAGGAAAATACTTCGTGGGGAAAATTTCCAAGGCAAAGCTCCCTGAGACAGCCTTATTAGTCAGTAACATGATGAAAGGTCTCTACTTCTTAGATTAGGGAGCCAATGATCAAACACACTTGCTCAGGTAAGATTCCACGCTGTTCTTAGAACTGGTCCTGCAGAATGCATGTAGAAAAGGGAATTGTCAAAAATGCTTTAGGGCTAGATGTTGGTGGTGCACACCTTTCCTCTGATCCCAGCACTTGGTAGGCAGGCGGATCTCTGGGAGTTCAAGGCCAGCCTGGTCTATAGGGCTAATTCTAGGACCACCAAGGATGCACAAAGAAACCCTGTCTAAAACAAAAAACAAACAATAACAAAAACAGACACTAATGGTGAGAAAAGCTGGGAAACATGTTCAGCCTTCTGGAAGGCCGCGCAGTAGAAAAGTCAACCTCTATCGAATGTGAATGCCTGCGCCATTTCTGGGAAACTGGCCCCCAGCATAATTTAGTGTACTCAGAACTACCTGGGAGGGATTGGTTCCCGATGCTTAAATACAAAGGAGTATAAGATAATGTCATCAGAGGAGCTAATCCTCTGCCCTGGGATGTTGATCTTTAGTTGGATTTTAGTTCCTCCCTTAACCTGCCCAGACAGTACCTTTGACACTTAGTCCCACAAAGTACAGGAAACTCTCTGCTAGGTGTTCGCGAGAGCAGCCAGGAGTCACCAGGGGAGAGAGAGCAGTACCTTTGTTTCATTTCTTGGGGACTTTTCAAGTGGCTTCTAGAGCTGTGTTGGGGACATTGGCTTACTTGTCCTTGTTGTCACCCAGGGTCCATTCTTTGGGGCTTCTTGACACCAACCTTCTGAATGACCTTCAGAGAGCCATCCTTCCCAGGGACATTGAGCCCACATTTCATTTCAGCTTCTGCTCCTGCCGTCCACCTGTGAAGATGTTCTCACTGGTACAGGAAAGAGCCAGAGACTAGACTCAGGGTGGGGCGTGTGGGAGAAGTGCTTCCTGGAGGCTCCTTGGGCCAGGACCATACTTCATATGCTAAAGACCCTGGGAGTCTCCCTTCTTCCTGATGAAGAGACTGAGAAGCAGGTGGCCCTAGAGCTGTGGACAGTCCTCTTGTCAACACAGAAATGCTTCATTTGGGCGGCACAGACACTGTGGGAAACAGATGGTATAGGGAGAATAATGTCTTCTTCTACCACGTATACAAAGAGATGTCTACCTCAAAAGCCTTAGAATGTCCCCTGACACAGTAACAGATTTTACAGGTGGGCTTAAAGTTTGGACTTGGAGAAATTATCTTGAATCATTGGCATAAACCAATGTAATCTTAAGGGTCCTTTAACCAAGGGAAGAAGGGGTGTTCCCATCAGGAAGGGTGAATTAGCAGTGGCAGAGGAAGGGCAGACACCAGAAGAAGCTACTTTGTTTTCCAGGAAGAGGGCAGACTCTGGAAGCTACAACATGGGAACAGATTCTCCAAGAGGCTCCCAGGGAAGCATAACCTTATTCACATCCTGATATCCAGAATTATAACTTTTCTATTTCTGATGTGTGTGGGTGTAGGTGTTTGTGTGTATGTCTGTGTGTATGTGCACACACGCAGAGGCTACAAGTTAACATTAAGTATTTTCTTCAATTGCTCGCACCTTCGTTTTTGAGCTAGGATCTCTCCCAGAAAGGGCAGCTTACTGATCCATAAGAGCTGCTGATTAAAACGCCTCATGGATCTTCCTGTCTCCATTCACTCAGTGCTAAGAATACTGGTGTACCCTGCTGTAGGTTCTCTCGATCCCAACTGGGGTCCTCGTGTTTCTGTTATGAACACTGTTCTCAGGGAGCCAATGTTCTAGCTGCATTGTTCCTGTTGTTTAAAGTCACTGCGCTTAGTTAGGTTGTTACAGCAGGTACAGGAAACTAATAGAAGAGGGCAAATACAAGTTGACTTCAGAAAACCGCACCTCCTACATTCCTGACCATAGAAGTTGAGCCTGTCCTTGACTTTGGCTTCTCTTTATAAAGTCTGACTACGAGGACATTCTCCTTGGTTCCGAGAGAGGCCTGAGGTCAAACTCTTGCCAAGAAAATGAGAGAAGAGATTTCTTGATGGCTCCTGGGCAAGAGGCATCCTTGGTGTCTGTGTATTACTGACACACTGTTTTAAGTTCCAGTGTCATCCTCTATGCCTTTAGATTTCTGGTCATAGAACTTCCTTTTTTTATGATTATTGGATATGAGTCTTCTCTTATCTGAACCAAGTTACCTAAGTTGATAGCAGCAACACATGGATATAAAATGACTACACTGTTCTGCTTAGCAAGGCCAAGTGCTGCCTCCTGTTACAAAGAAGAAAGCACAGATTTTGTTGCCATTAGGAAATTATTTTAATCTAATAGGTTTGCTAACTATTGTATATCTACCAATGAACCTGTCTATTGGAGGTGTGTGTGTGTGTGTGTGTGTGTGTGTGTGTGTGTGTGTGTGTACTTATCCCTAGGAACCTTTTTCCTCTTTGGGGGAAGTTAGTGAGGTCTCTGTGAAGGCTGGGCTCAGAGAGTCATTACTGACCCTGCGTTATGGCAAGCCAAATCTCATCTCATTATGTGCTTGCTGTTTTAGTGAGGCTTCCTTACCGCATAGTGCGGTAATTCCATTGCTAAGGGATTACTGTGGTCAGAGATAGCCTATGGAAATGAATGGAAATGCATCCTAAACCACAGATTAGGGTCATGATGTTTCTATGAGCTGTGTTACCGCAGACAGGAGCAGAGGCTTTCCAGTGGAATTAAAGGTGTCTTTTTAATTAGAGAGACTCTTCTATGAAGGGTTACCTGTTTTCTCACTTTGTCTTGGATTATGACTACAGAGTGACATTGGTCTTCTTGAATTTAGGATCCATTTGGGGTTGGTCTGGTGGGCAGTGGAGGTAAGGCACTTGCCACTTTCCCACTGCTGCTCAGAAGGAGGTCAGCAACCTTCCAGCACAGTTTGGCCAAGGAGGTCAGGCGCCCGATTCAGCAGCGGCAGGAATGGGGTGGCGAGAGAAGCAAGTGACACCTTGGGTGGCCCTGTTATGAGGGCATGCGAGGCATCTGTCCCAAGTCATTCTGAAAAGATGGTTCACGCACACAGAGAGAACGGAAGACTGATGTTGTTTTACAGTGCAACAAACCTGACTTTAGGTTGTCCCTACAAGTGTATCACTCACGCGCCTTACAGAATATCCCCTTAAGCAGGAGAAAGGAGGCTTCATGATACCCATGACCAATTGTCCTCTCAAGCTGCCATGCTTCCGTGACTTCTAGAGGAATGTACACAGGAGCAGAAAGTGGCCTGATTGCTTCACTGCCTGAGGGCATATCTCAGTTTCCCAGGGACAGAAAGGCACACAGTGGGCCGGGAGCCATGGACTCTAACCTGAGAAATGGCACATGCCTCTCAGGGCAGCTAGGTCAGGCCAACTCCACGGTTCTCTGCACCATGACACAACAATGTGAGCCCTGCATGTCAGGTGACCAGGGTCCTAGGCATGGCTTCAAAAAGGAATAATTCTAGAGCTCAGCCATTAAAGGCTAGGCTCACAACCAAAAATATATAAAGGAATAATTCTCATATTTGAATTAGGAATTACTGTCAACCTCAGTATCATCTATCCAAAGACACGTTGTTGTCAGAAATTGAAATAGCATAAAGCTTGAAAGCAACTAGCCAGTGCTCAATAATTATTCATTTTATCATCCCCAGATAGTTATAACAGCATTCTTAGCTTGGCAGGATGAATTCTGCATATTAAAATATTATTTAATGATTGCTAAATAAGTAATATGTACTATGTGCATAAAATACAACTGTGTTCTGGGTGCTATTTTAAGCACCTGTATTAATTAATGTAATCTTCCTAGTAACCTATTCAGTAGCTAACATTTCAGATAATGACAATGAAACCAAAGAATTGGAAATAATTTGCCCAGAATCACCTGCCTAGGAGAGGGTAGGGCCAGGGTTAGCCCCGAATCCAAGCTATGAGGCTGTGAGTTCATTCTGTGAACCATGAGGTCCTGAACGTATGTCTTGCTGTGTTCCCCCCCCCTCCAACTTCAAGACAGATGATGAATGGAGACTCAAGCCACAGAAGCTGTGTCATTGACTTTAAAACCTGAAGAAAAGGCGCACCGCAGCTGTATATGGCTGCTGGGGCAAGTATAAAACCATATGGACCCCGGAGTACATCACACCTTTTAAACGAAAATACAGCCAGAGCCAGGGACTTCAGAGGGACCAGTAGGTACCTGCAAAGTCAGTAGCAAACGGGGTAATTTCTGGCTCACTCTCACCTCTCCTGTCAGGAGTAGAAAAATCCTGAAAACAAAGAGGAAGACTTCCCTTCCCCCAGCCTGGCCACTGCTGGTAACTTTTGAGCTGCTGGACTTAATACACAATAGACATTGGATCTCTTCATTTCACAACTGAGGATCCCAAGTCTCAGGCGGGTACAGTGACTGACTGGTGCTCACTGGGTAGAACATGTAAGATGCTCAGAGGGAGGAGATGCAGTTCTTGGCATGTCTTATGGAGGTGGGGACAGACAGACCAGGGAAGAACGTGTGAAATGACAGCAGACTCTCAAACCATCAGTGCTATCTGCAACTAGTTGCTCATTGCATGATAATTAGAATGCAACAGAGGGGATCCCCACTGAGGCTGGGACGGCAGTAAGAAGATTGATTAAAAATCTAGACAGTAATGATAAGTGTTTGCATGATGCTGAGGCCGTGGTGGCATTTTATCAGAGGCAGAAATAGAGGGGTCTTGTGAGGTTCTGATACCTGGAGACCTGATAAAATGCCATCCACCCTCTAGGTGGGAGGCTGTAGTCAGGAACAGAGTAAGGAGGAAGCTTAGAAGAGTTCCAGGGTTAGCTTTGGATACGGCCTTCCACCACTCACAGAGCCCCTCTCTCCAGCTGAGCACATCTGGACCTGGGGGAAAGGATCTGTAGAGTCAGGTTTAAATGCCTTGGCTGGCTGGCTAAAGAGGCAAAAGGATGGTAAGTGTGCAGGGTCAACACTGTAACCTCCCCAGGGGCTGAATGTGATCTGCCCAATAATAAACATGGAGTCGAGGCCAGCAGAGGCCATGGCTGTCTCTGTTCCTCCCGCTTGAATCTGGATGCACACAAGCTGGAGAAGTTGGCGGGGAGTTTTAACCATGTGTTTTTACAAGGTCCTACCGCCCTTTAGACTCTTTCCTGATGTTCAGCTAGAAAGCATGTCAGAGGTTGGATGAGAAGGACCATAGTTGGGAGCTTTCCAAGCACTGCTGGTATTTGAGCACCTGCAGCAAAAAGCCTTGAAAGAGAGCCAGCAACTCAAAGATGGGGACAGCATGAAGTGAGTAGGTGTCAGGGCTACCACACTGTCTAATTAGTGACACTTCTGCCGTGATGTGGAAAGGTTCCTGAAGAGTTCCCAGGCTGCTGGTCCAGAGCTAGCTTTGGATACTGCATTTGAAGGCACCCCATCCTTTTAGTTTGATTTTAGGAAAAGACGAGAAGTTGATTAGTGAGGTTTGAAATGTCCAGAAGTTCTGTGCCACTCCTTCCAGCCACTGAGGAGAAAAGAAGAGGAAGAGAGGATGCAGTGTGCAGTAGAGCTGGGTGCGCTGGCTTCAGACACTGGCCTCAGTGGTGTGGACATCACCCAATGTCCCAACTGAAGTACACTGGAACTCCCTTCCAAGATCTAGCCCGGTCTTCCAAGCTCCCATCAGATATGCATGTACGGCAAGCTATCGCTATCAATCCCAGCCTGGAACGAGTGCCAGATACTGAATTTCTTTTGGGCTTACTGGATGTATGTGGCTGAACACCAGCATAGCACTGCAACATCAAGCCAATTTGCTCTTTCCCTGTAGATGCTGTGGTCCAAAGCATTGCCTTTGGGAACACAGGGCCTCTGGTTTAATTACCAAGCCCACTGTTTGCTAACGCGTTGACCTTAGGCTACACCATCATGGGTACTTCTGAGTTTGTCAGCTGGGTGTGTTAATTGCCCCAGAACAACCAGGAGCACTAAGTGGAAATCCACAAAAAACTACCAGGATTCAACTGGGATTTCACCAGGTTACAGCATCCTTTCCTGTGTGTTTTCAGACACGTAAAGCAGTGGGGAGAGTTGGGATATTTTAGTTCAGTTATTTCCCAAGCTCCACAGGTGTGCGTTCAGCTGGTACTTCTTTGTAATACTGATGCGCCACTTCTACTATTAGTGATTGAATACTGTCTTCAAACATACTTCAGAGACATTTAAAGGTATTTCATAACAAAATTGGTGTTGTAATTGTGAATAGAGACATCATCATTTGCTGTTTAAGTGAAATGGAAAACTAGACGCAGTACGAAAAAGCAGGACGGCCCATCTGTAGTGATTGCTAAGCACTGCGTTGTCTGTCTTAGTAGAGAACAGGGACAGGGTAGGGTGGGGGGTGGCGGAGAGGGGTGGAGGGGTGAGAGGGTGAGCAATCTTTACAGACAGGCTGTCATCAAACTGAGAATACGAAGTCCTGTTTCCTAATCAGACTTTTCACCATTTAATTGGCGTGCCTCGACCACTGACATCATCTTGCTGCCAACTCGTACTCTAGAAGGAAAATTACAATGGAAAGAGAGAAATCTGGGAGCTAGAGAAACCACGCTGTAAAATCCAGTCCCAGCTGTGACCTGCCAATTGCACTAGACCCGTGACTCGAAGTCTGTGTGCCTCAGTTTCCTCATGTGTAAAGTAAAATAGTCATCCTCCCTCAAGTCGAAGGGTATTCCCATGAATGAAATGAAGTTAGAAACTGAAAAAGAAAAAAAAAGTGCCTCGAATTCCAAGCAGTAATGGGAATTGACGATGACAGGCAAATTGCCTTGTCAGAGGGCAGATGAATAAAATAAAGGGCAGGTTGTTTGTGTACCCAGCCACCCAATTTGCCAGGACAAAGATATTTGGTGGTTCCCATCCCAACATCTGGACAACCTGTCAGCACATAACAGGGTGGCTTTGAGACACTCCAGAATTATATAAGGCTGGATGGCAACCAGGGCTGCTGGGCCCTCTTCTTTTCTTCCCCAGTATATTGATTTCACTTTTCAATCATTCAAAGTATAAAAAACAGTCTTTGTAAAAGACTGAGAAAATACAGTTAAGAGAAAAGGATCAGACAAAAATTTTCCACCCTACTATCCAGATATAGCAATTGTAGATATTTTCAAATGTTTTCTTTCAGGCTTTTTATGAAAATTATACATATTTTAAGGTTTTTCTCAACAGAAAGCTATTTCAGTTTTGATTTTGTTATTAAGTTTGTTAATTCCACAAATAAAGCATACATTTATACACATTTTTACATTAAGTTTATTGACTTTTTGCTTTGGTTCAACACAAAGATACAACACTAAAACTTGGGGGGATTAGTATTGAATGTGAATACACTGTATTTGTAACACTTCCAACTCCCCTCTACCCTCTAACTTCTCCCATGTCCCCCAACATCCACCTCTTGAATTCATGACCTGTTTTTTAAATATTATTTTTGTTATACATAACAGCGCATAAGTGTATGTTTTTATATACTCATGTATATGCATATTTAGACAACATGCTAAGTACACTGAGAAGGTTTTATTTTCAAATTTTCATACATGAGTTCTGCCCCCATATAACACCAACCCCTACCTCCTTCTCCATGCCCAGGACAGGACATCCTATAGATGACAAATTTATTTAGGATAGTCTCTAATATCATTTAAGTTCCTCACCTTTAATTAATATCTGCTCTATTAAAATGTTATAATTACATTTCCTTTTGAATAAATAATTACCTATAAGCCAGTGTTCATTGAGATAAATGAAAACTTCTGGTCAAAGTCTATGGCAGTATAAAGTAATTAGGAGCTGTATATATATCTCAGAGCATCTATGGTTCTACCAGAAGACCTGGTTCAATGCCCAAGATCCACTTGGCAGCTCACAACCATCTGTAATACCTAAGGCACCAGACATGTGCACAATGCATACTCATATACACCAGCAAAAGACTCAAACACGTAGCTCTGAGCTACTGCAGTCTTGAGAAACTTGTTTATTTCTACTTTTTATGTTTTGCATATGTTTTGTCTTCTTTTGTTTTGGGGCAGCATCATCTTGTATAGCCCAACCGGGCCTTGAACTCCCAATCCTTCTACCCAGACTCCCAGGTAGTAGGATTCCAAATCAGTGCCACTGAACCTGGCCTGCATGGAAAATTTAATATCAATCTACAGTTAAAAGTATAAATAAAACACAACTTAAGTATGTTTGCCCAAACCAAACAGCATCATTGCTTAGTTGTGCATATCTACAAATAAGCTGGAGATTTCTACTTTTTCTGATGGGAATTCTGTTTTCAGACTTAAACTTGTTTTTTTCCCCTTTGGTTATTTTTATCTTCTACTCATTTCATTTTCCAAAAATCTTCACATATTTAAATTAGAAATGTTTATGTCATACATATTGGCACTATTTTTTTAATAGTTTATTGACTTCATTTATGTATTCTATCAATGATGCGCATGCTATTAATGTGATATATACACATTAATGGTGTATAGCAATATCTATTGGTGATTTTGTGGCAATATTTTGGAGTTTAACATTTAAACTCTACTTTAAAAACCATGTGAAATACTGAAAAAATATGCTAAAATTCATATGATACCATATGACACACCACAACCTCCCATGCCACCAGGATAGATGAAGAAGTGATGGAGAGGCAGGAGAGAAGAAACAGATTTTTTTTTCTGTTTCTGATGTGTTTTCGTTCTGATTTGGTTTACTGTTTTTTTTTTCTTGCTTTTGTTTGCTTGCTTATCTTGTTTTGTTTTCTTTGGGGGGGCACAAAAAAGATGAGGGGAGATATGGGGAAACCAGGAGGTTTACAAAATTGGGGTGCATAATGTGAAATCCCCAAAGATTCAATAAAGAAGTTAAAAGAAAAAGCTTGCTGTCAACATGAGGCTGTGAGGGTCTCAGTGGGAAAATCTACCCACTGTGGGTGACATCATTCCCTAGGTGGCGAATGACAAATTTAACTAGTTGTGATGGTTGGTTTTAATTGTCAACGTGACACAATCTAAAACTATCCAGGAAGGGATTCTCCATGAGAGACTGTCTACATTAAGTTTGCCTGTCGACATGAGGCTATGAGAGTCTCAGTGGGACGTCCTGCCCATTGTGAGTGACACCACTCCCTGGGCAGGAATCCTGGGCTGTATAAGAATGGGAAAGGTGAGCTGTCAACTAGCATGCATGCATTTATTGGTCTCTTCTTCTGACTGTGGATGCAGTCTGATCAACTGTTTCAAGCTCACATTGCTATGACCACCCGGCCATGACGTACTGAGTGTACCAGGAACTGTGAGTGAAATAGACCCCTTCCTTCCTTAAGCTGCTCTTGTCAGAGTATTTATCACAGCAAGAGGAGACAAAAACCAAGGTACAGGGAACTGTGCAAATTTTTTCACTATTTCACATGGTTTTTAAAATTGCCTTATAATATGTAAATATAATTTTATTATAAAATGTTATATACTTACAATAATTGCTGAAATAGTTTGTTGTTTCCTTGATTGTTTAACTTAGTCTTCTGGCTTTTATCTATGACATGATGATATTTAGATTATGTGTGGATTCCTAGTCTAGTCACTGAATTCTAAAACTGTGTAACTATGATATCAAAACTGAGATCTAAGTAGTTAAGATTTAATAGACCCAAAACTGAGAAAGAACTGGCATCTTTCAAATAGTTTGAACATGCGCCCCAGAAGTTTCTGTCATAGTAGTTACATTCTAAAGATCCCATGTTATACATCTAGGAGGAGGACCTTCAGAAGGTAGCTAGGATTAGATGACAGCCTAAGGGTGGGGTTCGCATCATGAAGTTAGTGACTTTGTAAGGAAGTGGAGAGGAACACGAGGCTGGCTCAATATGCTCCATCTCACCAAGTGATGTTGCCCTCAACATGGAGGTCCAGCAGAAGGGCCTCCCCAGAGTCTAGCCTTGTGCCCTTGAACTTCCCAGCCCCTAAAACTCAGAGATAAACAAACTTCTGTTCTATAAGCTGCCTGTTCCATGATAGTCAGGAATATCAACAGAAGGCAAACCGTGATACCTCCCCACATCCTTCCCATCTTAGTTAATGTGATCACCTCTTTGATTGATCCCAAGGGGTTCTTACAGCCTTTCTGTTTCACTTTCCACCAGCAATGTCTTCAAAACGCCTGCAGAAATCAAACAATTGACAGCAACTGCCCTGCCCTCACCCTGGCCTCAGCCATGGCCATTCTTCTCTTGTAGGAAAGCAGCTCTCTGCTTGATTTGCCCTTGTGAATTTTATATAAAGCAACCATATGATCTTTTACAAAACTGTCACATTCCCAGGGTGTGCGTGTGTATATGTATGCATTCAAGCATGTGTGTGTGTAGGTCAGGTGACAACTTGGGAGTGTTAGTTCTTTCCTTCCACCATCTGAGTATGGGAGAATGAAGTCATGAGGCCTGGCAGCAAGTGCCCTTACTCACTGAGCTGTTTTACATGTTCTACAGTGATGGTCAGCTCAGACTTCCCATCAGCTCAAGGGCAACATCACAGTCCTCAAATGTCCTACAAGAAAAACCTAATTGTAGTGTTGCTTCCCCACCCCACCCCCATACTTGGAATTTAACAAAAGCTAGACCATGTAGCATTCCAGGCTCATACTCTCCCCGATCGTTTCTTGCTGGTTCCTCTTCCTAGGCGTATACCTGTATATCTACATGTCCTCGCCACATCTCTGCTCATATGTCACCTTCCGTGTTAGTGCTTTCCATTGCTATAATAAAATACCCGAGGCTTGGTGTATATAAAGAAGATATTTGTTTATCTCATGGTTTGGGATGCCAAAAGTCCAAGACCAGGAAGTTTATTTATTCAGCCTCAAGTGGGGGCTTACGGCAGATGGAGTAACACGATGGGAACACAGGTAATAGGATCAAATGGAAGCCAGGGAAAGGGCTTGAAGAGTCAGGTCACTGCTTTATTCCTTTCACAGGGACTGATGAGCTTCTGAGTGAATGACCAAAATTCCCCTTTAGTTTCTGTCTAATGAAGACTCCAATCCAAGAGATATTCGTTCCTGGCAAACAAAGCACCTAACTGCTGGTTCTGATGCCTTCTTTGTGAAGCCTGCCTTTTTTGCCCATCTCCTGCATCAGATCCCTCTGGAAAATGCCACCACTGAACACGTGACACGTTTTCCTGTCTAACGCTGCTCATGGTCTCTCTCTTACCCACTATTATATTTGCTCCAAGAAGAGCATTGTGGTTATCGTTGATCACAGCTGAATCCTAAACAGCATCTGGTGCAGGACAGAGACTCAATCCTGTTTACTAAGGAAACTAAGGAAGTAGGATAAGCCCCGCCTCCCTTGGCAGTGCTAGGGATTAAATCCCACCCATGACAGGGCTCCTGCTCCATCTGGATTCACCTCTTTTATCGTCCTTCTCAAACGCAATCTATTCCTCATTCCCCAGGGAAAACTAACAGTAAATTAAGTAAGACGAAGAACAGTATATCGACGAAAACACCCTCACCCCAGACACCGGTAGTCACCTGGAATTTATTAGCCTGTGGAGTGTGAAGGAAGAGCCTATTTGTCCCCAAGTGGCTAGGCAGCTGGGCGGCTATTGTAAAAACTATCGACCAATTCCCCATGGATGGGCTATGCCACCTCAACACACACTACATCTGCCTTTACCTAGGCCGGGTTCTTGGGTTGGCTACCTCTGCAACTGGCGATTTTAAACCGATAACTTTGTAACCAATTCACCTGTCTCTTATGGTTACTTGGTCTTTATTACACTTTCTCTAAGCATCTCTGGCTATGTTCATGAGTTAACTGGCTCAGAGTTTAGAATTAAGCCATTGGGTTTAAAAGTTAGGCTTGGGGGGGCTGGAGAGATGGCTCAGTGGTTAAGAGCATTGCCTGTTCTTCCAGAGGTCCTGAGTTCAATTCCCGGCAACCACATGGTGGCTCACAACTATCTGTGGGGAGGTCTGGTGCCCTCTTCCGGCCTGCAGGCATACACACAGACAGAATATTGTATACATAATAAATAAATAAAATAAATATTAAAAAGTTAGGCTTGGGGCGAGAGAGACCGCACAGCAGCTGTGTTTGAGGGCATGTGCTGCTCTTGCAGAAGGACCCAGGTTTGCTTCTGGGGTCCTGATGCCCTCTTCTGGCCTTCTATAGGGTCCAGGCAAGTACACAGTGCACATACATACATATATGTGCGAAACCCTCATACACATAAAATAAGAAATAAACTGAATCTTTAAAGTTAGACATTTAATTGTGATTTTATTAAATTTACACATTTCTGTAAAACTATGTCTATATAATATTTAGTTTTTCTGTTGTGCAATATAGCATGCCTTCCAAAATTCATATTTCCTATGATCTAATGTCCCTAGATTGAGCAGTTTTCCTATTAACATTATTTTAATGGAATTATTGCTGGCACACAAAGAAACTATCTTTTTCCATGTATTTTTCAAAGAACTTGGTCCTATTAAGAGTGAGCTGTTCCTGTTATCAACATTGTTGGCAATTCCTGTTATTATGGAGTCCCTGTGGCTTACAAGAAAGATTATCATCATCTCAAAATAATGATAATTTGAATCACCCCATTGTTGAGTCTGGATGCCATAAGAACTCAGAAATTGAGATTGCTGAGGAACTTGGCAGGAGTCAATGCAATATCGTGTACTTGCTCTTGGGCACACTGGGGAGAAAGACAATCAGGAGATGTGCTATTAAGTTGATCATAGCTAGCAGTGTCCAGATCTCTGATCCTGCAGGGCTGCCTGAAAATCATCCATTATGGATGGTCTGCACTGGAGAAGAGGGAAGAATGAGTTCGCTTCCTTCCATCTGCTGCTTTCTAAGCCTCAGGACAAGACTGGCTAATTGTGCCTCACATCAGCATTTTGTTTGTGAGGAAGCTGAGTGTTTTCCTGGCACTCTGTGTGCCTCAGGGCTTTAGGAGAAGCTCTAAGGAAGGACAGACACATAGTGTGGCCTCTGTCTTCAGTGAGGCTGTCAGCGTGAAATTGTGTTTGCTGGACTAAGAGATTAACGAAAGGCCCGAAAATCCAGAGCTGATACTGTCCTCCTCTTGGACAAAGATCCTCTGGTATTTTTGCCTCATCACAGGGGAAACACCTGTCAATCTTCCAGACTCACATTAAAAAGCTAATAGGTTAATAAGTGTGACCCCCAAGTTTCAATATAAGGGCTGCCAAAACGTGCTACAGTGTCACTGAGTATCTTCCTTTATTCCCAGGAGTTTTTCTGACTTCTCCTTTGAGATGTTTGTAATTTTATCTGTGATCTGTGTGCACCAGCCATGGATTTATATTAAAAGATTCGTTACATAAAGTAAGATTTGCTTTTAAAATACATTTTGAAAATCATATCCTCTAAATCTAATGTAATTGTCAATAATGTTATCATCTTGGTATGTTCTATGATTCATCATTTTTATGACTCGTTGCTCTCAATTCACTTTTCTGTCCACTTTTTAAAAACATTTTATATTATTGTTGCTTATGTATTGCATACAGTGATAGATTTCAATATGACTTTCTTTTTTTTTATTTAAATAATACTTTTCTTTCATTTACTCTACACACTAACCAGTTTCCTCTCCCTCTTCTCCTCTCATCCACCCTCCCATCCTCATCCACTCCCCCTCCATCTCCACTCAGAAAGGGACATACATATATATCAGCTATCTGGCTCATATTTATCTCCCATGACTCCTTTGGTCTTTCCCCTTTTCCTCCCATTGTTCCTTTCTTCTTCCGAAATATCCTCATTCTACTTTTAAGTCTCTCTCTCTGTCTCTCTCTCTCTCTCTCTCTCTCTCTCTCTCTCTCTCTCTGTCTCTCTCTCTCTCTCTCTCTCTCTCACACACACACACACACACACACAATTTCAGTATAGTTTTGATTTGTATATATGTCATGACATCAAGATTCCCTGTATAAAAGAAAGTATGGTATTTGTCTTTCTGGATCTCGTTTATTTACCTTAGCACGAAGGTCTTCAGTTTTGTCCTCCTTTATGGTAAACTAAAACTCTCTTTAATATATAACACATTTTCTTCATCACTTGAATACAAGTGATGATTGGCATCTAGGATTATTCAAAACCTCGGTTGCTGTGAACCTCATTACAGGCGCACACATGTGTAGGCACCTCTGTGGTGTGCTGACTAAGATTCTGCTAGGAGTGTTCCAGCTGGATCACCTGATAGAGCTAGTCTTAGCCTTTAAAGGAGCATTTGTACTGACTTCAGAATGGCTACACTAATATGCACCCTCAGCAGCTGTACCTAAGCCTCCGCAGTCACCGCCGATGGTGTATGTTTGTTTCCTTCGCCATTGGACAGGGGTGAAATAGAATCTCCATACAGCTTCGCCTTGCATTTCTCTGGTGACTAAGGATGAATTTTTGCATCTATTTATTGGCTATTTGTACTTCTTGTCTTGGGAATTGTGAATTCCCTTTATTTGCTCATTTGATAATTAGATTTCGGGAGGGAAGAGTTCCTTATATATTCTAGATATTATGGATTTGTAATTTTTGTGTCTTTTTCACAATTGGCTCATAAATGATACCTCTTTGACTTACAACTTTGTGGCTGATTTGGAATTTACAATTTAACTTTTAAATCCACTACAGCAGTCTTTAAATTGTATTGTACATTTGTGTGCTACATGACAACCTTACAGCAGCACACCTCACTCCTCCTTGTTAGTGTGTGCTAGCATCGCCCTACCTTTCAGCTCTATCAAGGTTCTAAATACCACAACTTAGTGCTAGTTTGTTTTTTAAAGTGGTTCTTAAAGAGAGTAACAGTGAGAAAGATTTCCTATTTCCCCATTTCTCAGGGCCAGACCTTTGCTTGAAAATAAACATCTCAACTTTTATATGTAAGTAATTTTTTCTTTAAAATAACATAAATGATAGAAATAAATTTTATACTGATTATTATGGGAATTTTTTTAGACAATGTCCTAGGTTTTTATTTTTGTTTTATCACTTGCTTCCCTTTGGAGGGGGGCATGTCTTATTTTATCTTTTGTTTTGTTTTGGTTTGGGTTTGGGCATTTTTAAGACTGTATCTTACTCTGAAGCTCTGGCTATACTGGAACTCACTATGTAGACCAGGCTGGTTTTTAAACCAACAGAAATCTGGGATTAGAGGGGGGTGCCACCATGCTGCTTCTTTTTTTTGGAGCCAAGATTTTGCTGGATACCTAGACTCTCCTGGAACCTAGCTTCCTCCTGCACTAGCTTCTTATGCCAAAGTCACAGGCCTGTAACTGAGCACACCACCATCCTGACTTCCTTTATTCTCTTACTCCATCTTTCACTTGGGGGAGATTTCAAATATTTGACCTTCAACACCTTTTCTTAGTCAGGATTTGTAAATGGAAACTGTGTGTTCATTTTCTGGTCACCCAGACCCAAATAATCACACAGAAACTTTATTAATTACAACACTGCTTGGCCAATAGCTTAGGCATATTCCTAAGTAGCTTTTACATCTTAAATTAACTCATTTCTATTAATCTGTGTATCGCCATGAAGCTGTGGCTTACCCAAGGTTCTGGCATCTTTCTCCTTTGGCTCTGCCTACTCTCTCTATATATCTCTGTTTGGATTTTCTGCCTGGCTTTATTCTGCCATGCTATAGGCTGAAGCATCTTCTTTGTTAACAAATGATAATAAAACATGTTCACAGCATACAGAAGGGAATCCCCCATCAAGGACCAAATCCATTTCATTTCTCTTTCAGACCTTGACGTTTTATTTCTAGAAATTCCATTTGAATCTGAATTTTATATTATGCTTTTTCCCTTATTCTGGTTCTGCTCTCATCACCTTGAATCTATGAAATATTCATTCTGACACTTGTCAGCTAGACTCATCACCCCTGTCATTTCAGGGTCTATTTCTATCTGTGACACTTCCTCTATCTATGCTTTGAATTATTTTTACCCTCAGAATACTTGATAATTTCACATTGGTGGCTGGAAATTGTGACTTCACATTATTAGGTGCTGGATTTTGTTTTGTTTTCTTACTAGCGTGAGGCCTAGGGGGCTGTTGTTTGACATCAATGCAATCTTTGGGTGTTTACTTTCACACTGTGCACAGGCATGACCAGAGCTAGTTGCTCCACGATTGAGGGGGTGCTCCTTCGAGGACCTGACTGGAGACCCCATCCATACATTATCTTTTCATTTCAGGTGACTGTCACACAAGCTATCTCAGCATTCCATAAGGTATGGAAATCTTTTGGTTTGTTGATTTCCAATAATTATTCTCCCACCTCTGTGTTTAGATCATTCCTTTTCATGTACACATAGCTGGGTGCTCATTCACACTCCAGAAGAAAGTCCTGTGGTCTTGCTTTCTCTCCCAATGTCTGTCCTTCTTCCACAGTAATACAATGCTCCACACACTCTAGCCACCTGCACATCCCCAGAACTAATCTGTGTGAGTTTTTTCACCTTCTAGACATTCTGGAGAAGAGACCTGATTTTCCCAGGTAGAATCCACCTTGTCCAATTATCTCTTCACCCTTATGTTTCCTGCTGTTTTGATGTCTAGCCACCATTTTTTCACACTTTTTCCAGATTTTTGTATTATTTAGTATACATAAGTGACCTCAAAAATTCTACCAGGGAACTGCTACAGCTGATAAATACCTTCAACAATATGACTGGATACAGGATTAACTAAAAAACAACCACAAAAAACAAAGCATAACAAAAACAAAACACAGTAACTCTTCTAAATACAAATGGTAAATAGGCTGAGAAAGAAATCAGGGAAAACAACACCCTTTACAACAACCACAAATAATATAAAATATCCCAGGATGTCACAAACCAAACAAGTGTAAGACCTATGTAACTAGAACTTCAAGTCTTTGAAGAAAGAAATTGGAGAAGAAATCAGAAGATGAAAAGATCTCACATAACTCAAGAACAATGGCAATGGGTTCTTGATCCTACTGCACGTACTGGCTTTGGGGGAGCCTAGGCAGTTTGGATGCTCACCTTACTAGACCTGGATGGAGGTGGGTGGTCCTTGGACTTCCCACAGGTCAGGGAACCCTGATTGCTCTTTGGGCTGATGAGGGAGGGGGACTTGGTCGGGGGAGGGGGAGGGAAATGGGAGGCAGTGGCAGGGAGGAGGCAGAAATCTTTAATAAATAAATAAATTTAAAAAAAAAGAAAAGATCTCACATGTTCATGGATTGGTAGAATTAACATAGTAAAAATGGAGTCTTACCAAAAGCAATCTATGGATTCAACACAATCCCCATCAAAATTCCAACACGATTAACAGACCTTCAAAGACCAATACTCAACTTCATATAGAAAAAAACATACAAAACAACCCAGGATAGCTAAAACAATCTTGTACAATAAAAGAACAGAAGTATAACTATCCCTGATTTCAAGTGCTACTAGACATCTACAGTAATAAAAACAGTATGGTACTGGCATAAAAGCAGACAGGTGACTCAATGGAATGGAATCAAAGACCCAGATGTAAATCTACATATCTATACCTAGGGACACCTGATCTTTGACAAAGAAGCCAAAATTATTCAATGGAAAATAGAAAGCACCTTCACCAAATGGTGCTGGCATAACTGGATAGCAGCATGTAGAAGAATACAAACAGGTTCTTGTCTACATCCTGTGTGACAGGTGTGTAGCCTGGTCTACTTGTGGGACTCCTAGCTGTGGAAGTGGGTGCTGTCCCTAAGTCTTTGGCTGACTTTTGGGTACCTCTTCCTCATATGTGTCTCCTTGCCTAGACTTAATACAAAGGGAGGAGCTTAGTCGTACTGCAGTTTGATATATCATGCTTTGTTGATACCCATGGGAAGCTCTGTTTCCAAATAGAAACAGAGGAGGATGGATGGGGTGAGAGTAGGGGGTAGGTAGGGGGAGGGAGTGGGGGAAGAGGAGGGAGGGAAAATTTTGGCCAGGATGTAAAATAAACAAACAAACAAATAAATAAATAAATTTGATAAAAATATACTTTAAAAAAGGAAATCATATGTATTCCCTGTCATTCTATTACATCCTGAAAAGGGAAACCATTATCACTAAATTGTATTGCAGAAAAGCACATTTTTGAATGAGAAGAAAGTGATGTTAGCTAAACAGGTTCTACATGTTTGGTTAAGACAGATAATTTCAGAGAATTCTTCTCTTCCCTAACCACAGGTTGGAGCTACAGTGTGATTGCTGAATGTAAGCATGCTGAGAAGTTTGGTATAAACAGCTGTGGCTCACTCTGGTATCCTTGTGTGTCATAGGAGACAGGAGATTGGTCAAATCTGATGCATTTAGTTTGGGATCTGGTGAGTGGTGGTGAAGACGTGCGGAGGCAGCTGGGTCTCCAGTTCTAGCACTGGAGGGAGATCTCAACTGGGGCAGGAGGTTACAGGTCACCAGCAGAGCCAGTAGGTAGAAGCCCATTGGAAGGGAGAGCCTATAGAGAAAGTCTGGAGTCAGGGAAGGCAAAGATGCTGGAGGGATCCCCAGCAGACAGGCAGAGGAAAAAGACAACCCCAGTTTTAGAAAACAAACCAACATCCCGATGGAGAGAGACTGCAAACACATTTAGCACGGATGGCCCCTTTGTGTGGTTGACTGTCTCCTAGTCACTGGCTGTCATTGCCCCCCCCCCTTCCCCGAAGCAGCGAGAAGACATGCAGGCCTCAGAGACTGAGGGCCTGAAGTTTAGTTCGAGTGGGAGACTGCCTGAGAGCACAGCCACCAGCCCTTCTCAGTCTAATTGATGATGAAAAACTGATGAAGCACAGGCCGCATAATAAGCTGACAGTAAGGCCTGATCAGAAAGCGCTGTGCGGTACCCTGCCACACACACAGTTAGGGTCTCAATAGCAGCTTGATGTGTTTTCTTTTTTCCATGACTGTTACAAAAAAAAAAAATTCCTGGAAGATATTGTAAACTGGCTGGAGCTCCTTATTTATACAACTCATTTTTGAATTTCATTTCTATTTCATTTTTTTTCACCATCTGAGATTGAATAACTCTGAGGTTAGACTCGCACTGCTCTTTATGTGGGAATGGGAGCATTGAAACTATGCCTCTGCTGAAGGTTTTGGCGGCTGTGGGTGCTTGCCTTTCCCCGGTAATGAATTTATGGAAGAGGAACGATGGGTCTTTGTTATGACGGCCGCTCTCCTCAGCAGATGCCGTTATACGTGGAGACCGAATTCACTCTTCTTTAAAGAGAATAGTTACAGATTTAGGATTAGATCAGCAGAATATGCTATCTACTTCAAACTATTCCTTCCTGGCTGCACAAAGAAAGGGATTTGGAAGCTGGGAGAGAGGGAAAGTCAAATTTTATTGCTTCGCCTAGGTGTTTAAAATGTGTTTTCTATTTCTTACCACCCAGTGAAGTAAGACGTGTTATCCTCATTTTACAGGAGAGAAAATGCTTGCGGGGAGTTAATAACTTGCCCAAAGTCATGAGCTGGAAGACCGAGTTGTCTGGTCTGGCTCAGAAGCCTTTCTCAGTCCGTAGGTCGGCTGACAACACAGTGAAGGAAGGCTATCTACACTGTGCTCTGAGAAGCTAGAGAATGCACAGCATGCTGGACGATTTGGAAGCAGGGAGAATGTTAAGGAGAATAATTTTTACTATTACATCAAATAAGATATCATTTATAGTATGACTGGCATAAGCCAATAGAACAGGGCAACCTCGTCTACTGCGTGTGATGGTTAATCTCCACTGCCAATCTGATGAGCTCTAGAATCATCTAGAAGATGAGTTTCTGGCCATATCTCTGAGGGGTTATCTGTACTAATGGAGGTGGGAAAGTCTGCCCACTAGGGGCAGCTCTGTTCCCTGGCTGGGATCCTGGGATACGTCAGTGGAGAAACAAGCCAAGCTGTAGCCTGCGTTATTTCTTCTTCTCCTGATGGTAGCTACATGCCGACCAGCTGCTTCAAAGCCCTTCTGCCTTGACTTTGTTCCCGAGCTGCAAGCTCAGATAAAGTCTTTTCTTTTAAGCTGCTTTTGTTAGCGTGTTTCAGAACAGCAACAGGAGAAGAAACCGAGACACTATACAAACAAGAAGTGTGTACTCAGAAGATAAAATAGGCTTAAATCAGAAGGCTCTTGGCTTCCGGCCTCCAAATCACTACCTCTCTGTACAACAAAGCAGGAATAATTGTAAATAAATAGCTCAGGGTCCATGGATCTTTCATCAGGGTATTTAACTGTCCTGAGCCTCTGTTTCCTGAAACGTTTCCTGAAATGTCCTCCATAGGGTCACATTCTCGATACTTGTTCTCCCTTGATGACACTGTTCTGGGAGTCTGTGAAGTCATTCGGAAGTGGGCCCTGGGTGGAGGAAGTAGATCACTGGGAGTGGCCTTTGAAGTTTATACCCGACCCTTACTCCTATGCTGCCCTTTGCATCCTGAGCACATTGTGAGTAAATTCTGTCCCATGAACTCGGTCCGCCATGAACTGAACTGCTTAGCCATGACCTCCCTGATGTTATGGATCACAGCCATGTTCCAAAATATGTTACTTATTTAAACCCTTAAGTTGCTTGTGTGTGAATTATAGTCTCAATGGCAGAAAAACAATGAATACAAATAATGGCACTTGAGTAAACATCCAAATTTACCTCTGGCCTTAGGAATTTCCTGTTTCTAGTCCAGGAGGAGCACCTTAAGGGACACTGGTTTGGTGGGGGGTGTGGATGTGAGATCCAGCTTCTCCACAGCATCTGAAAGCAGTGGGGCCATGGAGGCAGAGTCTGGAGGCAGATGTGGCGGGTCGAACGTGAGAACCGGGGAAACAGGAGAACTACAAACGGTCGCGGCAGGGGAAGCGTGGTTCATTTCTGTGCTGCGGAGAAAGTGGCCTGTAGCAGTTTCCACATTTAGAGGCTGCATTCGGGGATCTGGAGGATGTAAAAAGGACTAAGTGACATTTTAAATGCCGAAGAGGACAGCACCACCTCTACCTTAAAAGCTTCTAAAGTATGTGTGCTGTCGAGGCATTTAAGAGGCTAGAACTTTTCTTACGAATCAAAGTCTGCAGTGGTCAAATGATACAAACATGGGAGAGTTTCTCCTTCGTAACGCAGCAACCTGGAGACCCCGCGGACGGAGGGGAGAGCAGACTAACCCTGGAGGAGCTCTTTGGGAAGCCTGGCCCGGCTGTGGTGTGGAACGATTGCAAGGTGGCTTGTCAGTTGGGAAACTGATGCCAAAATTCAAGGAAGCCTGAGGTTGGATCTGAACTGGGGCCCCAAGTTTCCGGGCCAGAGCAGAAGGGTCAAAATTGGAAAAAGAGTATGTTCCTCAGTAGAAATGGGTCAGGGCAAAAGGGAAGGGAAAGGAGAAGGAGGGGGTTTCGAATGTTTAATTCGTGAGTGGAAAAGGGAGTATAGCATGAATTCTACTTGGTATCAATAATAAAACCCAGAGTCAGATATAGGGGTTAATGCTGAAGATCAGTAAAGCAGAGAGGGCAGCCACTAGAGAGTTCTTTTACCTCTACCAACACTCAGACCAAAGGGGTCTGACTGCCTGGTCAGACTGCATCTGTCTCCACCAAACCTCAGAGTGCACTGAGCTCCTGTCTCCTTCTGCCTTATATTCCTCTCTCCTCCCAGCCATACCATTTCTGTCTCCACCTCCCTAGTGCTGGGATTAAAGGCGTGGGATCCCAAGTGCTGGGATCACCTTTGTATGAGATCTGTTTCTCTTTTAGACAGATTCAATTCAACCTTGTGTAGCCCAGGATGGCCTTGGACTAACAGATCCCTCTGCCTCTGTCTCCCAAATCCTGGGATTAAAGGTGTGTACCACTCCCTGGCCTCTAGTGGCTTAGCTCTGCTCTCTGATCTCTAGGCAAGCTTTATTTGTTAAAACATAAATAAAATACCTCTACGATAGGGAACACCTTAACCAGGAGAAACCTCACCACAGAAGGCTTTGGTATTAGGGCTTCACCCTAGTTTGAATCTGGAATATTCACCAAAGGCTCATGTATCCTGGTCATTAACCAGAGGGCTTAGCAGTAGGTCTTTACATTATTAAGGCTGTGCCCCTTGAAGGGGATGATGGATGGTGGTCCTTTCTCTTCACTCTCCTTTGGCTTCCTGGCCATGAGGTAAGTGGTTTAGTTTTGCTCTGTAACCGACTCCTGCTAGAACATACACCACCTAAACACAGCAACAGGACCAATTGATCGTGGACTGAAGATGGGAAACCAGTAGCCAATAGCCAAAATAAACTCATTTTCTTTCTAAATTGATCACCTCAGATATTTGTCATAGCCATGGACAGGGCTCTTCCAGTGACTGAGAATTTGGGGGAAAATGCTACAGTATTAGAGGCATGCAAAATTGAGTTGTAGAGCTAAACAATTTAATAATGATGATGGGACTGGGAAATAGTGTGTAAATACGAAGATTCATTTGGACCAGAATACAAAGTTTGCTTTTTGAGCTGCTGAGTCTTGGGCTAGATAATGCATGAAGACATCCTTGTATAAACGAGCAGAAGCAGAGCAACAGAAATAGCAACGGCTACATTTTGCAGGCACTATGTATCAGGTACTGTTCTATGAGCCCTTGTGTAACATGTAAACTGACCCCACGTGCAACACGTAAGTTGATCCCACCACCATATATGGAGCATGAACAATGAACATCTCCAGGCAGATGCACTGAATTATAGGTAACGTTTCTAATAGATTTGAATTCCCTTTTTAAACCCGATTCCAAATACTGTGACTGCCTCCATGTTCTTCAATTGAACATGAAGATGTTGAGGCTCACAGACCCCTTCAGGCCACATGGCTAGGGAATGGTTGACTTGGCAATCTTGAGGCTGGCTCCGGCCATTCTGCAAGCCACTGTCCTCCCTCACTGGTGGTGTTTTCCATGGAGCCTGTTGGAATGCATGGATGTGACCACAGTTGGGCAGGCACTAATTCACAGGGTGAGCACCCCGAGAGAGGAGAGCTGAAGAGTTGATATTTTATTCACGTATTAATCCTATCAGGTCTCAAGCAGTCCACCAAAGAGTTAAAGAAACAGACAAAACGGAAGCTCAAGTTAGGATTCTCTGAAACATGTGACTCGGGGTGCAGGGCTCTGTTTGCTTACATTCAACTAAATATTTAGTCATCCCATATGGCTGTATCTAAACCCTATCTCTCTGCCGGGTTATTTTATTACAGAAACTGGGAAACCCAACCTTTTCTTTTCTCATGGATATTACACTCTGCTCTTTCCCACTACAAGCACCTAGAGACTCGAGTATCAGGGGAAGTCTTTTCATTTAAATAAGTAGTGAGGGATAAAAGGGCATGTGCTGAGGAACTAGCTAAATCCAGTACGGATAAGAAAATGATACTTCAAAAGTGGTTTCATCTAATATGAGGATTGGGCTCTGCCCAATTTTCACACCTCACCACCTTGACTGTATTGTATTTCTAGAAAGTAGGGACTATTAAACATGGCTAACGACTGATTGCATCTCAGCTTTCAGGTGTTCCATGGGATAGACCTTTAAAAGGGGGGAATTTTATTCCTCTAAAGCACATTAACAGAACTTTCTTATTATTTCAAAAAAAAAAAACCCAATGCCCCGGATTTACCATATTTAATCTAAATTTGATCCAAAAGTGAAATTCCTTTCTTGGCAGAATCATCAATAATTTACTGCATCTCAGACTTTTCTTACAAAGGCAAATATACATATATATTAGCTACAAGACTTCTGGCTGACACGTTATAAAATAAAGCTGGCACATGGGCTGTGTGAGGTTTTACCAATTCTATACCCATCCAGATATGCCCATGTGAATCAGCATAGTTTCCTTTCAAAGCCACTCTCTGAAGATGAGTGTGTGTGTGTGTGTGTGTGTGTGTGTGTGTGTACCACCGAGCATCCAAAGAGGCAAGAGCCATGCAAATGCTCCCCTGGAGTGGCTGTGAGCAGTTGTCTGGCTTCCCCCACTTCCCCAATCAGGAAAAGCAGGGGCTCATTCTGACCCCCTCTTCACTTTCATGGAAGCAGAATTGAGTCTGTCAACTCCGTAGATTGCTCTTTTTAAATTTTCTCTAATTTGTCGCAATACTTTTAAAAACCTGAGGCCCAAATATCAGGTGTTTGATCAGTTTTAATAGACTGCCCATCATCACTTGTTCAAATAATTCTCACTTGCTCTCTCTGTAGATGATTATGAAGATGATACAACTGTAAAAGTAATGATTAAAAACAGGAAGCATTTTATTGTTTTGTATTTTTCAAATCACAATTAGAAACAGTTTCCTTTGCTGTCCGAGCCATCCTTGGCATTATTACACTTGTTTTAAAGCTGAGAAAAGAATTTCAGAACATTTCAGTAACACACCCGGAACTGTCTCCGAACTGTCTTTTGGAATTTAGGACGTTTTACTACAGTGTCTTAATGCTTTCCTGGGTGGGGTAAATGAGGATCCCCGCCTCTGGTCAGCTAGGCTGTCCTGCTGCCTTCTGTGTCTACTGCTCCAGCCACACAAGGCTGCTACTCTCAGCCTCTTCAATTACAGGTCTCTTCCTGTCCATTCAGAACTAACGTCAATAATGGCTTCACCACTGCTAGCTTCCAAGTCTTTCTCCATGTCACACTGATCCCCTCCCTCACTACTGATCTTAACTATAACTAATCCGGCGATTAAACACTCTTCAAGTATCCCATTGAGTCTGGCTCCATTTTCCTGCAAGGGACCCCAGAGCAACAAAACCTCTGCTTCCTTTCTCTGGCTCAGCAGATGGAATTGAGCCTAAATGCCACTCAGACTGGACACTAGACAGGCTGACCCATGCTTTGAATGCAGGAGTACACAAGGCACCTTTGTTGGGACCAGGAAAGATGAGTTCCCTAATGCAGAACCATACAGAAGTTTGGAGCAGGCCCTTCAGTTTAGGATTATCAGTAATACTTATCTCTTCTGATGTGCAGACAAGTTTGGTTATTTATCTCTTTATGTTTATGTCAAATAGAGCTTATTTCCTCATGTTTAGTAAGAAAAGTTCCATCCATTCAACTCAGCATCCAGGTAGGTGTATTGTAGGTGTATATCCTGAGAAGTATGGAAAGGAAGATGTGTATCAAGAAATACACGTAGAGAAGAGAATACGGAAAGCTTATGTTTTGAAATCATCCACCTGAAGATTTTAATAGACCCAAAAGACAGAAAGGAGACGCGTCTTTTAATTTCTGAGTTTTCTACGCAAGTCATGATGGATACAACGTTCTGTCATGCTTTCTCTTTCTCCAGTACAAATATGGTCGCTTTCTCCTGAGTTGTTAACATCTGTGGAATCATGGCACCATCCAGATCCACGTAGAGGAAACACATGCTACTCTTGATACTTCAAGGATATTTTAGCAGAGAATCCAGGGTTTTCTAAAGTGTTTTAAAAATGTCTGATAGTATGGGAAATAAGCGAGACTCCAATGGTGCCCAGTTATCATAAGAATGATTACACACATGCACACGTGCATACACGCGCGCACACACACACACACACACACACACACACACACACACACA